>NC_035435.2:116932213-117260338 GCF_002127325.2 Helianthus annuus
GACCAAGCCGCTTGACCCGAACAATGAGCTGACCAGTTGAGCCGAACCCATCTGTTGACTGAGTTGACCACGCCCGAGAGCCCGAACCTACTGAACCAAATCAGAATCCGAGCTGGAACCCGAGACGTCCCACTTCCGAATCGAGCCTGAACATGAGACCTGTTGAACTTTACATAAACCGAACCTAAACTTCATCATTTACCGTAAAATCATCATCATTATCATCGATCTGAGCAAAAGAAACAGTTGTAGGAAGGGCTCTTACCGGTTCGAACAACATGCCACCACCGTCGCTGCTGTTAACTCCGGCGGGTATGCCGCCGTCGACGATCATCTCTGCCGTCGCTGCCACTGTCTGCGGCGGTGCTGCTGCCGCTGAACAATCACGCCACCGCCGGATAAACAATCCGACCGTTAGGTCGCTGCCAACACCGTGTCGCCGCCGATCAGCGGCGGTTCTGGTTCCGCCGTTCACCTTCACCGATTTTCTCTCTCTCCTCTTCGATCTCTCTCTCCTGTCTTGTCATCGCACCACCACCAAACGGTGGTGGTGGTGGTCGGCCGATATACCGAACAGAGAACCGGGGGGTGGTGTTGTATTGTGACCTCACTGGAAAACACGGGCCGCCGGAATAGAATCGGTCGGTTAACCGGTTCCGGCCGTTTGGACTTAGCAGATCGAGAGGGAAAGAGATGGTGAGGATTGTTGTTTGATTATATGTTTGAAGAAGATAATAAAAAAAAAAAGAGATAAGGGTTTTGTGGTATCTGTGTGTGTAAGTTAAAAGAGAGATGAGGGGAAAGCAGGCAAATGGTTTTGTGGTTTGTGTGTATTTGATCTCTACATATAGCCCCCTTTATATAGAGATTTTGTGATCTTAGATCTTATGTGTATTTATATTACATTCAGGTCACGTGCTATATCCACTGAAACAAAATCTTTTGTAGATTTTATGAATATTTTGTCAAGATTTTCAAGGGATTTTGGTGAGATCTTGTATAGATCCTTAAGAAATAGATCTAGTATAATATGCGCAGGTTTAGGCTTGTGGGTTTTGTGCTTGGGCCCAGGGCCCACAAGCCATAAACATACAATTATTCGTGTAACATCCATTTTTGTCAGTGTCGTCAGTATTTCGTACGTTTTCAGTGTATCATCATTAAATTTCCAATAGCATCTCTGCAGATCGTCACACGCGCACTATAGAATCAGATACACGTTCCTAGGCACTCCAAAGGCCTAATTAAGTTAATTAGCGTCGTAAACACTATTTAGTATCGCGTTAATCGCTAGTTAATTTCGTAATTAAGGGCGTAAATTACCGGTTGTCACATTCTCCCCCTGTTAATAAAATTTCGTCCTCGAAATTTAGACTACGTCAAATCCTTAGAGTTACGTTATATGTAATTAATTACGAATAATGTCAAAGGAAACGAGGCATACTAATACAGGCATTAGTGTGATCAAGTTAACAGGGTTTCAATAAAAGAGGAATTTCGACAAAAGAATTCCAAATAACGTTTACAATATGCAAATGAATGTTAGAAACAATAACATTCGCTGGGAGAAGCTTAGAATCAACAAGCCCAAACCAAATAGTTTTGCATGAAACGCTCGATCATGATCAGCCCAAGCTGCAAGTTCTACCGACGCCACAAGGTGTCGTAGTGATAAAAAATGATTCAATAATAGTGGTGATCAAACAAGTATCACCTGTGTTTGAAGTCAAATGAAAGCGCGATAATAAATCGAAGCGGATTTAATCTAAATCAATAAACAAACAATTAAATCCGTGCATGAGATTAGCGCAAGCTTCAATTTAGTGAAAATGTCACCTCAAGGTGTCGAAATCAACAAACGACTTAATGGAGTCGTAGACCAAACAAATCTACTATGACTCGGAACAATGAAACGCTTGTTAAAACGAATTCGAATATGATGTTTTCAATTCATCATATGGTGTCTTGAATTGAATATGTGAAATGAACAAGTTCAAACAACTGAATTTGACTTCGGCGCAAGCCGACAATAATTGCATGTATTGAAAAGAAAACTTTCGGCATGGTCACAACGAAAACCATGTATGTAACTTGAAAAGAAAGGGATTTCAAGAAAATGTGTTGACCTGATAACGACGAAGCCAACAATTACAATAATGCGGGTCATTTGAATCACAAATCAACAATTAGATTTAGCGAAACAATATTTGAACTTCAATGAAACGCTTTATTCGAAACGAAACCACATGCGTAACAAACGATGCATGCGTAACATATGAATTTTCAAGAAATGAAGCAAATGAATATTCGCTATACTGAAAGAAATGATCGTGACACAATGACCATCAAGAGGAGTAGAGATACGAAAATCTACTCAGTAAGTGTGAAAGTCGAAATTTCAATAAAAGAAATTTAAGGACTTTACCTGGGGTTGCATGTGACGACCAGTTGTTAGGTGACATTACCGTGGAATGTCAAACATAGCGTATTCGTCATTATTGAGGTAGGGGGAATGCGGAGACATACGTCTTTTCCTTAGCATGACTCGTGCCGTTTGCAGGACCGCGTGCGAAACTGCCGCTTCCTCGAAAGTTGTATGTGACGTATTTCAACCTCCGTTGATGTATAGCTTAAGTTTCATGTATACTTGTGCACTAGCGTTTCGTTATGCGTAGGCTGCCTGCTCGGGAAGTTAATACATCATAGACGACATGTATAATTGTGTGTGCCCGAATTAATATTTGTAGTTCCTACGTGATGACCTTTAATGAACTTTAACATAAGTTTCCGAAGGTCTTAAATGCATGTTTCCTAAACTCTCAGAGTTTTGTGTACTGTATGCTACTATCTTGTGTACCGTGTGTAATCACCATAATAACGTATGTTTGAAAACAAAATCTTGACTGTTTGTTTTTCGGCAACGGTTGGAGACCATATTCGAGTACTATGCGTTCTGTATGTATTCAGGTTTTAATATTCTAAGTTCCCAGGGGAAAGTGAAGTTAGAGCCTAGGTATCTCTACAGAGAACCCTATTCGCTGTAACCTATAGCTCTGATACCAATCTGTCACACCCCGAAATTATCAGAGCTGGCGTGACTGGACTGGTATCTTTATTGCACAGCAGAAGAAAACAATCTAAGTCTTTTAGAAAATGAACGCCACTAAGTACTCGACTCTTCATGGTCCTCCTATTCCAACCATGCCTTGTCTTAGAAATGCAACCTGAGAAAGAAACATGTGAAAAATCAACATAAAGTTGAGCGAGTTCATAGTTTGTTTGTAAAAGATTTGAAATAAATCTTTTTGAATAACCGGTTTTTGAAGTATTGTTGAGAAAACGAATTTAAAATCATTTTCTTGTCATGTTGTGTGGATACTTTGTATTTGTAACGCTTTATGTTCGTAAAATCAAGTATTCTTGTGTGTATCCTGTATTCTTGTATAAATCAAGTATCTTTGTGTATCAAGTACTTCTGTATGTATCTTGTTGTTAATGGGTTGCAAGGCCATTAACAGGTGACACGACATAGGAAGTCACCAAACCATAGGCATTTTTCTGTAGTCGATTCACGACTGAGACACAAAAACACTACTTGGTTCTAGTTGTCACCAAGAGTGGGGCTGCCCTACACCCGTTAGATCTAACCTTTTGTTCTGCGGTCTTAGTATGTACACGATTAATGGTGCTTATGTTACCCTATTCATGACATGATTTCTCGTATCATTCCTCAATTCTTATATCATTTCTCATTTCTTGTATCATTTCCCAATTCTTGTATTCTTATATCACATCACACTTGGTACTCGTTCTCACCAAGTGTGCTTCTTGTTTTTGTATCATACCATTTGTAAACATTGTAACATTTGTATCTTGTATTTTTCCGTAGTTTAGAAAACTAGAACTCTTGTGTATGCATACTTCGAAAAATACGCTTGTTTGGAAAACCGGTATAAAAACATAAGCTTTTCGTAAACCATTTGTGTCAGTTTAAAACTTGCTTGTAAAATGGTTTAAAAATATGTAATTCTTGTATGCTTTGCAAAAGTGCATGTCTTTCCACCCTGAAAACATTTAGAAAAAATGTAAAACCGTAAAAAGTGGGGTTATGAACTCACCTGAATATTCCTTGTGCGAAGCTGGCTAATTACGACTTCGTGATGTCGTTTCCAAGACGAGACTCGCTAGCGTGCATTCTACAATATTCCTAACATGGAATATTTAATAAGTTTCTAACTAACGCGGTAACTAATCTGCGTGTTACCGAGCTCTACCGAATCGAAAGAAGCGAAGAAGTTACGCTTGCCTAGTTCGTTTATTCGCCGGTATTTAAGGAGTCTTGAAAAGACTTAGTTCTCGAGAGGTTTAAAATATATGAATATTTATATAAAAGTATATAAATATACTAGTATAATCGTATTAGTTGTCTCGAGAAGTCGTACCTTTATGTAACAAACGTTTATATGAAAGTAGCATATAACAAACTCGTACGTTGAAATGTATGCTTTATAATGTGCCGTTTAGGCGTTTTGAAATAAATATACAAGTTATATTTATTTTTCAAAAGAATCGTCGAGTTATTGTGTTTGAAAATAAATATATAACTATATGTATTATTTTTCTTTTTTTTATAATAGTATTCGTGTAGTACGATCTTTGAAACAAATATATAAACCATATTTATTTTGGTAAAACAACTTCATGTTGTGCTATATTTGAAATAAATATAAAAACTATATTTATTTTATAAAGCGGATTCGTGTTACGCGATGTTTGAAATAAATATAAAAACTATATTTGTTTATAAATAGAATCGTTGTGTTGTTTTGTATCCGAGAATATAGTAACTATATTCGTTTGTTGTAAATAATTCTGACTCATCGTTTTCGTAAGGTGTGAAGTGTCGTCAAACATAATTTTATATTTGTAAAAGTCGCTTTATATTCAATAATTGTCGTTTTTCAACAACGCTCGTTTTGTTTTATAATTAAAACTTGTTTTAGTTTTACGGATTTTCTCGAAAAACGGGCAGAGTTTCCTCTGTTTTTGGATGCCCCCGACAACACAAGTTGTCGTTACTTTTATCAAGATTCAACAACCCAACACATAATATATACGAAATTTATCAAAATGCCAAATATGAATAATCAACTCACTAAATGCAAAATCGTTAGTCGGTTCGAGCTCGTTTGTCACGTTAGATAAAAATTATAAAAATAACATAACGAAACCATGGCTTTAACTATTACCCAAAACTCTCGCGTTGAACCGCGGACTGAGTTGACCGGGTCTGAGTTGACCGAGTTAACCGGCTGACCGAGTTAACCGGCTGACCGAGTCAACCGGGTTGACCGAGTTAACCGGCTGACCAAGCCGCTTGACCCGAACAATGAGCTGACTAGTTGACCCGAACCCATCTGTTGACTGAGTTGACCACGCCCGAGAGCCCGAACCTACTGAACCAAATCAGAATCCAAGCTGGAACCCGAGACGTCCCACTTCCGAATCGAGCCTGAACATGAGACCTGTTGAACTTTACATAAACCGAACCCAAACTTCAACATTTACCGTAAAATCATCATCATTATCATCGATCTGAGCAAAATAAACAGTTGTAGGAAGGGCTCTTACCGGTTCGAACAACATGCCACCACCGTCGCTGCTGTTAACTCCGGCGGGTATGCCGCCGTCGACGATCATCTCCGCCGCCGCCGTCGCCGTCTGCGGCGGTGCTGCTGCCGCTGAACAATCACGCCACCGCCGGATAAACAATCCGACCGTTAGGTCGCTGCCAACACCGTGTCGCCGCCGATCAGCGGCGGCGGTTCTGGTTCCGCCGTTCACCTTCACCGATTTTCTCTCTCTCCTCTTCGATCTCTCTCTCCTGTCTTGTCATCGCACCACCACCAAACGGTGGTGGTGGTGGTCGGCCGATATACCGAACAGAGAACCGGGGGGTGGTGTTGTATTGTGACCTCGCTGGAAAACACGGGCCGCCGGAATAGAATCGGCCGGTTAACCGGTTCCGGCCGTTTGGACTTAGCAGATCGAGAGGGAAAGAGATGGTGAGTGATGTGCTAAAAATGGTCTAATTAAACTAACTAATTTTAACCCTAAATTAGACACTCTAAGTTTTAAATTTATAAAATCAGACTCTCTAAAACCTAGACTACACCACTGGCAAGTGTACCGGTCAATGCAGTATAGCTACAGTAAGTCCGAGTATCGAACCCATGAGACTCTCTAATTACGCTAATTAGACTCTATCTAGACGTAGACTGACACAGACTCTAACTGTTTAGTTGGTTGGGGGGGGTTACGGAAAATTCTAGGAAATCTATTTAAACTGATTAATTAACTAAGAACTATACTAAATACGAAAGAAGGCTAAGACGATTCTTATATGAGAGACGGGACCACCTAGACAAGAATCCTGGATTACTTTTAAAGAGATTACCGATTAAGTTAAATGCACGAGTTATGGAACCGGGATCTTTAAGTACTAAACCTATTAAGAACCAACTAAGCCCCTCGACCCTTCTCAAGGAGAAACCTGTGGAACTACCTAGGCCGTTAATCCTACCGGTTATTAGACGCCTTCCCACTTGTCTAATTATTGTGTAAGTACCCTAATGTTGACCTACTCTTTCCCAATCATAGATCTAGGGTAGTTTGAAGTAATCAATTTGACTTGATAGACTAATAAAACCGACAGGTAAACCAAGACATGACCTTTCCCAAGGACTATCTAAAGCAATTCGCCGGGTAAGACCTACCAATAGCCCCTCACTTCCCAGGTTTAGGACTAGCAGAACACTAAAACCTAGCAAATTATTACCAGTTACTTCTAAGGTTATATGTGCAGTTTCACCCTAAAGAGTTAAGATTTCTTACGTGATATAGACACTCCCCAAAATCCTAAACCCTAATATGACTCTATGTTGTGATATAGACCGTCACTAAGAACCATACGAAGCAAATGACAATAATAAACCAAGTTAAAGTACGCATATGCATCAAATCAATAAAACAAACTCTTTACTAAACACAATCAACCCATACCATTCATGCAAATAACGAAAAAGGTAAAAACTTTATATTAATCCATTCATCAAAGTCTAGGCGGTTAAAAGTTTAGCCAATCAAAGTCATGAACGAAGATAACAAACAAGATTCAATAACGGAATTCATTGAAGTAAAATAAAGAAACTAAGAAAACAAGAGAATTAAATAGATAAAACCCGTTTAATTCTTGATCCCTAAGCCTCTTGCTTCAACCCAAATAATTCTCTAGCCTTGAATCCTTGCCAATGATCTCTAAAAATTCGTCCCTGCTTGTCGCCTCCACTGTTTGCGTCTGATGTTGATTTGCAGCCCCTTCGATCCCTTCACTTCCAATCTTCAAACCAATGATCCAAGCCCTTAAAACCGCTCAAAGAACTCCAAGTTGCTGCTGACTTCGTCCTCCTCCTTTTCGTCTTCGTGCGTCTCCCCCTTTTATATATGGCAGCCTTATTTTTTTCTAATTGTGTGCGTCCACCACTCTTGGTAGCCCAGGCCCAACAATATAGCCGCCTCCCACTTTCTTCGAATATATATCCTTTCGCCTTTTTACGGCCCACTAATTCAATGTTGGCAGCCCCTAATTCACGTAAGAATAATTATTGCCAATTATTTTCATCCAATCACCATATTTTTTGTTTTGTATACATCACTTCTAACCACCAAAGAATAAAATATATATGCCTCTTATGATTATGAATATGAACATGTAGTTGACCAATATATAAATATTATAGAGATAGTGGGTCCGGCCCAATCACGGAAAATGGCTGCAATTTTTATTCGGTCCCTGGCACTTCACCATGCCCAACTGGCTGGTTATTTCCTTATTACTCTTTTTCGCTCCATTTGCACCAAGAAATAAAAAAACAAAGGGCATAATTGGAAAGGACTTAGCTGGTTTATTATCGTGTATGCTCCATAACTCTCGTCCAATCCAGCTCGATCGTATAGCATTTCGGTCGCAATCGGCTTAGACTCTGACTAACATGCTTGGTAAAATGCCTGATATTTGATAAGCAGCTCCAAAATCACCCGAATGGAGATTGAGTATGGGTGGTACAATTCAAACCTGCATAAACAAAAACAAGCAAAAACCAAAGCAATACCGACTCTAAAAAACGACTCAAAAACTACTAAATAAGACTCAATATACAAAAACTACGAACTACCGAAAATACACCAAATATATAAATTTACAAACTCTACAAGAAACCTCCCCATACTTGAACTTAATCAGGAGGTTTCTCCTTGATCTGGACCCTATCTAACCCGTTTAATTCCACCCGTTCTTCGTAAACAATTAAAAATTTAATGGTGGAATTATAAAAGAATTTAAAAATTAGAAACGGGTCAGACCACCAGAATTTAAATTTACCTGGCATGAACCGGATGCGTGGCATGTAATGAGAAGAATGGTCTTGCTTCAAAGGCTCATTCCTCTCCTCCTTGTACCAGCTTTTGACCTGCAACCAATCCCGGTTCTTTATTTTTCTTTTCCTTGCCTTCTCCCGTGGTTTTGATTTTTTAGTTTCATTTATTATAAGTACCACGGGCCAGCTGTGGTGTTCTTCCTCTTCCACCACTTGGTCCACTTCCTTAGGAAGATCCCCACACTTAATTTCTACGTGCGGTGTGGGTTCATTTATTTTCTCGGGTTTACCTTCTAGTAGGGCTTCTAAATTTTCTAAATCACCTAATGGATCAAATTCCCCTCCTTGTTCTGAATCTGATAAATCTTCTAGCTCCCCTAAAAACTCATCTTCCCAACTTAACACTTTTTTCTCTACCTCAACTTCTACCTCATCATCAAACAGACTACCTAAGGAATCTCCTAAATCTAATTCCTCATCAACATCTACCCCCTTAACCAATGATTTCTGGTAGACTTGCCACTCGTCTACTTCTTCCACACTCTCTCTCACTATCCCGCAATTAGCCATTTGCATCATAATCTCATCTTCTTCACAACCAAAATCAATGATGCCCTTATTCTCAGTTTCTATTACTTCTTCTAATTTCCTAGACATCTCTTCTACTGAACATCGAATGTCTGAGAGTATAGACTGGTTATTTTGAAACATGACTTCATGTTCTTGAATCATTTTCTGAGTAGTCTCATCCGTAGCTACTAGTTGTACTAACATCCCCAATATCCTATCCAGCTGGTCCTGATCATAGACTTCAGAATTTTGTTGTTGGGGCTGGTGATACGGTTCCTCATACTGGTACGAGGAATACCCCTGTGAAAAATATGGTTGCGGCTGCACATAGGGGTTAGCATAATAATATGCAGAGGACCCCTCATATTGTGGGCACTTAACAGTAAAATGAGGTCCTCCACAAATTTCACACATATTCACAAGACTCAAGAAAAATAAAAGACACGGACACCTACGACTCAATATACAAAAACAAGTAGCACGTATAATGTCATTTAAGTCTATCAAAGCTAATAAACGCGATTGCCAAGAGTCCCCGGCAACATCGCCAAAAACTTGATGTGCTAAAAATGGTCTAGTTAAACTAACTAATTTTAACCCTAAATTAGACACTCTAAGTTTTAAATTTATAAAATCAGGCTCTCTAAAACCTAGACCACACCACTGGCAAGTGTACCGGTCAATGCAGTATAGCTACAGTAAGTCCGAGTATCGAACCCACGAGACTCTCTAATTACGCTAATTAGACTCTATCTAGACCTAGACTGACACAGACTCTAACTGTTTAGTTGGTGGGGGGGGGTTACGGAAAATTCTAGGAAATCTATTTAAACTAATTAATTAACTAAGAACTATACTAAATATAAAAGAAGGCAAAGACGATTCTTATATGAGAGACGAGACCACCTAGACAAGAATCCTGGATTACTTTTAAAGAGATTACCGATTAAGTTAAATGCACGAGTTATGGAACCGGGATCTTTAAGTACTAAACCTATTAAGAACCAACTAAGCCCCTCGACCCTTCTCAAGGAGAAACCTGTGGAACTACCTAGGCCGTTAATCCTACCGGTTATTAGACGCCTTCGCAGTTGTCTAATTATTGTGTAAGTACCCTAATGTTGACCTACTCTTTCCCAATCATAGATCTAGGGTAGTTTGAAGTAATCAATTTGACTTGATAAACTAATAAAACTGACAGGTAAACCAAGACATGACCTTTCCCAAGGACTATCTAAAGCAATTCGCCGGGTAAGACCTACCAATAGCCTCTCACTTCCCAGGTTTAGGACTAGCAGAACACTAAAACCTAGCAAATTATTACCAATTACTTCTAAGGTTATATGCGCAGTTTCACCCTAAAGAGTTAAGATTTCTTACGTGATATAGACACTCACCAAAATCCTAAACCCTAATATGACTCTATGTTGTGATATAGACCGTCACTAAGAACCATACGAAGCAAATGACAATAATAAACCAAGTTAAAGTACGCATATGCATCAAATCAATAAAACAAACTCTTTACTAAACACAATCAACCCATAACATTCATGCAAATAACGAAAAAGGTAAAAACTTTATATTAATCCATTCATTAAAGTCTAGGCGGTTAAAAGTTTAGCCAATCAAAGTCATGAACGAAGATAACAAACAAGATTCAATAACGGAATTCATTGAAGTAAAATAAAGAAACTAAGAAAACAAGAGAATTAAATAGATAAAACCCGTTTAATTCTTGATCCCTAAGCCTCTTGCTTCAACCCAAATAATTCTCTAGCCTTGAATCCTTGCCAATGATCTCTAAAAATTCGTCCCTGCTTGTCGCCTCCACTGTTTGCGTCTGATGTTGATTTGCAGCCCCTTCGATCCCTTCACTTCCAATCTTCAAACCAATGATCCAAGCCCTTAAAACCGCTCCAAGAACTCCAAGTTGCTGCTGACTTCGTCCTCCTCCTTTTCGTCTTCGTGCGTCTCCCCCTTTTATATATGGCAGCCTTATTTTTTTCTAATTGTGTGCGTCCACCACTCTTGGTAGCCCAGGCCCAACAATATAGCCGCCTCCCACTTTCTTCGAATATATATCCTTTCACCTTTTTACGGCCCACTAATTCAATGTTGGCAGCCCCTAATTCACGTAAGAATAATTATTGCCAATTATTTTCATCCAATCACCATATTTTTTGTTTTGTATACATCACTTCTAACCACCAAAGAATAAAATACATATGCCTCTTATGATTATGAATATGAACATGTAGTTGACCAATATATAAATATTATAGAGATAGTGGGTCCGGCCCAATCACGGAAAATGGCTGCAATTTTTATTCGGTCCCTGGCACTTCACCCTGCCCAACTGGCTGGTTATTTCCTTATTACTCTTTTTCGCTCCATTTGCACCAGGACCTGCCAAAACACATAATAAAATAATACAACACTAAAGCTAAATAAAAACAAATAAAACTTATACAAAATATATACAATTTACAAGGGACAAATATGTGTATTTTACCCCACATCAGTGAGGACTGTTGTTTGATTATATGTTTGAAGAAGATAATCAAAAAAAGAGATAAGGGTTTTGTGGTATCTGTGTGTGTAAGTTAAAAGAGAGATAAGGGGAAAGCAGGCAAATGGTTTTGTGGTTTGAGTGTATTTGATCTCTACATATGGCCCCCTTTATATAGAGATTTTGTGATCTTAGATCTTATGTGTATTTATATTACATTCAGGTCACGTGCTATATCCATTGAAACAAAATCTTTTGTAGAGTTTATGAATATTTTGTCAAGATTTTCAAGGGATTTTGGTGAGATCTTGTATAGATCCTTAAGAAATAGATCTAGTATAATATGCGCAGGTTTAGGCTTGTGGGTTTTGTGCTTGGGCCCAGGGCCCACAAGCCATAAACATAAAATTATTCGTGTAACATCCACTTTTGTCGGTGTTGTCAGTATTTCATACGTTTTCAGTGTATCATCGTTAAATTTCCAATAGCATCTCCGCAGATCGTCACACGCGCACTGTAGAATCGGATACACGTTCCTAGGCACTCCAAAGGCCTAATTAAGTTAATTAGCGTCGTAAACACTATTTAGTATCGCGTTAATCGCTAGTTAATTTCGTAATTAAGGGCGTAAATTACCGGTTGTCACATTTACCCAATCTCCGATAGTCCTTGGGTAAGTCCCGTCCAAGTAGTTCCAAAGAAAGGAGGTATGACGGTAATAACTAATGAAAAAACCATCACAGGATGGAGAGTGTGTATAGATTATGTTAGTGCACTATGTGTGTGGCCATAGATAGAAATCTAACTGTACATGTAAAGTCTAGTGTCTTTAATCTGTAAAATACCGGACATAGGTTTCGCTAGGTGTCTTTAGGTAATGTTAGGTCAGTATATGGTATGACACGATACGAAGGGAGCGGATCTGAACAAGAATGATGTCATCATTCTTAATGATAATGATGACATCATTCATATGACATCATCAAACAAGAAATGGCATGCACTGGAATTTGATTTCGTATGTAATGCATGCACACATGGAGTTTGATTTCGCTTGAAATAAGATGCATGCATACTGGAAATGAGATTCCGCTTGAAATGCAAGCGTTGACCAACTATATAAATCAGTGATCTCATTTCAAACGGAATCAGAAGACAACGAGGAGAGAACTTATTTCGCTTGAACAGAACTTCTTCAAGTTCATCAGATCTTCATCAAGAACACCTCCGATTACGTCACGTTGATTAGATTTCGAGTGTGTAGTGTGTAGATCGAGTCGAAACTCTGTCCGGTTGTCGATGTTACCTAATAAAACGTTGTTTAATTACGTCTTCGCGCACGATTACGGTTTGATTTAACGAATTCCACACGTTAAATCGAATCCACCACAGATCTAGTGATCGTTTACGATCCGATCCTGTACTCACCAGTGGTATCAGAGCTACGGGTGCTCTGCGTGTAATCGTTGATCGAATCGGACAAGTTTCGGTTCGTATCGGTGTGTCGTTTGGAAAATTTGAACTCTTTTCAGTAAGTCGAATGATTTCTGGTTGATTTTCAACGTGATTTTGATCTGTTTGAATCATATTTTGAACATTTTGATTGATTTTAATCTGTTTCAGTGAATTTCGAATCGAAAGTTATATCATTACGGATTGTTGTCAAGCATACAACTAACTTCAGATTCAATCGCATTAAGAAACATCACGTTTTTTTGTTGCAGATCTAAAAATTGATGATGTTGTTTTAGTGTTCTTGCTGAAATCTGAATAACATTCGTAGATTGAACTCGAAATTTCAGATCTAAATTTGATTATCCATGTTGTTTCTGATCTGAGATCTACGTGTTAAAGAAGATTGTAGTTACAAATTGTTTGTTATTATCATTTTCGAATAGAAAAAGTAGAGGATAACTTGCAGGTTTGTTGTTAAATTGTTATTTCACTTGCTGATTAGATGAAGTTTAGTTAAAGTTTCTACAGTTTTGGATTGATTCGATTAAGTTTCGAACTGAATTGGATCAATTTAAGATTGTTTTGATTGAATTTCGGATCATTTCGATGAGTTTCGGTGAAATCGAATGAGTTTCGATTGATTTTAAACGTGTTTAGGATTGATCTGAATGAGCTTCGGTGATTTTCGATCAATTTCGGTTAGTTTTCGTTGAATTTCGGTCACCTCAGATGTGTTTTGATTGATTGTTGATGTGTTTATTTCAGATCTGAATCTGATTTCGACCAGATTTGAGTTGAAATTGCAGGTTGTTTTGTTTTAAAATCACCTTAGATCTGAGTTTGAATCATTAAGATGAATATGAGATTTTTAGATCTGAAACGTAGAAGTAATCTGTAGTGGTGTTGTTGCGATTGCTGGTTATTGTTCTGATTCGGTTGAAATTGATTGAAATCTGCATTGTTGTTATTCGAACAATAATCAAACTGTGCAGGTTTTTCGTTTGGAGAAGAAAGGTTATAGTGACTGATTGGTTTTGGTGACAGAATATAAGTGTTGAGAAAAGCAAAGAAAGAAGTGATGTTTGATTCATCATAGTAGGGTTTAAAAAAAAAATTTATATAATATTAAAGAAGAAGGTCGGTGGCCTCATATCAGCCACCGCCTTCTTCTATACATAAGGAATCTTTGCATTACATTGAACAAGAATTTTATGTGTCCTGGTGGAAGTCTGTGAGAAGTATAAGCGTGAGGTCAGCTTTTCAAATCCTGTCCCTCACATTTTTTGTAAGTCCATTTTTTCTTTCTTTCTTCTATTATTTACAACTACCCCCTTAACTTCTTAAAAACTGTATTAGTTCATTTAAATCCAAAACCCTAACATAAATATCTTTCTTTGGTAGAAAAACTACCACAAGGATGACGAGTGACATATAGATCCATTCATACATGCTTTTTAAAATTAATAAAATAATTACTATTTAACTTGAAATTTTATTTTATATTTAGATTTCATACGTTATATTTTCTTATTATTTAACTAATATTTTTTAGATATTTTTATCAATATTTTTTACGCTAAAATTCCATCTAGCTTTACACTTACAAGTTATGCGTATTTTTTTAATAATTTAACAAAATAACTTTGTAATTGATGAATATAATGCTCCTTAATACGAAAAAACATCAATGTTTAAAAACTAATGCACCGAAATGTGTTGATTCGGTTGCTGTAGCGAATTATGGTACTGTACCAGTACCTTACAAGTCCCTTAACAAACTGAATTAATATTGATTAAGTTCTCACCGCATCCCCTGCTACAACATGCATGTTAAATAACTTGTATAAACTTAAAATCTTAGTCGGTGAGCCATGGTCTTAATTTTTCTTTTTTGGCCCTCAAGTTTAAAAACTTTACATATTCAACCCCAATTTTTTAGTAACTGACACATTGACCCCTGATTTATTTTTACTTAATAACTTCACATCTCATCTTATCCAACACTTCAATTTTTTGTTTAAATTATTTTACGACTTTACACTATAATGTGTGAGACCTTATACTCTATTTATCTATGCCTAGACATGTTAATGCCACTAACGTAATGTGAGTAACAAATTAAAAAATACGTCATGTCACACATGGGCACCACACGTTAATGTAATCATCGTATCGCATGTAACGAAACCAGAATCGTGATGTTGTCGCCGCAACGCGCGGCACGGGTAAATCTAGTAATATACAAAAGAGAAAGTAGTTCATCGGTTAAACTAAATTGATTTACATCAAAAGTCATTTGTTAATCTCCAAACAAAGAGGCCCAATCAGAATTAAGTAAAGAATAAATCGAGTGTTAGCCCTTGTGAGATACTCATGCCATCGGCACAATCAGTTAAGCATAAGTCAGTATAATCATAAGTTTTGACTGAATAAAAATCGGCCCAATCATATTTGTTGTAATCAATATTGGTCCAATAGAATTAAGTGTGGGTAAATCAAAGTAGTTGACCATTTTGAGTTTTTTTTAAAAAAGGGGCATCTATCCACTAATTCCTACGGTCCAATAAGAATCTAATCTGATTTGTGTTGTCGGCTAATGACATTTGGTTTGCATGTAAGGCAATTAACTTTGTTGTCAGTTACTTAATCTCGACTCAATCTTATTAAAAGTGATCGGCCCAATTTTGAATAAGCAGTTAATTGATAAAAATCCACGTGAAATCATATTAGAGTTTCGGTTCAATCATTAAATTTGATTGTCATGTGATCATTTAGTGGTGTCGGCTATTGTTTTCAAGTACCAATAAAGTATAAGTGAACAGGTTGCATGTGAAATTAATAAGATTTGTAGTTTGAAAGGTTTGATATCACATTCAGTCACAATCTGATTCAAGAGATTGTATTTGTTCAAAGGTTTAAAGTGCAACAAATCGAGTGGCAATCCAAACGAGTTGCCACCCGATCCTAATCAATTCTATTTGTTTGTGTTTCAGTGATTGTCAAGCATCGGATACTCGTCCGAGAGAATTCTCACCTGATCTGTTGTCACCGGATTTTCGTCACTCAATCGGATATTCATCCGATTCATTTGGTTTGAAAAAGTGATTGAACTGATCTTAGATTGTGTGAATTTGTGTATCGTTTGAAAATCTGTCTTTGTGAATCTTTCAATACTGAAACAAGGATTCTGAGTCGTATAACTCATTTTTCGGATATGGTATGCTTGTTCAGAATCCAGCAGATATTGCACAGAAGAAGTTTGATAGTTTTACTGGTATCAAGGGAGAGTCTACAAAAGAATTGATCGAGAGGTATTGCAAGCTGCATATAGAGATGAGAAATTTGAACATTGACAAAATGGATGAGACGTGGGTTGATAAGTTGGCAAATGCTTTACCAAATGATGTGTGGGGAACGTATTTGTTGGCTTGGAAGAATAGCTTTGGATATTTTGGATTCAATTTGAGCACGTTCGTCGAGAAGATTCAAGCTCAAGAACTTGAGTTCCAAAAGATTAGAAAATTGAAGTCTGATTCAGGAGAAAAGAATCATAAAGCAGCAACTACTAAAGAAAAAGTAAAATCTGAAGAAAATGTTCAAGTGGTAGAGAAGCAAGTTGATGAAATTTCAGCTATCAAGGTTGAGAAGAAGGCTGAAGCTGTAAAGATGTCTGAAAAGTGCTTAAACTGTGACAAATCTGAAGCAGACAATGTCAAACTCTTGAAAGAGATGGAGAGTTTGACATTGGAAAAAAAAATTTAAAAGAAAAAGAAAAATATTTTCAAGATAAAATAAGTTTTTTGGAAATTAAAAAACTAAAGAGTGAAAAAGATTCTCAAAATCAAATAAAAATTTTAGAAAATGAAAAATCTATTTTTGGTAAAAATAATTTGGAGAAACAAATTCCAATAAATTCTCATCTTGAAAAAATTATTCAACTTGAAAAAGAAGTTGAATGTGCTAGAAATAAAATTTGTGATCTTGAAAAGAAATTGAAAGGTTTTGTGACTTCGTCATCAACACCAGATTATATCTGTCCAAAACCAATTAATGCAATTCCAATAAGTGAGAATGTCACAAATTATGACAACGTCAAAATTGAAGATTGTGATAATAAAACTGATGATGAAAAAGAGAAAAGGAAAATATTTTTGGAATTAAAAGAAAAATTTAAAGAAACTGTTTTACATTCGACTGAAATAGGTGAATGCTCAAAGCAAAAACCTGTAAAGAAGAATGTGGAACAAAAACAAAATGTTAAAAAGCCGAAAAATCTTCAAAATTACAATAAAAGCTCATCAGTCCAGTCATCCAATCGTTATAAAAAACCACAAAAATTTGAAAATCAAAACTCACAAAAAGTTGGTAATAAGTGGTGCAGGTTTGACCACAGTGCTTCAAAGCCAAATCTAGCTTTCAGGAAGAGTGATGATTACCACAAAGCCAGACAATGCTATGATCTGAGCGTTTGGTGTGAAAGTGGTCAATGGTACGATAACAGAGTGTTACACTTGTGGTGTTCAAGGACACATTGCTGTTAACTGCCAGAATCAGTGGTTTGAGAAGAGGAGATGCTATAATTGCCAAATCAAAGGTCACATTGCCAGAGATTGCCCAATGAGATCAATGGGAAGATAGAGGGCTGAATCTCATAAAAAGATGAAGAAATCAGTCAAGATCGAAGAAAAGCCCAAAGAACAGAAAGTTCAAGAACAAAAAGTGAAACTTTCACAAGGGCAGAAAGACAGACTGAGGAAGAAAAGGAAGAAGCCAAGAGAGTATCTTGAAAAAATTTTGTCCTCGGGTACAACGGTTAATTCAGATAAAAGTTCTGATGAATCACTTTGCTCAACAAAAAATCAGACAAGTAAAATGAATCCATCAGATACAAATCTGTGGACAAAAGGTAGGGTAAAGGTAAAATTTGTTGATCAAACAGTTCCAATAAAGGTCGACGATGAATCTGTTGTGATGAAAACAAAGGAGCCACCTTCTGATGATAAATTTGTTTCTTCGAAAACAAAGAAGGTACGTTCTGGCGATGATTCTGACTCGTCAAAGTCAGAAGAGCTACCTGTTGATCAAAAATGAGAAAATTCAGTTCCGCCAATGGATGATATCAACTTTCCACCCTTGCGAACTGAAAATTTTAAACAAAAAGATGGTAAAGTGAAAATTTCGAATCAGTTTTATTCTGAAAAGAAAGAATTTGATGTCGAAAAGGCTTTCATTGGCAAAGTAAAAAATATTTTTGGAAAGATGGTTGAGGGAAAGGTAAAAGGGGTTAAAGAATTTTATGAAGCAAAAAGGAATGATCAAACCCCAAGTGAAATTGAAAAGCTCACACCCAAGGCTGGTCAAGCTTGGGTGCCTATATTCCATACTTAAAACTCCTGACTTACCGGAACTCCCAGGTTGGTAATTGGGGAGTAGGAATCGGCATCTTTCTTGAGAAATTCACAGGTTGGTAACTATGATATGTCGACTTACAAGTGGTTAATAAAGGACATTAAGTTGTACTTGATTTAACTATCTTACAAGTGGTATGATTATTGGAAATTGTTTTTGTGATAAACCTACAAGTGGTTGAAAACAGTGTGATGAATTAAACCCCATGTTTGTGAAATGACAAACAAAACTAATTTTCCGGAAAAACCATTTTGATTAAAACAAACTTAAGTGTTTTGAAATCATAATGGGAAAATAGTTTGTTGTCAGGGGGAGTTCTGACTGTTTAAGCCAAGTGGATGGCGAATTGAGGCAATTCTCATCAGTATGTCATTTTGTTTGTATAGTTTAATGCTTTATTTTTCAAATTTTCCCAGAAAATCGAAATTTGAAATATAATTTTGATTTTAGGGGGAGAAAAATTTAAAAAAAAATTATAAAATTTGAAAAAGCCAAAAACATTGAAAAAAATTAAGACGAGTTAGAAAATTTGAAAAAGCCAAAAACATTGAAAAAATTAAAACGAGTTTTGTATAAAAAGAGGAAATGATAGTACATCAGTGGATTGTCATTGCACGCTAGAAAAATGTAAAGTTTTATAAAGTTTTAAACAGTCTCACTAGGGATGTGTCGATAGGCTCAGCTAAGACTAGTAGTTTTGCGAAAATGATACAAACATAAAGCTAAAGGCCTAAGTCTCGTGGGAAACACGGTCGAACGCATAGTACTTAGTTTTGTCCTTCTTGACTGTGTGCCTGCTCAGTAATCGCTGATTGTCGAAAGACATAAAACCGGTTAAGTTTGTGAGCTTTCACAACTTTGCTGAAAAGTCAATGTGATTCTGTGTTTTCATTTTGCAAAAATTTAAACTTGTTTGATTTCTTTATTTTGTTTAAGCATTGGACATCCTCTGCGTATACGTGAGTATCGAACTGGATGTTATTGCCTAAACGTTCTACTTTATTTTCTTTGGTGTTTCGTTTAAGCTTTGGATCACCTCTGCGTATACGGGAGTATCGAACGGGTGGTTAAAGCCTAAACAATTTCAACTTGTTTTTATTTCTTATTTTGTTTAAACATTGGACTTTCTCTGCGTATCGAAAGATCGACCTGATTGTTAATGTTTAAACATTATGCGTTGTTTTCGCACATATCACAGTTGATGAAAGTTTAAAGGCATTACTTGAGTTAGTGTATTGCTTGATGAGGGGATATGCTGAGATCGTGGGGTCCATAAGAATTTAGTGCAAAATTAATATACCTTAACGTATCGGTAAGCATTTTCGAAAGTTTTTAGATTGAGCTTAAGAGGACAACTATATCGTCAATCAATGTGAATCGTTTAGAACTTAATATGTTTAAAGCTTAACGGTGCTAGTGATTTGTCTCAAAAACTGATATGATCCTCTAACACAAACTCACAAAAATATTGTCTGTAAATATTTCTTTACTGCTTTTCATTAAACAAAAATCCAAAAAGAATGTGTTTTAGCATAATTTTTTTTAAAAATTCAAAAAGATTTTACTTTATCTTATTTTCGACAACTGATGTTGAAGAGTTGATTTTCAAAATTCCGAGTGCTAAATATGATGAACCACATTGGGTTGGGGAGTTTGTTTAAATGAGAAATGTTTTTGAGAATGATTGCGTGTTTAGTTAATCAAGGTCATTAATTTGAACTTGATGTAACTATTAATGTTTGGTGAATGAATGCTCTCTATCAGTAAGTTTTTCAAAGAGATATAAATAAAAACTTATGTTTTGGGTAGAGAATGTGCAGGAAGCTAAATGAAAGGGGGAGCAAGATTGAACGTCAAATCTTAGGATTTCGGGGCATCATTCAAGGGGGAGACTGTGATTTCACTTGAAAATGTTATCCAAGGCAGTTCAAGACTAAACATCACAGATTTCTAGCTATGTCCAAGGGGGAGATTGTTAGTGCACTATGTGTGTGGCCATAGATAGAAATCTAACTGTACATGTAAAGTCTAGTGTCTTGAGTCTGTAAAATGCCGGACAGAGGTTTCGCTAGGTGTCATTAGGTAATGTTAGGTCAGTATACGGTATGACATGATACGAAGGGAGCGGATCTGAACAAGAATGATGTCATCATTCTTAATGATGACATCATTCATATGACATCATCAAACAAGAAATGGCATGCACTGGAATTTGATTTCGTATGTAATGCATGCACACATGCTGTTTGATTTCGCTTGAAATAAGATGCATTCATGCTGGAAATGAGATTCCGCTTGAAATGCAAGCATTGACCAACTATATAAATCGGTGATCTCATTTCAAACGGAATCAGAAGACAACGAGGAGAGAACTTATTTCGCTTGAACAGAACTTCTTCAAGTTCATCAGATGTTCATCAAGAATACCTCCGATTATGTCACGTTGATTAGATTTTGAGTGTGTAGTGTGTAGATCGAGTCGAAAATCTGTCCGGTTGTCGTTATTACGTAATAAAACGTTGTTTAATTACGTCTTCGCGCACGATTACGGTTCGATTTAACGGATTCCGCACGTTAAATCGAATCCACCGCAGATCTAGTGATTGTTTATGATCCGATCATGTACTTACAAATTATAGGAGATTAAATGAAGCAACAAGGAAAGATCACTTTCCTTTGCCCTTCATTGATCAAATGTTAGAAAGATTATCCGGTCATAAATTTTATTGTTTCTTGGATGGTTTTCAGGTTAATTTCAAATCCCGATAGCACCCGAAGACCAAGAAAAGACAACATTTACATGTCCCTATGGAACTTTTGCTTATCGACGCATGCCATTTGGTCTATGTAATGCCCTCGCAACCTTCCAACGTTGCATGGTGGCCATCTTCCACGACATGATAGAAAAGACAATGGAAGTCTTCATGGATGACTTTTCTATCTTTGGAGATTCATACGACCAATGCCTCGATAACCTTGAATGAATGCTATCCCGATGTGAGGAAACTAATCTCGCCCTTAATTGGGAAAAATGCCATTTCATGCTAACGGAGGGAATAGTACTGGGTCACAAAATCTCAAGCGAGGGAACGGAGGTTGATCGAGCCAAAATAGGCACTCTTTCTCGATTACCACCCCCATCCTCCGTTAGAGCTATCAGAAGTTTCCTAGGGCATGACGGATTTTATAGGCGATTTATCAAAGACTTTTCTAAAATCTCAAGGCCTGTAACAAAATTACTTGAAAAAGATGCTCCTTTCATCTTTGACAAGGAATGCAACCAAGCATTTCTAACACTAAAAGAAATGCTAGTCAAGGCACCTATCATGATAGCGCTTGATTGGAAATTACCTTTCGAAATCATGTGTGATACAAGTGACTTTGCAGTTGGAGCCGTCTTAGGACAATGAAAAGAAAAGCATTTTCACCCAATTTATTATGCTAGTAAAACACTTAACGATGCACAAGAAAATTACACAACAACAGAAAAAGAGTTACTAGTTGTGGTATTTACTTTTGATAAATTTCATTCTTATCTTATTCTTTCTAAAACAATAGTCTATACAGATCATGCAGCCATTTGATATCTCTTCAAGAAACAGGATGCTAAACCGCGTTTGATTCGGTGGATTCTACTCCTCCAAGAATTTGATATTGAAATCAAAGACAAAAGGGGAGTAGAAAACACCGCAGCAGATCATCTTTCGTGCTTAGAAGACCCAGCTTTGGAGGCAACCAGGGGTGAACAAATCAACAAAAAATTTCCAACGGAGTCCCTGGAAATGGTGGAATACCGAGAAGAGCCATGGTACGCCGACTATGCTAACTACTTAGCTAGCGGTATAGTTGCGAAAGGATGGCCACATCATTAAAGAAAAAAATTCTTTCCCGTTGTGAAGCATTATTTTTGGGAGGATCCTTATCTTTTCAAAATGTGTGCCGATCAACTCATCCGCCGATGCGTACATGGTAATGAAGCAAGAAGAATTCTCCGCCATTGTCATGAAGGTCCATACGGAGGACATCATGGTGTCGCTAGTACCGCACGAAAGGTATTTGATTCAGGATTTTATAGGCCGACCATTTACAAAGACGCCCAAAGTCTTGTCAAGACATGTGATGCTTGCCAACGAACAGGTAATATTTCTTCCAAAAATGAAATGCCACAAAATGGCATTCTTGTTTGTGAAATCTTTGATGTGTGGGAACTCGACTTTATGGCACCTTTCCCACCGTCAAAAGGAAACAAATATATACTTGTGGCGGTAGATTACTTGTCCAAATGGGCAGAGACCGAGGCACTTCCAACAAATGATGGAAGAGTCGTGGTAAGATTTCTGAAAAAATTATTCTCTCGTTTTGGAACACCAAAAGCATTAATAAGTTATAGAGGTAATTTTTGTAACCATCAACTTAAATTTTTTTTAACAAGATATGGGGTCTATCACCGGGTCTCAACGGCATATCACCCTCAAACAAACGGACAAGCCGAAAGTGACTAATAGAGGTTTAAAACGAATTCTCGAAAAAACCATAGGGTTAAATAAAAAGGAATGGGCCGATAAACTAGATGACGCTTTATGGGCTTTTCGAACCGCTTATAAAACAACAATAGGTACAACCCCATATAAGCTCGTCTACGGAAAAAGTTGTCATTTGCCAGTAGAAATTGCACACAAGGCCTACTGTGCAATTAATAATGTAAACTTAGATCTAGAATTTGCCGGTAAAAGTCGATTTTGCCAATTAAATGAATTAGATGAATTAAGGAATTATGCATACAATAACCCCGAAATTTATAAGGAAAGAATGAAAAATTTGCATGATAAACATATTAAACCAAATGAATTTCGGGTAGGGGATCAAGTTCTATTGTTTAATTCACGACTTCGATTGTTTCCTGGTAAATTAAAGTCTAGGTGGTCAGGACCTTTTTCCATCACCCATATTTTCCCCCACAGTGCAGTCGAAATTAAATCTCGAAATGGAATTCCATTAAAAGTCAATGGCCAACAGCTAAAGCTCTATCAAGGATTCACTGAGGATGAGGAGGAAGAAATCTCGCTTTAAACGGTCGAAGAATGAAAGCATCAACATCATACCTGGTAAGTTACAAACAAGCGGGTTGACATCTAAATCGATAAGTCTTCTAACCAAGTTTTGAGGAAACAGGGCACTCACACGAGCACTTAAAAAAAATTTGCCCGCCCACGGGGCCGTGTCCGCGCAACTGTCGGGATAAAACCCCTTTTTCAACACAGTTTCTTCATTCCACACGCCCCGTTTCCTCGAAAACTCTCTGGTTTAGGCGATTTTTCAGCAAGATTTTGACGTCTCCTCTACTTCTAACAACATCAAGGTATCATTCTATCATCATTAGTAGTTAGATTAAGCACTTGCATGTAGTTTAACATCAAGATTTGGGGAAAAATCTAGGGTTCTTCAACTTGAACCGGATCGAACCTCGAATTTTTGCATAAATCTGTGAGCATTAGTGTAGATTCATGTAAATCAACTTGTATTGTTCATAGATTTGCCCGATTTCTCACAAAAACCCCAAACCCTTGTTTTTGAACCGAAAAAGATAAAATTGAAGGGGTAAACGGTTTGTTTTGGGAAAAACGGAATTTGGGGTTTCATTTTCGGGAAAAACCGCCCCTACTGGACCAAATATTTTCAAGTTTTCGGGACCGGGTCGAAAAATGGGAATTTTAGTGAACAGACGCCTGGCCACGGGGCCAGCGAGCACGGGGCCGTGTCTAGCCAAACTCAGTCCAACATGGGGCATGTTCGCTGAACACGGGCGCGTGTTCAGTCGACTGTTTTCAGTTTTCTCCGAATTTTTTACTGTTTCTTGCTAATTGTTTGGTGTTTTCTTTCAAATGGCCAAGAAATTCACACGGTTCAATGCAGATGAGTTGGTGCTAAAGCAAGATATGATGTGCTTAGGACAAGGACAGAGGAATACCCACGACAAGTGTGCATGGATCTTCTAGGAACAGTGAACCAGCTAGACCGATTTAACAACTTGGTCACCAGCCCACTAAGAGCCGCACTGTGCACTCGGCTTCGCTCGGTCCATGAATATAACATGGAATTTGTGACACCCCAGGAAAACCAAGAAAACCACACAACCTAACTAGCTTCCTTAGTGACTACGTACTAATTTTCGGGACAAAATTTCTTTCAAGTTGGGGATAATGTGACAACTCGAGTTTTCAAGGTCTTTCCTCTACACGTACTTGTTCACAGCTATGTTTGCATAACTTAGTTGCATTGTATTTGTGTGTGTTAGTTATATGTTTGGGATGTTTGTTTGATATGTTGTGTTGTTATTTAATTAATGTGATTATGGTGTTTAGTTACATAAACATGTGAACTGATAGTAACTACCTCGACGAAACATCTGGAGTTTCACTACACCACTGACGAAACCTTGGAGTTTCGTCATGTCCATCATGACGAAACATGGAGTTTCGTCGGCTCCTTTTGATGTTTCGTGGATATGGGCCTTCGCCCCAGGTATAGCCCAAATTTCATCAGCAGGTACGTTATTTATTTCACCCACCATCATTCGTGAAACCCTAGACTCTCTTTCTCTCAAAACAACCCGACGGCAGCCCCTCCCATTCGAAGCTAGATCTTCCTTGTTCGATCATTCCTATTCGTGTTCCGTAGCTCGGTTAGTAATCCCACACCTAGTTGGCTTGAATTCTAAATATATGATTATGATGTTTTGAACATGTTCTTGATTTTGATATGTATGATTAATTGGTTACATGACTTTATGCGAATCATGATGTCGATTTAGGGTTCTAATAATCAAGGTGTGCTTGAACCGGATTATATTAAGCATGTATCTTGTTAATCAAACCGTAGAAATAAGGATAGCACTCAGGATATGGATAACGAATCTGAATTGATGTGTATTAGTGATTGATAGGATTTAATTAATGACCACTGTTCATGTCTGTTTGATGTTAATGATCAACTGTTACATCGTATGTAGGGTTTCTGTGCGTGCGTCAACTGTTAATGCGATGTAACTTATGCAAGTTGACGAAACACACATACTGACGGAACTTGGGGGTTTCGCCAATAGAGGGTCACGATGAAACTGGGAAGTTTCGTCAATGGGGAAACACGACGAAACCATAGTGTTTCATTAAATGGAATCACGACGAAACAGGGGTGTTTTGCCAAAGGGGATCATGACGAAACTAAGGAATTTCGCCAAGAGGGTAAACAGAAACAACAAGCTAAGTAAATTCTGTTAATGGATAACTATGTAAGTGAAGACTAAGTAACATTGAGTTAACTGATAGGGATGGCACAAGTAACTGTTATGAGTTGTTATATATGTGAAGAATGGTTTGCATGAGCTTGAATAACTGCTATGTGCTATTTAGTGAACATTGGTTAAATACCCACTGTGATTTATATTTACATGCGAACTTGGTGAATGCAAACTGATTATGAATGTATGATTACTATAGGCTTTGACTGAATATTTGTGAACAAGTAGTTAACCATACCGAGCAAACCAAGGTGAGTTCACACTTTTATAAGGAAAGGGATTCCCGGTGGGTTGGGAATGGGTTAAGAAGCTAAAACGAAACCTACATATTCACCTCTAACAAGATATGTACCTCCGTCCTCAGTTGGGAAGGACGACTACATTTCATCTGCGTATTCTCGGTTGGGTAGAGTACGTACCTCCGTTCTCGGTTGGGAAGTGTTGGTGCACGAATGTCTAAAGCCTGCGTCTTAGTCTTAGTCAAGCTTGTATAGGGTCTAGGGGTCAGAAGTGTTAATTATGTATAGTATAGGGGCTGTTTGTAAAGTTTGTGTGTAATGTCCTGATTTCGCCCCAAATGACATTGTGTCATTTGGAGCGAAATCACATCTTTCTGATTTCGCCCGAAATGACTCTGTGTCATTTGGAGCGAAATCACCCCCTATAAATAGTTAGTTTGTTTTCTCATTTTGTATCTGAATGTTGACAGTGTAGCCGAACTGCTGCCGAATTTTTCTGAGAAAGATTAATGAGAAAACGTGTTTAAAGTAATCAGCATTCTGTTTCTACTCCATTCTACTTTGATTCAAGCTGTTTGTGTATTTCTGCTACATAAACAGTTGTGCTCTAGCTCTGATTGACTCATTTGATCGTAAATAACGATCCTACAATTGGTATCAGAGCCAGTTATGAGCTAGAATACCAGAATCAAAGCCTTTTTACTACATCTTTTTGAGTTTCTGGACATCGCCACGAACAAAATGGACTGAAATTTGGACATATTGTGTAAAATAGACAACTAACAAACCCTTGAGAGTTTCAGATCAAAATACGACTTAAAATTGGTAGAAAATGTCTCGAAACCTGATTTCGCTCCAGGAGGTTTTTGGTTGATTTCGCTCCAAAAATCTAATTTCGCTCGAGCAGTAGAAGCGAAATCAGTGATTTCGCTCGTGAATTCTGATTTCGCTCGAGATTCAATCACTGATTTCGCTCCAAAGGTGATTCCGCTCAGAATTACCTGTTGATTTCGCTCCAAAGGTTTCAAGTGTTGATTTCGCTCGAGATAACACCCTGATTTCGCTCCAAAAGTAACTTTCTGATTTCGCTCCAGAAAGTTATTTTTTGATTTCGCTCCAAATTTTAAAATTGTTGATTCACTCTAAAATTCTGTCTAAGTGTAAAAACATGGTTTGAGGGTTTTAGTCCGTTTCGTTCGTGATATCGTGTTGGGAATTCAGTCTGTGTAGAAAGTTTTTCGGTAAAAGTAACCTGTTTGTCAAAAAGTTATAAATTTTTTAGAATTTGTCACCTAAAATGGAAAATCAAGATTTTTACAACCTTTTTGCGGGTAGCGGCATGACGGCAACACAAAGTCCGGCAAGCATTGTTCAAAATGTCAACATGGAGAACGAGTTAGGAACAATGCAGAAACCGCCAAACTTATGAACTTGGATGAGTATGCCGGATGGTCGGGTCGTTTCAAGAATTGGGTACAAGCCAACCATTTTGAGTGTTGGATGAAGATAGAGAAAAAATATGTTCCACCTGTTGATAGAGTGGGATTACCGAAAGGCATTGGAAGTTTGACTGAGACTGAACAGAATGATTTTAAGGCGGAGAAGAAGATGGTCAGTATTCTCCAACAGGCCATAAAAGAAGATATTCTTGTGTTGTTACAACATGATGAAGACTCACAATCGATGTGGCAAGCATTAAAGTTGAAGTTCCAAGGCAGTTTTTTTATGATCAAAAGCAAGAAAGCCCTAATCAAGAAAGAGTTCGACATCTTTACTGGGATGAAGGGTGAAACGACGAAGCAGTTGATTGAACGTTATTGCCATCTTGTGGTAGAAATGAGAAGATTGGATATTAAAAAGACAGACGAGGAATGGATCGACAAATTGTCCAACACATTACCTTATGATGAATGGGGCACGTACTTAATGATGTTGAAAAACAACTCAGATTTTGTGAATTTGAATCTCAGTGCATTCATTGAAAAGATAGAAGCTCATGAATTGGAATTGTTGAAAATCAGGAAGATGAATTCAGTAAATGTACAGCAAGACGTATCTCTTTACTACAAAGGAAGCTCTCCTGTTGTAACAAATCAAAGTCCGAAGATACAGACGGGTTTTAGTGCTGATACCAATTCAAGTGCTTCTACAAACACTCCACAATCAAGC
The DNA here is from genome assembly GCF_002127325.2 of Helianthus annuus. NCBI lineage: Eukaryota > Viridiplantae > Streptophyta > Magnoliopsida > Asterales > Asteraceae > Helianthus > Helianthus annuus. The sequence continues at coordinate 116,960,300 of NC_035435.2, forward strand.
AAGCCTTCACCATTTGTGAGTTACGATCCAAATTTCAAAGCTCAAGAGCACCCTTCACCTCAAAGCTCTACAAGTTCCAACAATCAGGCTTACGTTTCTGGGGTGCAATGCAACATCGCGGTGAATATTAAGAATGGAAATGAAATTACTAAAACAGCCACGAAACAACACATTGCTTTACTGGCTTCCGTTTTAGAGGCGTATGAAGGTTTAGTGGCAGGAAGGATCGGTAATCCGGATATGACAAAAGAGGATTACGACTATATCGACCCCGAGGAGCTTGAATTGATTGATATAAAATGGTGCATGGCAAGTTTGGTTAGAAGGGCACAACGCTTTATGGAAATCACATGCCGGAACAGTCTGTCAGGTCCTGATCAGAAGTTAGGGTTCGACAAATCAAAAGTTATATGCTTCAAGTGTAAGGAACGTGGCCATTTCAAGAGAGAAGGCCCTAACCATGAAGTGAAAAACCATCAAAACCCGTTCACAAACGATTATTACAGGCAGGCGATCTATCATCGACCTAACCAAGAACCTGCTGTTCAGAGGCCGCAGATCGAGAACAAACCGGAGAAGGCTCTTATCGTAAATCAAGACGATGAAAAAGTAGCTGAAGGTTTCAGCTGGGATAAATATATTCCCGGAAGTGATGGGCAGGCCATGATAGCAGAAATAATGGAAGTACCTAAAATGGTGACTGAGCCAGAAATAGTTGTTGAAGAGGTTCCTATTGAGAATGTGGTCGATACTGAAGAAATCGCTGCAGAAGTTTACTATTACCAGTCAGAACAGGAGGTATTGGCAAGTTCTATGAAATCAATAATGCCTCCTAAAGTGTTTGAATCTTTTGCAGGTTATTTCGAAGAACCGACGACTGGATCGTGTCCAAGATACGAAGAAAAGAAAGAAGTTGTCGAGGAAATAATAGACGTGATGAAAGAGCTGACTGGAGAGACATTGAAAGATATCGCTGATAAAGCACTCATGGGAAAGCTAAAAGAGGTAGACTCAGAACTCGAGAAGTCAGGGTCTGTCAGTACCGTGTCGGTCAAACAGGAGTCTGATCAGAAATCTGGAGTTCAGGAGGTCAAAGTGTCTGAGTCTGAGTTGAAAAATGTCGGTAAACAAGATGTGAAAATTGTGTGTGATGAACAGGTTGTTGTTGAGAAAGTTGTTTCAATCCCTGAAACACCATGCCAACAGTGTTTACAACCATGCATGGAGTGTCTTGAGAAAGAAACTAAGTATCAGGAATTGAAACATCATTCAGATATGCTTAAATTTGACCTTGGACAAGTTAAAGAGGCTTATGATACTCTTTCCAGGTCAATTAACATGATCCGAAAAGAGACTGTTGAAAATGACAAAGCAACAAAATTGGCTAAAGCAACACTTTTTGATAAAGAAGTTGAGGTTAACTTTCATCTTGATACGATCGCTTCATTAAAGAAAGAGCTTGAATTAGCTAAAATTGAAAATGAGAGGATTGATAAAAAGTTGATGAGTTATGTGGCTTCATCTTATGTTCTTGAACAAATTGTCCCACAGCAGCCACATGCTGCACCAGTCTTTAAGAGCGTTCCACCCCCAATGTGGAATCATTATACGCAAAAATATCCAGATGGGGTGGAAGGTGCTTTGAATCTCAAGTTGAGAACGATTGTGGATGATTTTCCTGAAAGTATTGATGTCACATTCTCTGCATCAGACACCGACAACGAATTACAGGTTATCAAAACCGTTGTCGATCAGGTGTTGGATGAAGAGAGTGTTAACTCTGAGAAGTCTCAATCTGAGAAATCTGATACTGAGTCTGAAGATGAGGGTAATTTCTTGGATCGGTTCCTACCGAAATCGGACAAGAGTGCGAATGATGATCCGATTATGGTGGTAGACACTATGATTGGAACAGACAAACTTTACTCCGATTTCGAGTATCCTCTTCAGAATGTGAAGATTGAGAATGTTGAAAAGGTGTTTAAGTTGGTTGAAATGAACATTGATGAGGTTAATAACAAAGAATTCTTTTCAAAACCTAAAAAATCTTTTGTTACATCACGTCCTACCAGTTCGGGAAAGAAAGAGTGGGAAGGTAAGGGTAATAACAAGAAGAACAATCTTAAAAACAAAGGGATTGGTTTTGAGAAGAAGACGGCTAAGCAGGTGGTTAAGCCGAAAGAGAAAATGAATGATATTTTTGTCGCTGGTCCGAGTGTAGATGATGAAAAGGACTACATCTTTAGTCAAAAGGCCGTGGACGATTTCAATGCAGCGAAAAAGTTGAAAGAGGAGACAGTCAAATCAACTTTTGTCGAATATGACAAAAGGGTCTGTTATCGCTGTAATGAAATCGGGCACATGGCTAAACAGTGCAAGAAAAAGTTTGAGAAACCTGTTTTTGTAAAACCAACTGTTCAAAAACAAACTATTCAAAAACCAACTGTTCAGAAACCAACTGTTCAAAAACCTTGACCAAAATCACCGATTAATACAAAAGGTAAAAAGCCAATGTTCTCTCCGATTCGCATTTTAAAGAGAGGTGAATCTTTGAAGTCGGAGGATAAGCCGAAATCGATCTTCGAGGTTGGCGAATCTTCTAAGTCTCGCAAGACTTCAAAAATTTATCCTAAAACAAAAATTTTTGAAAAGCAATCTTGGGTTGCGAAGTCGAAACCATCAGTTGAGGTTAAAAAGATGGAAAATGCGTTAAAAATGACACAAAGGTCTTAAAAGATGATGTTGCAGAATTTGAATCTGAACTTGACAAATTTCTTGCTGAGTTTCCCCCGATTAACAACAAAGTAAAACCAGTTGTGAAAGATGATGTTCCTAATGTCACATTTAACTTCCCTAAAAATGATGAGAAGTGTGATGTAATGTTTGGTACTGTTTCTGAGGTTAAGAAATCATGGGCGTCATTGTTTGAATAAGTTGATTTGATGTTTGCAGGGGCTGCCCAAGTCTATCCTTTCGAAGTGGATCATGGATAGTGGTGCATCGAGACATATGACAGGGATGCTAGCTCTTCTTTACGATGTCAAATCAATAAATGGAAGTTATGTGGGCTTCGCCGGAAATCAAGGCGGGAGAATTGTTGGACAGGGAACGTTGATGAATGGCGTGATCTCATTCGACAAAGTGAATTATATGGTAGAGTTGGAAAACAATTTACTTAGTATTTCGCAAATTTGCGATAAAGCTTTCAGTGTACATTTCACAAAAACAGAATGTGTGGTTTTAAAACCGGGGTTTAAAATCCCTGATGAGATGGTGTTGTTGCGCGCTCCACGGGAGAACGACCTTTATATTCTTGATATGAGCGTCGCAACACCAACAACTCATCAAAAACAATGTTTTATGACAAAATCAAAAGCAACCGAAAAAGAAACAATTATGTGGCATCGAAAAATGGGCCACATACATATTCGTAAATTGAATTTTCTTGTACACAATGATTTGGTAGAAGGTGTAAACTTAAAGAATTTTCATTTGTCTGATGATTGTGTAGCGTGTAAAAAAGGGAAGCAGACTCGGAAGTCACACCCACCGAAGATACTTAATTCGATCACGTTACCTTTTGAGAGATTACACATGGATCTCTTCGGGCCTGTCAATGTAAAGAGCATCAGTGGAGATTTGTACTGCTTGGTGGTGACTGATGACTTTACAAGATTCTCGTGGGTCGTGTGCTTAGAAAGAAAGGATCAAACATATGAGTCGTTGATGGTGTTGTTCAAGAAGATGGAAACGGTGTATAAGCTTCCAAACCGAAGAATTCGTAGTGACAACGGAACGGAATTCAAAAACAACAAAATGTACGAGTTTTGCAATGAAAAGGGAATTCTTCATGAACTCAGTGCGCCATACACACCACAACAGAACGGCGTTGCTGAACGAAAGAACCGGACCCTAATAGAGACAGCTCGCACAATGTTGGCCGATTCCAAACTACCGATCTTCTTCTGGAGCGAAGCAGTATCAGCAGCCTACTACACATTGAATCGTGTACTCAATGTCAAAAAGTACAAAAAGACATGCTTTGAGCTGTCTCCGTGTACGTTTATTGATGAGAATGGAAAATTTGGCGCTAAATCAAACGAGGGTTTCTTTATAGGTTACGCAAGCCTGCTGAAGAGGGTGTTCGTACCGTGCCTGGGGAAGGTGATACAAGTTCAGCATGTGGATTGTCAGAAGCACACTCCATCTCCACAACTTCCCGGACAAAGATTCCTGTTCGATTATAACAAGCTCTGGGAATCGTTTCATCTACCGGTTCAGCCGAGAGGAACTAGCTCTTCTGTACTAGTACCAGCAATATATGTCACATGAGCAAGTGTCTAGACCGCTAGAAGTTTCTCAACCCACCAGGGGTACTCACGATGATGAAGCTGGACTGGGTGGAACAGCTCACGAACCACCAGAGGAACCAGCTCCAACATTTGATGATTCTGACGACTCAGAGGTGGAACCCGCTCCAACATTTGACGAGGAACCAAATGATACTTCGACGGAAGCTGAGGATCAAACCGTTGATCTTGATATATCGAACTTGCAATCGGAAGTGATTGTGCCTGACACCGCTATGCCTCGTACTTTGTCTTACCATCCGTCAGAGCAAATAATTGGTGATCTGCAAAGTGGTGTCAAAACCCGAGATCAAATCAATCAAGCCCTTACATGTTTTTATTCTTCTGTTGCTCATTTGCAGGAAGAATTCTCATTAAAGTATTTTATTTCGCAGATCGAGCCCAGAACCTACAAAGAGGCGTTGACTGAGGATAGTTGGGTGAATGCGATGCAGGAGGAGCTGCAACAATTTGAAAAGCTGGGTGTCTGGAGACTTGTTGATTTGCCACAAAATCAAAAGTTAATCAAGACAAAGTGGGTTTTTAAGTGCAAACGGGATGACAGAGGTGTCGTGGTGAGAAACAAAGCGCGACTAGTGGTACAAGGCTTTAGTCAACAAGAAGGCATCGATTACGATGGAGTTTACGCGCCGGTTGCCAGACTCGAGGCAATTCGGATCTTTCTAGCCTTCGCGTCATGGAAAGACTTTCAAGTGTACCAACTGGACGTCAAATTTGCCTTCCTTTATGGAAAAATCAAAGAAGAGGTGTATGTGGGACAACCGTCGGGGTTCACAGATCCACAACACAAAAACAAGGTCTATCTGCTGGACAAAGCGCTTTACGGACTACACCAGGCCCCGAGAGCCTGGTATGAGACGCTTTCCAAATATTTGTTGACCAACGGGTTCACAAGAGGGATATTAGATAGCACGTTGTTCACAAAGGAAGTGGCAGGCCATTTGTTGATCGTGCAGATTTATGTTGACGATATCATTTTCGGTTCCACCAACGATGATCTTTGTAAAGAGTTTGAGAAAGTGATGAAGAAAAAGTTTGAGATGAGTTCGATGGGGGAGATGAAGTTCTTCCTCGGGCTGTAGGTGGAGCAGATGCCCGATGGAATCTGTTGATGCATAGGATGTCCGTTGACTACGTCTACAAGAAGTCTGAGGTCAAGATTGGTCAACAGGTGGTCAAAATGTCAAAATTATGTAAATTAGACATAGGTTCGCTTTTATGTACATTAGGTAGGAGGTTCGCTTTTAGGTCATTGAATCTGGTTCACTTATAAGTCCTTGGTGGGTTCGCTTATAAGGTTCGCTTATATGACTGGTCATATCAGCGAACCACATAGCCTATGTATAGGATTGTCTTATCGGCGGATCTTAGAGACGTAGGTGTGTGCTCAGGAGCCGAAACTCTGTCAAAATTACATTTGAAAGCAATAAAAGTAGTGGAATTGAAAGGACAAGCTGTTGTAACATCATATGTACTGATTCCGCCTTTATATGTGATGATGAGCTACCTTGACTGACGTTTTAGGGTCAAACAACGGTCCAACAAGTGGTATCAGAGCTCAGGACGAGGAGTTCATACTACTACAGCTTATGTCTGCAGAAATCTCTCTCTTCTACTCAATTTCTCTCATATTTTTTCGGTTTACAGTGGTTCCTACGGTTGAAATTGTCTGAAAATTGAGTATAACGTGTAAATCATACTAATAACAAACCCTAGAAAGTCTCAGGCTAAAATTCGGACTAAAAATGGTCAAAATCGGTTAAAAACTGTGGTCCGCTTTTACAGACATCGCGAGATTTTGGTTCGCTTTTAGGGCATTATTTGGTCCGCTCGAACGAACAAGTTTTGGTCCGCTCGAACGAACAAGTCTGGTCCGCTCGAACGGACATCAACTGGTCCGCTTTTGTGACACTTTCTGGTCCGCTGTTACGTACATTATCAGGTCCGCTCAAACGTTCAAACACGGTTCGCTTTTACGAACATAGTCTGGTCCGCTCGAACGGACATCAACTGGTCCGCTCTTAAGACAGTTTCTGATTCGCTTTTGTGACATTGTTTGGGTTCGCTTATCTGTCGTTTGTACAGATAGATTCGCTTTTGTGTCCTGTTGTTCAAAAAATTTCGAAAAATTTTTCTAAGTGTCGGTTGATTTTGCAGGTTCAATCAAAATGGATGATATGTTCATGAATCCCTTCAGCGACATGTATGCTTTCACAGGGAGTTCTGGAAACAATGACACCTCTTCAAGCAATACAAACAAGAGTCCACCGAAAGAAAGAAAGAAGGAAGCTTGGGAGTCCGAAAGCGCATTTGGAACATTTAACAAACCTCGTAAGCTGATGGCTATAGAAGATTACAGCAGGTGGGCAACAAAGTTCGAAGACTGGTTGATGGCATTCGCTTTTCCCAGCTGGAAGAGTATGAAGAATGGTTATGCCGAGGGAAAGAAGAATGGTGAAGCATTGAGATCGGCTGAAGAGTTTGAGAGTTTTGTGGCCGAGCAAAAGTGTGTGGCATTATTGTTTCAATCGGTGCGGGAAGACATCATTTCGCTGATAGATTATTCCAATGCTAAAGATTTGTGGGATAAACTCGGAAAGAAGTGTCTTGGAAGCAAAGAGATTGTAAAGAACAAACAAAAGCTTCTTAGAAAAGAATTTGATCTTTTTGGTTGTCTAAAGAATGAATCGGTGTGTAAAATGATAGAGAGGTTCGGTCATCTGAAACTAGAGTTAGTAAGACATGAAATCAAGTTTTCTGATGAAGAACTAGCTGACAAACTGTTCGATGCATTACCAGATGAGGTTGATTAGAGATATTATGCTCTTACGTTGAAGAACACTATTGCTCCTGAAAACTTAACTCCAGATTTGGTGATTGAAAGACTTGAAAGTCACGAGCTGGAACTGAAGAAAACTTACAAAGTCAATCACTCGTCTTCTCAGCAGAATTTGGATCTCTATTATCCAAAGAGCATGATGCCAAAAGTAACTTCTCCAAAGACTGCATTTTCAGCTGAGAATGTATCTTCAGCTAGTAAAGAAAGTCAAAGCAGTCCAAGAAGCGGAAGCCACAGTGGTTATCATAGTGGATCTACGTCTTCTGCAAATCGTTCTGATGCGAAGTTTTCTTGCAATATCACGATAAACTTGAAGAACTCACAAAATTTTGATGAGGAGTCAGCTAAGCAACAAATGGTCTTTTTGGCGTCTGTGCTAGAGTCTTATGAAGGGTTGGTAGCTGGTAAGATCGGGAACACAAATCTGACGAAAGAAGATTACGATCAGATAGATCCCGAAGAAATGGAGCTTATCGACATTCGTTGGGCAATGGCAAGTGCTGTTCGACGTGCTCAGCGTTTCATGGAAATTACCGGGAGAAAGACGATCGGTGGTCCGTCTACAAAGTTGGGGTTCGACAAATCCAAGGTGACGTGCTTTAAGTGTAAGCAGAAGGGTCACTTCAAGCGTGAATGTAGAAACGCGTACGCTGATGAGTCAGAGAATCCGTTTAGAGACGATTACTACAAAAAGGCAATCTACCATCAAAATAAATCTGAGCCGCCCGGATTGAAGCAGTCTGAAGATAACAGAGACAAATCAAGGGCTCTGGCTGTGATTTACGACGATGAGGGGTACGATTGGAGTAAAGAAGTTCTACCAGAGGAAGATGCGGTGGGTTATGCATTCATGGCAAGTAATGATGAACCCATTCCGTGGAAAGATGATCGTACTGAGGAACAGAAGTATAAATACCGGAAGATGATTGCTGAAAACAAGATTATCAGACTTTCTAGTATCTTTCTGGAAGCTAGAAGAGCTAATAGATGGGATCCAGATAGAGAATGCTACCATGATAGGTATGGCAACATAGCGATTGATGATAAAACGCTAGATATCGAAGCCATCATCAAGGAGTACAAAGAAGAAGATGAATACTGGCAGCACAAGTGGTGGGGAACGCCAACTGAGAAGATGATTGAAGAAGAAAAGGAGAAAGAGAGAAAGGAGAAAGAAGAGAAAGAAAAGAAAGAAAAAGAAGAAATTGAGAAAGTAAAGAAGGCTGATACAGGCTTGATCAATACTATGCAGGAGTTGACGGATGAGAACCTGGGAAAGATGGCTGACAAGGTGCTGGCTACGAAAGCACTTGAGGTAGACCCTAATTCTGTTACTGAGTCAAAGGGGCAGGTTAGTCAAATTGCGTCAACAAATGCCTCAGGTAACAAGGTCGACGGAAATGTTGACTGCAAAAATTGCATCAAACAATGCAATTTTTGTAGCACTGTCACGTATCTTAACAATGAGAAAATCAAGAATCTGACAACGAAAGTTAAAAATGTTGAGGATCAGATTCTAGGTCGTGACAAAACTGTAAAAGCTTCAACTGAACGGATCAAAGAATTAACGGCTCAAATCGAACATGATAAAACTAAATGTGAGAAAATAAAATGTGAAAATGAAAAGTTAATTCTTGAAAACCGTCAAATTTCTGAAAAGTTTGAAAAATTGAAAAGCATTGTCAAAGATAGTGATGATCGAAATGGCAAAACGTTTAAAGAAAACGAACATCTGAGAGCTGTGGTGAGAATAAAAGAAGAATCAATTAACAATTAACTGGATGAAATTGCTAAATTGAAACTTAAAGTTCAAGAAGCTGAAATTGAAAATGAAAGAATTCAGTTGAAGTTAAACAGCTATAGCTCAGCAAGCTTTGTTTTGCAGCATATTGTTCCCAAACCTATAGGGAAAAACAAAGCTGGCGAGGATGTGTTTTCTGATGGAACGGGTGTAGGGTTTCACAAAGTTCCACCGCCAATCTTAGACAACTACACGAAAAAGCAGACTAGTTTGGTGGAAATTGAGGAAGAAAGTGATGTTAAACTTCCTGAGAACATTGATGTCACGTTCACGTCTTCCAATGACGAGGGTGTCCAAAGTGATGTGGTGAAAATGTGGTAGACAAAGTGCTTAAACCGGATTGTGACACTTCTGAGGAGGATGGGTGTTTCTTGGATAAATACATTCTGAAACAAAAGTCCAAGAACAACTTAGATGAAGAATCAAACCTTGTCATGTACAAGATGATGGGTTCGGATAAGTTGTTTTCGGATTCAGAGTTTCCGATCGAGAATGTTAACATGAACAAATTGACAAATGTTTTCAAACTTGTTGAAGTCGAGTTGTCAGCAGTGAATAATCTGAGTCGAAAGAAAGATAGGGTTTATAACAAGAAATTGGTTAATCCACCGCGTTTTTACAATAACAACAGAAACAACTGGTCGGGTGGTTATCAGGGGGGTAAACCGTATCAGAAAAGAAATGTTTCAAACAAGAGGTTTGCTGAGAAGAAAATGTTTGTAAATAGTTCAAGTTCACTTGCTGATGAAGAAAAAGAAATTTTTACCATTAAATTGAACTTGGTAGATTAATCAGGTGTTCAGGGTCAATAACTTGAACTTGAATACTTGAGTGGATGTTTATAACTGATTGAGTGTGTGTTTTATTGTTTGAAAAGATAGATTGTAATGTTATTGGTTGAGTAACAGGTTTGGAGACTTCATTATTCCCACGGAGGTAAATTGTCAAAACTTGAACCAGATACCTTAGATCCCAGCATACTGAGAGGGGGAGTCTGTGAAAGGGGGAGTCTGGATCAACAGCTAATGGGAAGCTTGAAGTTAGAGCTAGGAGACGGTCCTGGAACCTGTGAAAAACGCTTACGAAGAGAAGACAGAGTTGGTGAAAAGACCAAGACCGAAGACTATGGATCTGAAGACTGATAAAGACTACGTCAACATCCAAGGGGGAGTCTGTTGATGCATAGGATGTCTGTTGACTACGTGTACAAGAAGTCTGAGGCCAAGATTGGTCAACAGGTGGTCAAAATGTCAAAATTATCTAAATTAGACATAGGTCCGCTTTTATGTACATTAGGTAGGAGGTTCGCTTTTAGGTCATTGAATCTGATTCGCTTATAAGTCCTTGGTGGGTTCGCTTATATGGTTCGCTTATATGACTGGTCATATCAGCGAACCACATAGCCTATATATAGGATTGTCTTATCAGCGGATCTTAGAGAGGTAGGTGTGTGCTCAGGAGCCGAAAATCTGTCAAAATTACATTTGAAAGCAATAAAAGCAGTGGAATTGAAAGGACAAGCTGTCGTAACATCATATGTACTGATTCCGCCTTTATATGTGATGATGAGCTACCTTGACTGACGTTTTAGGGTCAAACAATGGTCCAACAGAATCTTCATTCATTGTTGGGATTGAACCCTATCAGAGGAACAGATAATTAAAGCCAAAACTGGATCAGAGCAGTGGATCCAGAATAAGCAGATGTTTACATACAAGTCTCTCCCCTTGAAAGTGATTACAACAACTGATGACCTCCTATCTGCTGATCTTGCAAAGTGCTGACCTACAACTGCTGCTCAAGTAAAAGATCTGATGGAAGACTAAAGTCCTGCTGATTCAATCTACTGCTTTGAGTCAAGCACTGCTGATCCGAACAAGTGCTGCTGGGTTCACAGCAGTAGAAGGTTGCAGAAGCATATTAGCAGTAGTTAACACAAGAAGTGTCTGTATAGATCAGATGTTAGAGTTTGTTAGGAGGTTAGATGTCACTTTCATGGTGACGTCAGCTAAGATGCTCAGTAGTTTGCAAGTGCCTATAAATAGTTCAGTACTTTGTACTGTTCTATTAGCTCTTTTGCATCATTCGTCTTCTTTGCACGAACAAACAACTGAGCTCTGGCTGAGGGGGAGTTTGCATTCATTCATCAATCATTGTAATCGTTGTTGAAATAAATTCAATCTTTCGGTTCATTGTGTAAAGATGTTTGATCAAAGTATTACTCTCGTTTGATTGTATGCAAAGTTTGTTTTCATCTTAATTCCGCTGCACACTCATCCACTTTCATCTTAATTTCAAACACAAAATACAATCAAAATCAAACTCAGATCCAACAATTGGTATCAGAGCTAGAACAGTCAAATTTGATTTAACAATCATTTTGACGTAAATAGTTCAGCTCAAAACAGTTGATACTGATCATTTGTTCGTCGTTGAAAAACAGAGTAAGGATTAATCACCATTAAAGTTGATTTCTTAGTATCTGTAAAACAACAAGAATGACGTCACAATCTCAGGACGATAAAAACAACATCGGCTCGCTTTTTAAACCACCTATGCTAAAAAGAAATGAGTACAACATCTGGCAGAGGAGGATGGGTCACATTCTCGCTCAACAAAGCATAGGTTGTTGGAGGTCTGTCGTCTTTGGTCCCCATGTTCCTACAGTGCCAAGCGCTGAAGATGCTAAAGCATCTGTTCCATAACCTATTGAAAATTATACCGAAACCGATTTTCAAAGGATTAAACTAGATGCTAAAGCATTTAGCATCAGCGCTGCCCAATGAAATATATGCTGGACTGTTACATTGTAACACTGCCAAAGAATTGTGGGACGCGCTTAAGGAACAGTTTGGGGGTACCGAAGAAGTCATAGAAAACAATAGGGAAATCCTGAACCAACAGTATGAAACATTTTGTCATGTTAAAGGTGAATCACTGACGCAACAATTTGAGCGTTTCAGTTGTCTCATCAGTGAACTGAGGCTTGTTAAAACCACTTTTACAAACTCAACTCAAAATAGCAGGTTCCTCAGGTCACTGCCAGAAAAATGGGACACCATAGCTTTTGTCACCCGAAATTCACCTGAGTTCAAGGATCTGACCTTGACCCAACTCCATGGTCGACTCCTGACCTACGAAAGGGAGTTGAACCAGAAAAGGAAGTTACAAGAGTCAGGAAAAACCGTTGATGATTATACATTCGGTAACACTACTCTTTCGGGTCAAGAAGAATCTGGGAGTAGTGGTAAGGATCAGGGTTATGATCACTTCATTGACATAACTGCTGGTGCAAATTTTAACAACCCCGATCCTCACTCTACAAGTTATGTATTCACTGCAAACGAAAACCAGATGTCAGACAATCTAAGCTTTGAACTCAATGATCTATAGCATTTTGACCCCACTGATTTAGAGGAAATAGACTTCATGCATCAACTGGCCTTGCTAAGTGTTAGAACTAGCAAATTTTATAAAAGAACAGGGCGAAAATTCCCAGGGCTGCATGGAAATCTAAGGGTTGGGTTGGATAAATCGAAAATCAAGTGCTACAAGTGTAATAGGTTAGGACACTTTGCTAGGGAATGTAGGAGCCAAACTGCTGTCCCCATAATCACTCATCCTAGTTCAAACCCTAGACCTCAAAATCAAAACACTGTGCACTATGCCCAATATGCCCCAGCAGTTCAAGTGAACACTGCTCACTATGTTGTTGCCCCTGTGCCAGTACATTATGTCCAAACAGCTGCTCCACAGATCCAATATGTTCAAACCCCTGTCCCTCAGGCACAAGTGCAACCTGCACCTCAAACCACTGCTCCAGCAGCAGTACAACCAGATCAACAAAGCTTTTTCACTCAAGGGTTTGTTGACTGGAGCAGTATGCCTGAAGACCTTAGTGATGAAAATTTTGCACTCTATGCTTCCAATGTTTCTTCTCATGATGAATTTTGTTTGATGGCATTAGAGTCAATACAGGAGGGTGTTGAATCTGAAGAGGAACAGCAGGTTTCTGAAACAGTGGATGAGGTGACTAAAGCAGTGGTTACTGCTGTGGCTAATGAAGTACTGTTGGGAGAAAGTTCAGGCACCTTGATTGAACCACTGACAGATCCATGGTCAGAAGAAGAAAAGGCAGGTGAGAAAGAAGAGAGAGCCGAAGATGAGGAAAATCCTCAATGTGATTGTGCGATGATGGCTGCTGCCAAGGTATCACCTCAAGTTCTTGAAAAACTGTGTTCTGACAATTGCATTATTGCTTTTGCTAACATCAATGAGGTGAATGAAAACCTTCGTGATAAAATCTTATCTGATGAAGTCAAATTTGAAAGATCTCTAAAAGAACTTAAAAACAAATTGGCTGAAAAAAAGAGAAAGAGATTAGCAGCATGAAAGAAGAGCAAAGCATAACCAAAACCCAACTCCAAACCTTGGTAGAAAAATACCAAGGTTGCAAAAAGGAGTTAGAATCCACCCAGATCACATGTGAGAGATGGGTGGAATCATGCAAAGGGTATGAGGTTATGCTTGAGAAACAGATAAAAAGCAATGTGAAATTTGGGGTTGGCTATAGAAACCATGATGATGAAAACATTGCTTTTGGAAAATCTGTCTCAACCACTGATGGGACTGCTGAGTTCATTCCCACAAACAAGAATGGCCAAGAAGTGAAGATCACTGACAAACTTGGTAACAAAATCACACTTGATAGACCAATGGGTCCCTCTGCTTTTGAGGAGATTGAAAATCACCAGTTTAAACCAAAATGGCCTGATGAGTGTGATATTCTTGAAAATTTCAAGCCAATGGACTTTACGTCAACTGATGGTGTTAAAGCTCCAAAAGCTAAAGTCATACCTCTCAAGGACATCCCAGCAGTGTTTAAAACCTCTGCTGCAAAGGAGTCTGAAAAGAGAAAGAAGAAAGAAAAAATTGATAACTTGTTTTGTGAATTTTGTGAGAAAAGGAATCATCTAACAAAAGACTGCTTCCACTTAAAAGCTTATGATTTAAACAAAACAAGTGTCATTACTTCAGCTGAAAGTTGCAGTGTTTGTGGTAAAACAAACCATAAAACTCAAGCATGTGTGTATCTCAAAAACGTTGATGTGAAGAAGAATGAGTACATAGCTAAAACATCCTTGAGTTCATCAGCATCATCACCATCTGTCAAATTCACCAAGAAACAACCACTGTTTGTGCCAGTTCAAACAGCTGTCACAAAACAGCTGAACCAAACATCTGTTAAAAGAGATGTTCAGGTTACTGATGCACCTCCTGCCAATCAGTTCAGAAAAGGCAAGGAAAACAGTCTTACCAAAGGATTCCACACGTTTATGAGGTCTACAAAAAGCCCTCTAAACCCAGAGTGAACAGGCATCCTTTTGGTTATCAGCAGGTGATTGGTCAAGACCCCCAACAATGGTTAGCTAGAAACAGTACTAAAACTGTCCAAACCCCTGACTTAACCACTGTCCATCACACTGCATCCATACCAGACACTGTTGAGACTCCATCCAAAGCCTTGTTGGCTTTGGAGTCCTTAATGAACTAATCCTTTTACTTCATGTGCAGGGAGCTTCTGCATGCTTTGATAGTCTTTGGTATGTAGATAGTGGAGGCTCCAGGCACATGACAGGATGTAAAGCCCTCCTCAAAGACTTTAAAATCCATGGAGCGGGTGATATATCCTTTGGGAATAATAGTAAAGGGAAAGTTCTGGGGTCTGGTACAGTGCAATCTGGAAATGTAAAATTTGAAAATGTCAATCTAATAGACAATCTGAAATTCAACCTTCTGAGTGTATCTCAAATGAGTGACAAAGGGTTTGGGTCATTCTTCACAAAAGATTGTTGTAGGATTGTTGTACCAGACATGGTCAAAAAGATTGAAGCAATAATCAAAACTGGTCAAACTAAACTTGTTGCTCAAAGAAGTGGCAATGTTTATGTTGTTGATATGTCAAAAGAGTGTCCCAGAGCTGATGCCTGTCTGTTCTCAGCTGCCTCTAACAAAGAGACAGAACTTTGGCATAGAAGGCTGGGGCACACAAATCTTAAGACAATCACAGAAATTTCAAAAAATGGTTTGGTGAGAGGCCTACCACAAAAATTGTTTTCTTGTTCTGAACATTGCATTTCCTGTTTAAAAGGAAAACAGCATAAAAGTTCTGTTGTACAAAAGCAGTGTCTTATCCACTGATAGTGAAAATCATCCACTGCTTCCTTACCACTGCCTTCATCGGTTGCTTTCATCAAAGTACTGTCCTTCATTTTTCACCAGGGGTTGTCACGTGGGCAGTACATAGCAGTCAGACCTTTTGTAACGGCTGCCACGTCAGCATTCACTCTCTTCCCTATAAACTTCCCCACTCACCACCAAAACAGGGTTTTACTGTCGAATTGAATTCTTAAAAATTCTCTTCTCAAAGCAGTTTTTCTTCTCATTTCTCACAAATTTCTTCGATCATTCGTTCCAAAAATGACAAAATCGAAGCCATCTGCAAAACCCTCATCCAAATCATCATCGAAAACAGCCTCTCAAAAGCCAACTTCCACTGAAATTCCATTCAAATCATCTCACAATCTCCTGGGTCTTCTCACAAAACTAGGAACCACCAATGTTTTCGATTCCATTATTTCCATCATGGCAAAATCAAAGTACAAAACTTTGTTCACCGCCGATGCACCAATCTACTTGGCGACCCAAAGGGAGTTTTGGAAGAATGCAACCCTTGAAAAAGAAGGAGACATTGCAACCACCATACACTCTTCTATAAAGGGTAAAAAGGTCCAAATCACGCCACAATCCATCTCCGAATTCTTTCAACTCGATGATCAGGCAGGTAAAACTTCCTTCACTAAAAACGAGTTGCACATTGACTTCATTGAACGAGGGTATGAAGCCACAATGATGAAGAAACTTACCTTAGAAAAAGGTTATTTTCCTCCTGCAACCAGATTCCTAATTCATACCCTCCTACTATGTGTTTTAAACAAAACCACTTCTTTTAATGAGATCCCTATAAAGATTCAAAATCTGGGATATGCAATTCTTCAAGAAGAAAATTTTAACTATTCTCGGGAAATCTTTAAAGATTTGGTTAATAATGTTGAAATCAAATCATTCTTACTGTTTCCAAGGTTTTTAAGTTACTATTTTGCAAAGAAATTCAGTAAGGATGATTTAGCTTTAATAAACCAAGGTGAGATAACTGTAATAAACTGCCTAACATCTGAAACTTTTTCACGAATGTTAGCACCTTGCAAAACACAAGCAGGGGTGCCTGAGCAGAATTTAGCAGCTACCACTGCTCCTCAGGTATCTGCTGTTGAGCCTACTGCTCTAGGTGATCAAAGCAGCAGACCAACTGTTTTGAAACCCACACCTACCAATCCCAAAAAGCTATACAAAAAGAAAAATCAAAAACCCCCCAAACCAATCAAAACGGCATCTCTGGAGGATGAGATACCAGAGTTAATGCCTGTGATAAAACAAATGTTACAAGAAACCACTGCTGCTTCTTCCTCACAGCAGTTGGTACAAATATCTCAACCCATAACCATAACTCCTCCTGCTTCTTCACAAAAAGAACAGGTTGTACACAAAGGGCCACCACATTATGATGCTCTGGATACACTCGTTTCCATCATCCACAGCTCAATGCCCGGGGCAAATCCGCCTTCTACACCCACCATCACATCCACAATTCCACCAAAAACACAACTTCTGTTGGATGCAATTGATTTGAACCAGGCATTACCCAGTCCTTCTCAATCACCTGTTAATGAGAATATGCCTCAACAAATGACTGAACCTGTTGTATCATTCATTGCTAACCCACCAACACAACCTGAGGAGGTTACACCCATTGAGTTACAAGTAACTCTTTGTGGTAATCCAAGTGAAGCAGCCACTACAACTGTTGAACCCACTGGTTTACAGTTGGACAGTGGTTACATCAATAAGTCTTCCTTGGAGGCAATTCCTTTTATAGCACCTCTGCCAACCACCAGTGGATTTATTTATCCTACTGGCAACATTAAAAGGTTGTCAAGTGTTGAAGGAAGAAGACCCCAATACCAAGAAAAAGGGGCATCAGTGGTTAATGTTTGGAGTAAACTCCCTACCTCTACCACTGATAAAACTATTGTTAGTGGGAAATCAGATGATCCCATTAAATTGGGTGATGGTTTAAAGTACCAGGAATTAACGGCTCGTGTTGAAAAACTTGATAACTCTGTTGCAGAACTCAAAGATATGCTACAACAGTTGTTACAAGTACAAAAGGTACAATCCACTGCTGTTCCATCTCCAGCACCTGCTCCACAACAGGCATCTGCTACAAATGAGCTCTGGAATCTATTTCAACCTTTTCTCCATCATCAAGCACAAATAGCAGATCAGCAACATGAAAAACATGTTCAACAGCTGAGAAATGCAATGGAGTCAAGGTTCAAAAACACCCAGGCAGATCTAAAGGCTCTCAAATCTCAGATCCTGCACACCACTGGCACTGCTCCTCCACCAGTTCTTTTCATTGATCAACTTCCCGAAGATAATGCCAAAAAGGGGGAGAAAATTTAGGAGTGGAGAAGGAAGGGAATAGAGGATGGTCTTTACCCTGCACCAGAAAATTCAAACATGACCAAAAAGACCCCTTTGCCAGATGGGAGCAAGAAAATTGATGTGACCACAAATGCACTTGCAGAAGCAGTTGCATGTGTAAAAAGGGATAGAGAGGCTAAAAAGAAAGCCAGGGTTGATTATCCGGATCAGGGTACTTCAGGGTCAAGAGATGATGAAAATCTTATTGATGAAAAGAAGAAGCCTACAAGAAGAATCATGCTACCCAAATCCATTCCAACCAGACGTTCAAAGTCTGCTCCAAAACCACCACCTAAAACAGCTGTTGTAACTTCTGCTGTATCCACTACTGTTGGTACTTCAGTGGTTTCAACATCTACTCCCATTTCAACACACACCACTTCAACACACACTACATCCACTACCTTACCACCATCACCACCAAAAACAAAATCACCTCCTGCCAAAAGGCAGAAGACAGCAGCTGTTATAACTTCTGCTGTAAAGACAACAGTTGTTGGAACACCAGTTGTTTCAACAACTGTTAGTCTACCACAAACCACTGCCACTACAACCACCTTTCCGTCCAAAACATCATCAGTCCCTCCTCAAATAAAGAGGAGAAGGCTAATTCTTAAAGATGATGTCACTTCACCATCCCAAACTTCTTCAAAATCTTTAGCTCTTGTCACAATACCAAAACCAGTTCCTCTTTCTTCAGTTCCAATGCCCAAGCCCTTACCTCCTGCAGGTGTTCAATTTCCTCTTGAACTGGAAGCTATTAGAGAAGAAATAAAATCCTTTTATTATGAGGATGACCCTGCCAAAAGGAGTTTGCCATCAATCAAAGGATATCCCTGGCCCAAAAATGTTGATGAATATTTGAAGATAAAGGCCAAGCAAGCAGAGGATATCTCGAAAAGAAACACACAAGGGAAATCTGACAAAGAAATTTCTAGATACTACCAATGTCTGCTCACACAAGTCAGTTCCCTAGAACGTTTTGCAAAGAATGTCAGTCAACAAATTTCAGAAAGAGCAGCTGAAACTTTGAAGAAAAACTACATTGAAAGCATTATGGCTCACAAGAAGTACAAAGGAGAGAGATACATGTACAAAGAGTGGAATGTTCCTGAGCTTGAAGATGAAGCGGCAAGAATTCAAGACATGATAAAGAGGAAAGTCACTTACACTCCTCCTGACTGGGCAAAGTTTAGAAAGAATGTACCTGACAAACAGGTAGAACTGAAAAGAATGAGAGAAGAACTGGTTGCTGCTGAATATGGTAACAAAAGACAAATTGCAAGATGGAAAGAAGATGTGGTCAGGACAACCTACAAAAGGTTGGAGGAATTAAGAAAGAAAGATCCAAAAGTTCCTCAAAAACCTGACTATCCTGAAGCAGCGGTTTCAAAAAGACCATCAAAGCTGCAAATCAGGAGAGCCACTGCTCCAACTGGTACTGCCATCTACAAAAGAAGGATACACAAACAGTTGGGAGCTGAAACCATCCAAGAGTTGATAAAAGGAGATGACCTTGTAAAAGAAGGCATAAAGAAAATGATCATAGAAACTCTTAGGTTGGGTCAATCTGCACAAACTGCTCAGCCAGTTATGAACAGGCCAGCCTCACCAAATACCTCTGCTAATAAACATCTCCCAAGAAACCCACCAGGCTCAAAAATACAAAAGTGGGAAACTGACAAACAGACCTGCGTATTGACTTTGCTCAGGTCTGGTGGAGAAGTGGAGAAAATATCAAGGAAACAAGCTCTTGGCCTGAGTCTTGAAGATTTGCAGGATCTCCTTGATCTTCCACTTAGCATGGATGATGAAGACACAGATGCCCTTGACTTTGAACTACAATTTAAAGGTCAGATAAGGGAGCTGTTAATGAGGCAATAAAATGTCCACAATAATGAAGAGTTTTGGCATTATCTGTTCCAGGGCGAGATTGTTGGGATTGAACCCTATCAGAGGAACAGATAATTAAAGCCAAAACTGGATCAGAGCAGTGGATCAAGAATAAGCAGATCTTTACATACAAGTCTCTCCCCTTGAAAGTGATTACAACAACTGATGACCTCCTATCTGCTGATCTTGCAAAGTGCTGACCTACAACTGCTGCTCAAGTAAAAGATCTGATGGAAGACTAAAGTCCTGCTGATTCAATCTACTGCTTTGTGTCAAGCACTGCTGATCCGGACAAGTGCTGCTGGGTTCACAACAGTAGAAGGTTGCAGCAGCTGTTCTAAAGTCTGTTTTGAAATAGAATGTATTAGCAGTAGTTAACACAAGCAGTGTCTGTATAGATCAGAGGTTAGAGTTTGTTAGGAGGTTAGATGTCACTTTCATGGTGACGTCAGCTAAGATGCTCAGTAGTTTGCAAGTGCCTATAAATAGTTCAGTACTTTGTACTGTTCTATTAGCTCTTTTGCATCATTCGTCTTCTTTGCACGAACAAACAACTGAGCTCTGGCTGAGGGGGAGTTTGCATTCATTCATCAATCATTGTAATCGTTGTTGAAATAAATTCAATCTTTCGGTTCATTGTGTAAAGATGTTTGATCAAAGTATTACTCTCGTTTGATTGTATGCAAAGTTTGTTTTCATCTTAATTCCGCTGCACACTCATCCACTTTCATCTTAATTTCAAACACAAAATACAATCAAAATCAAACTCAGATCCAACATTCATCAAACGAAGTATGTGAAGGACGTGCTTGACAAGTTCGACATGACTGAATGCAGTCCTGCAGCAACCCCTCTTGAACAAATTCACTGGATTTGTCCAGACGAAAGTGGAGTGAAAGTGGACGAGACACTGTACCGGTCAATCATTGGATCTCTGATGTATCTCACAGCTTCCCGGCCTGACATCATGTATCCGACATGTCTCTGTGCCAGATATCAGTCGAGCCCGAAGCAGTCACACCTGACCATTGTGAAACGTATCTTACGGTATTTGAAAGGCTGCCCAAGCATCGGCTTGTGGTATCCTCGCTCGGTGACTTCTCCTTATCAGGTTTCGCTGACTCTGACTTTGGAAGCTGCAAGCAGAATGCAAAGTCCACCACTCCTGGGTGTCAGTTCTTCGGAACTCGACTCGTTACCTGGCAGTGCAAGAAACAAATCGCAGTGGCGCTTTCTACATGTGAGGCAGAATACGTTTCTGCCTCCAGCGGTTGTTCACAGATCTTATGGATCCAACAGCAAATGCGCGACTTCGGTTTGCAATTCTTGGATACTCCGATTTATGTGGACAATGAAGCAGCTATAAACATCACTAAAAACCCGGTTCACCATTCTAAAACGAAACATATCGAAATCCGTCACCACTTCATCCGTGATTGTCACGAGAAGAAGTTAATCCGGATTGAGCACATACACACCAGATGGGTGGGCCCTCGAACGCGGCGCCGGAGATTGAACCTCCGCCAGCTTCTTATGCACCATCACAGCCGCCTATGGGTTTTGATAACCCAATTCCGACGTACCCAGGTTCTTCCGGGTACAATCCTTTCGAGAACCC
This sequence comes from Helianthus annuus, assembly GCF_002127325.2. Taxonomy (NCBI): domain Eukaryota; kingdom Viridiplantae; phylum Streptophyta; class Magnoliopsida; order Asterales; family Asteraceae; genus Helianthus; species Helianthus annuus. Next base: position 116,981,428 of record NC_035435.2, read on the forward strand.
ATCGGGGTACCCATCGGACTATGGAACTCAAGACCCGTACCTCACAGCTGCGCAGTATCATCACCTTTATTCTTCTTCTTACCCTCCGGTTCATCCAACTGGATACCCGGTGCAGGGTTATCAGTACCCGCCATACCAGCAACCTCCTCCACAGCAGCAGCAGCAACAAACTCGGGAAATCCTTGAGAGGTTAGATAAGGTTGAGCACAAGGCTAAAAAGGCAAAGGAAAAGTATGGTAACTTCATGAAGGGCCTTGCAAACCTTATCAAAGGGAAGAAGAAGTAGGGGATTGTTTATTTTCTTGGTTGTTTGTAATCATGTCCCTGTGAAGAAATTTGTTTAATTTCAGTATCAAGGTCCCTGCATGGACTTAATTTCCTTTCTGTAAGCCCCTGCGCGGGCAGTTTGTCTTTTCTAAGTCCCATTAAGGGCATTTGTACTTGTTTTCATGTTTAATGAAAGTTATCTTTGGTATTTAATTATGTATTTTATTACATCATGATATATCTTTTCAATTTATAATTGATCCGCCTAAGAACACTCTTAGAGGTATAACCTAGCCAAAGTATTAATTGGCTATGATGGTACAACCTTTTTAAGATAACAAATCTCTGTTAACATCTGAAAACATGTTAACATTCCTAGCTGTGTGGTACGAAAAACCACACAAGCTTCCAAAAAGTACTTGGATCCTTCCAAGTCACATATAGCCTAAATAAATCAATGTGAATCATGGCTAACAAACATCAATATGATATATACACCAAGACATCCTTTAGAGATGTATGCTTATAAGCAAAGGTGTAAAAATGACAACGAAAGTTCAATTTATAAACTTCTTGTCAAAAAGGCGATGAACTTTGTTCGACCCTTAAAAAAAAGATCACTGATCCAAGAGATCGGTGGTTAGATCCTAAGTCGTCCCTGTGACAAGCTTTCTAAGTTATTTAAATGTCCTTTGAGACGAGCTTAATGATAAATAAAATGTCTTTTCAAGACATTGGCAGTTGTGAAGATTCTATCTTCCTCTGCCTAATGGAATAAAGAATAAGGAATTCTCTTGATCTTTGCATATTATTTTAAAATGGTCCAAATGGTTTAATAATACCATGACCATCCGATCATCAATGCGATGTATCTATACATAATTTAAATAACTACTATTGTTTGTTATAGTATTCAGAAATGGCTGGCTCAGATGAAGCAAACAGTCACCCTGCAGAGGGCAACACCAGGATTAATATCACTGGTGCCGAACTTTAAGCACTAATCAGCGCGGTTGTTTCTCAAACCGTAGATGCTAAGTTTAAAGAGCCGAGTATTGTTCGGTCTCAAACTCATTCAAGAACCCATTCTCAACCACACACTCATAAGAAGAGTGAGTCTCAGCACTCGTCTAACCAGGGTAGCGAACCCAAGAAGCAGATAGTTCTTGAGCCGACCCCTAGGCACACCATGGGTTGTACCTACAAGTACTTTGTCTCCTGTAAGCCGAGGGACTTTACAGGAGAAAAGAGGGCGATTGATTGTATGAAGTGGTTAGATGAGATGGAGACTGTGATAGACATTAGCGGGTGCGCTAAGGAGGATGTGGTCATGTTTGTATCCCAATCGTTTAAGGGTGATGCTCTCACGTGGTGGAAAGCGCTAGTACAGTCCTTCGGGAAAGTTCATTTGTATAATCTCTCGTGGGAAAAGTTTTTTGATCTGGTTAAGGACACCTATTGCCCTCAGCACGAGGTCGAGCGTATAGAGACCGATTTCCTCACTTTAGTGATGAAGGATCTGGACTGTAGATCCTATGTGACTAGCTTTAATTCTATGTCAAGGCTGGTGCCATATCTAGTCACGCCTGAGCCCAAACGCATTGCGCGTTTCATTGGTGGTCTGGCCCCTGAAGTGAAGGGGAATGTAAAGGCATCTAAGCCAGCAACCTATAGATCCGCTGTGTATCTATCATTGTCCCTCACATTGGATGTTGTGAGGAGTAGGGCGAAGAAGACTACTGAAGAGGGAAAGAGGAAAAGAGAGGATGATCAGTCTTCTCAATCAAACAAAAAGGGAAAAGGGAACTCTGGTTCCAAGAAGGGGCAATCAGGTGATAAGCCCAGGTGTAAGACTTGCCACAAAAGGCACTTTGGAAAGTGCAATCGAGACCCACAGGCCAAACCATGTGGGATCTGTAAAAAGAAGGGGCACAAGTCTGTTGAGTGCCGGAATATCAAGGATGCAACCTGCTATGGTTGCAATGAAAAGGGGCACATTAAAACCAACTGCCCCAAGAATGCGAAGAAGCCTGAAGAGGCAAAGAAGAACAATGCCAGAGTGTTTCAGATGCAAGCAAGGGAACCGGTGAATGACGAGAATGTCATAACAGGTACCTTCCTCATCAATAATATTTATGCTAGAGTCTTATTTCATTCCGGTGCTGATAAGTCCTTTGTAGACCATAAGTTCTGTAAATTGTTGAATTTGCCTATTAAGACTCTAGACATAAAATATGAGGTAGAGCTTGCTGATGGTACCTTAGAAACAACTTCAACTCTTCTTGATGGATGTTCCATATCCATTAAGAATCATTCTATCCTGCTATCCCTCCTACCAATGAAATTGGCTGGTTTTGATATAGTTTTAGGCATGGATTGGTTGTCGCATAACCAAGACCAAATTACCTGTGATAAAAAGCTTATCATTATCAAAACCCCCTCTGGTGAATCAGTCACTATTCAGGGAGACACATAGTATGGGTTGCCCAGCAATGTGTCTATTCTCAAAGTATCCCAGTGCTTGAAAAGTGGATGTGTCATTTACATGGCACAGGTGACTGTGAATGATCCAAAGCCGAAGATTGAAGACATTCCAATCATCTCAGAGTATCCTGATGTCTTTCCTGACGAGTTACCTGGATTACCTCCTGAGAGGCAAGTAGAGTTCAGGATAGATATCCTTCCAGGATCTGCGCCTATCGCACGAGCTCCGTATCGTCTAGCGCCTACCGAAATGAAAGAGCTCAGAACTCAATTGGATGATTTATTAGAAAAGGGTTTCATTCAGCCTAGCTCTTCACCCTGGGGAGCTCCAATTCTGTTCGTGAAAAAGAAGGACGGATCAACGCGCTTATGCATTGATTATCGTGAACTGAATAAGGTAACGATCAAAAATCGTTATCCTTTGCCCAGAATCGATGACTTATTCGATCAACTCCAAGGGGCGAGTTATTTCTCAAAGGTTGATTTGAGATCTGGGTATCATCAACTCCAGGTTCGAACTGAAGATGTTCCAAAGACGGCATTCAGAACGAGGTATGGACATTTCGAGTTTTTAGTGATGCCTTTTGTGCTCACTAATGCGCCTGCAGCATTCATGGACCTCATGAATAGAGTCTGCAAGCCATATTTCGATAAGTTTGTCATTGTCTTTATAGACGATATCCTTATTTACTCTCGTAGCCAAGTGGAGCATGAAAAGCACCTTCGGTGTATCTTAGGACTGCTTCGACAGGAGAAATTGTATGCCAAATTCTCCAAGTGTGAGTTTTGGCTTCACAATGTCCAGTTCCTTGGACATGTTGTCAGTGAACAGGGCATCCAAGTAGATCCTGCAAAGGTAGAAGCTGTTATGAATTAGGAAGCACCTAAGACACCTACAGAAATTCGTATTTTTCTGGGTCTAGCCGGATATTATAGAAGGTTCACTGAGAACTTCTCAAGAATAGCTGCACCGTTAACCTCTTTGACCCGTAAGAATGTGAAGTTTGACTGGGGTCCGAAGCAGCAGGAATCCTTTGAAAATCTAAAACAAAGATTGAGCAACGCTCTGGTATTATCATTACCGGAAGGAATTGAAGATTTTGTTGTATACTGCGATGCTTCACACACTGGCATGGGGTGTGTACTTATGCAGCGAGGCAATGTAATCGCCTATGCATCGCGACAGTTAAAAGTGCATGAAAAGAATTACACCACCCATGATTTAGAATTGGGCGCTGTTGTTTTCGCACTAAAGTTGTGGAGACATTACTTATATGGAACTAAATGTGTGATTTATTCGGATCACAAAAGTCTTCAACATCTGTTCAATCAAAAAGAGCTCAATATGAGACAACGCCATTGGATGGAAACTCTAAATGATTATGATTGTGAAATTCGCTACCATCCTGGTAAGGCAAACGTGGTTGCTGATGCTCTAAGCCGAAAGGAAAGAATTAAGCCGATAAGGATCAACGCCAAGAGCATTGAGTTAAAGAATAGTCTCAAACTATTAGCTGCACAGAAAGATGCTGTTTTGGAAGTTAATCTTCCAAATGAAAATTTAGGTGTAACTGCTGAACAGTTAACACCTGGGAAGGATGGACTCCTCAGGATGAATGGTAGAATTTGGGTTCCTGTTCAAGGAGGACTTCGAGATGTGATCCTTCAGGAAGCCCACAACTCTAAGTATTTGGTTCACCCTGGAGGTGACAAGATGTACCAAGATTTGAAGGCTAATTATTTGTGGATAGGTTTGAAGAAATCTATTGCCACCCATGTAGCTAAATGCCTGACATGTGCTCAGATTAAAGTTGAACACCAAAAGCCATCAGGTCTTCTACAAGAGCCAGAACTCCCTACGTGGAAGTGGGAGATGGTAACCATGGATTTTATAACCAAGTTACCTAAGACAAAGCACGGAAATGACACCATATGGGTTATTGTAGATACACTGACAAAGTCAGCACATTTCTTACCCATCAAGGAGACTCATAGCTCCGACAAGTTAGCCCAGTTGTACGTTGATAAGATCGTAGCTCTTCATGGTGTACCGGTGTCTATTATCTCGGATAGAGATACTAGATACACCTCTCATTTTTGGAAAAGTTTCCAACAATCTGTGGGCACTCATTTGAATTTTAGTACTGCTTACTACCCTCAGACTGATGGACAGAGTGAGCGTACTATTCAAGCCTTGGAGGACATGCTTCGTGCATGTGTTATTGATTTAGGTGGTAGTTGGGATGACCACCTGCCACTAATTGAGTTCTCCTATAACAATAGCTACCATACCAGCATTTAAGCTGCACCTTTTGAAGCATTATATGGTAGAAAATGCAGGACGCCTGTCTGTTGGGCAGAAGTAGGAGAAGCTCAGTTATCAGGACCCGAGATAGTCCTTGAGACAACGGACAAGATTGTCCAGATCCGTGATCGCCTAAAAGCGGCCAGAGATAGACAGAAAAGTTATGCTAACAAGAGGCGTAAACCTCTAAAGTTTGAGGTAGGCGATAAGGTCTTACTGAAGTTGTCACCCTGGAAGGGTGTGATGCGTTTTGGTAAAAAGGGCAAGTTGAGCCCTAGATATATCGGACCATTCGAGATTATCGAATGTGTCGGCAGTGTAGCTTATAAGCTAAACTTGCCGGAGGAGCTAAGCGGAATTCATAACGTGTTCCACGTTTGTAATCTCAAGAAATGCCTAGCCGATGAATCGCTAGCTATGTCTCATAAAGACGTTCAAGTTGATAAAAGCTTGAGATTCGTGGAAAGACCAATATCGATCGAGGATCGACAAGTTAAGAAGCTCCAAAGAAAGTATGTGCCAATAGTAAAGGTCAAATGGGACGCTCGCAGAGGTCCTGAGTATACTTGGGAAGTCGAGTCCACTATGAGGCAAAAGTACCCTCACTTATTCCAGTAAATCTCGGGGTCGAGATTTCTTTTAAGGGGGTGAGGATGTGACACCACGTAAAAACGTGTTGGATCTGAGTTTGTTTTTGATTGTATTTTATGTTTAAAATTAAGATGAAGATGGATGAGTGTGCAACGGAAATTATAATGAAAACAAACTTTGCATATAATCAAACGAGAGTAATACTTTTATCAAACATCTTTACACAGAGAACCGAAATATTGAATTTATTTCAACTACGATTACAATGATTGATGTAAGAATGCAAACTCCCCCTCAGACAGAGCTCAGTAGTTTGTTCGTGCAAAGAAGACGAATGATGCAAAGAGCTAATAGAACAGTACCAAGTACTGAACTATTTATAGGCACTTGCAAACTACTGAGCATCTTTGCTGACGTCACCATGAAAGTGACATCTAACCTCCTAACAAACTCTAACCTCTGATCTATACAGACACTGCTTGTGTTAAATACTGCTAATACATTCTATTACAAAACAGACTTTAGAACAGCTGCTGCAACCTTCTACTGCTGTGAACCCAGCAGCACTTGTCCGGATCAGCAGTGCTTGACTCAAGGCAGTAGATTGAATCAGCAGGACTTTAGTCTTCCATCAGATCTTTAGTTGAGCAGCAGTTATCGGTCAGCAGTTTAGCAAGATCAGCAGATAGGAGGTCATCAGTAGTTGTAATCACTTTCAAGGGGAGAGATTTGTATATCAGCATCTACTTATTCAGAATCCACTGTTCTGATCCAGTTTTGGCTTTAATTATCTGTTCCTCTGATAGGGTTCAATCCCAACAATCTCCCCCTGGAACAGATAATGCCAAAACCCTTCATTATTTGTGGATATTTTATTGCCTCATTAACAGCTCCCTTATCTGACCTTTAAATTGTAATTCAAAGTCAAGGGCATCTGTATCTTCATCATCCCTGCTAAGTGGAAGATCAAGGAGATCCTGCAAATCTTCAAGACTCAGGCCAAGAGCTTGTTCCCTTGATATTTTCTCCACTTCTCCACCAGACCTGAGCAAAGTCAATACGCAGGTCTGTTTGTCAGTTGCCCACTTTTGTATTTTTGAGCCTGGTGGGTTTCTTGGGAGATGCTTATTTGCAGAAGTATTTGGTGAGGCTGGCCTGTTCATCACTGGCTGAGCAGTGGTAGCAGAGTTTTCCTGTTCAAGTTCTTGTTTTAACGTTCTTAACAAGCCTTCTTTTACAGCAGCATTTCCAGTAAGAATTTCTTGAACAGTTTCAGCTCCTAACTGGCTTTGTTTCCTTCTTTTGTAGATGGCATTACCAGCTGGAGCAGTGGCTCTCCTGTTTTGCAGCTTTGATGGTCTTTTTGAAACCGCTGCTTCAGGATAGTCAGGTTTTTGAGGAATTTTTGGATCTTTCTTTCTTAATTCCTCCAACCTTTTGTAGGTTGACCTGACCACATCTTCTTTCCATCTAGCAATTTGTCTTTTTGTACCAAAATCAGCAACAATCAGTTCTTCTTTCATTCTCTTCAGTTCCATTTGCTTATCAGGTACATTCTTTCTGAACTTTGCCCAATCAGGAGGAGTGTGAGTGACTTTCCCTTTTATCATGTCTTGAATTCTTGCAGCTTCAACTTCAAGCTCAGGAACAGTCCACTCTTTGTACATGTGTCTCTCTCCTTTGTATCTTTTGTGAAACATAATGCTTTCAATGTAGTCTTTCTTCAAAGTTTCAGCTGCTCTTTCTGAAATTTGTCGACTGACATTCTTTGCAAAACGTTCTAGGGAACTGACTTGTGTGAGCAGGTATTGGTAGTATCTTGATACTTCTTTGTCAGATTTCCCTTGTGTGTTTCTTTTCGAGATATCCTCTGCTTGCTTGGCCTTTATCTTCAAATATTCTTCAATATTTTTGGGCCAGGGATATCCTTTGATTGAAGGCAAACTCCTTTTGGCAGGGTCATCCTCAGTGTAGAAAGATTTTATTTCTTCTCTAACAGCTTCTAGTTCAAGAGGAAATTGAACACCTGCAGGAGGTAAGGGCTTGTGCATTGGAACAGAAGAGAGTGGAACTGGTTTTGGTATATTGATAAGAGCTAAAGGTTTTGAAGATGTTTGGGATGGTGTAGTAACATCATCTTTAGGAATTAGCCTTCTCCTCTTTATTTGAGGAGGGACTGATGATGTTTTGGATGGAAAGGTGGTTGTAGTGGCAGTGGTTTGTGATAGACTAACAGCTGTTGAAACAACTGGTGTTCCAACCATTGTTGTCTTTACAGCAGAAGTTATAACAACTGCTGTCTTCTGCCTTTTGACAGGAGGTGATTTTGATTTTGGTGGTGATGGTGGTAAAGCAGTGGATGTAGTGTGTGTTGAAATGGTGTGTGTTGAAGTGGGAGTAGATGTTGAAACTACTGAAGTACCAGCAGCTGCTGATACAACAGGAGTTACAACAACTGTTTTAGGTGGTGGTTTTTTAGCAGACTTTGAACGTCTGACCGGAATGGATTTGGGTAGCCTTACTTTTCTAGTAGGCTTCTTCTTTTCATCAATAAGATTTTCATCATCTCTTAACCCTGAAGTACCCTGATCCGGATAATCCACCCTGGCTTTCTTTTTGGCCTCTCTATCCCTTTTCACACATGCAAGTGCTTCTGCAAGTGCATTTGTGGTCACATCAATTTTCTTACTCCCATTTGGCAAAGGAATCTTTTTGGTCATATTTGAATTTTCTGGTGCAAGGTAGAGACCATCTGTTATTCCTTTCCTTCTCCACTCCTGAATTTTCTCCCCCTTTTTAGCATTATCTTCGGGGAGTTGATCAATGAAGAATACTGGTGGAGGAGCAGTGCCAGAGTTGTGCAGGATCAGAGTTTTGAGAGCCTTTAGATCAGCCTGAGTGTCTTTGAACCTAGACTCCATAGCATTTCTCAGCTCTTGAACATGTTTTTCATGTTGCTGATCTGCTGCTTGTGCTTGATGATGGAGAAAAGGTTGAAAAAGATTCCAGAGCTCATTTGTAGCAGGTGCCTGTTGGAGAGCAGGTGCTTGAGATGGAACAGCAGTGGATTGTACCTTTTGTACCTGTAACAACTGTTGGAGCATATCTTTGAGTTCTGCAACAGAGTTATCAAGTTTTTCAACACGAGCCGTCAATTTCTGGTACTTTAAATGATCACCCAATTTAATGGGATCATCTGATTTTCCACTAACAGTGGTTTTATCAGTGGTTGAAGTAGGGAGTTTACTCCAAACATTAACCACTGATGCCCCTTTTTCTTGGTACTGGGGTCTTCTTCCTTCAACACTTGACAACCTTTTGATGTTGCCAGTAGGATAAATAAATCCACTGGTGGTTGGCAGAGGTGCTATAAAAGGAATTGCCTCCAAGGAAGTCTATTGATGTAACCACTGTCCAACTGTAAACCAGTGGGTTCAACAGTTGTAGTGGCTGCTTCACTTGGATTACCACAAAGAGTTACTTGTAACTCAATGGGTGTAACCTCCTCAGGTTGTGTTGGTGGGTTAGCAAAGAATGATACAACAGGCTCAGTCATTTGTTGAGGTATATTCTCATTGACAGGTGATTGAGAAGGACTGAGTAATGCCTGGTTCAAATCAATTGCATCCAATAGCGGTTGTGTTTTTGGTGGAATTGAGGATGTGATGGTGGGTGTAGAAAGTGGATTTGCTCCGGGCAATGAGCTGTGGATGATGGAAACGAGTGTATCCAGAGCATTATAATGTGGTGGCCCTTTGTGTACAACCTGTTCATTTTGTGAAGAAGCAAGAGAAGTTATGGTTATGGGTTGAGATATTTGTACCAACTGCTGTGAGGAAGAAGTAGCAGTGGTTTCTTGTGATATTTGTGTTGTCACAGACATTAACTCTGGTATCTCATCCTCCAGAGTTGCCGTTTTGATTGGTTTGGGGGGTTTTTGATTTTTCTTTTTGTAAAGCATTTTGGGTTTTGTAGGTGTGGGTTTCAAAACAGTTGGTCCGCTGCTTTGATCACCTAGAGCAGTAGGCTCAGCAGCAGATACCTGAGGAGCAGTGGTAGCTGCTAAATTCTGCTCAGGTACCCCTGCTTGTGTTTTGCAAGGTGCTAACATCCGTGAAAAAGTTTCAGATGTTAGGCAGTTTATTACAGTTATTTCACCTTGGTTTATTAAAGCTAAATCATCCTTACTGAATTTCTTTACAAAATAGTAACTTAAAAACCTTGGAAACAGTAAGAATGATTTGGTTTCAACATTATTAACCAAATCTTTAAAGATTTCCCGAGAATAGTTATAATTTTCTTCTTGAAGAATTGCATATCCCAGATTTTGAATCTTTATAGGGATCTCATTAAAAGAAGTGGTTTTGTTTGAAACACACAGTAGGAGGGTATGAAATAGGAATCTGGGAGCAGGAGGAAAATAACCTTTTTCTAAGGTCAGTTTCTTCATCATGGTGGCTTCATACCCTCTTTCAATGAAGTCAATGTGCAACTCGTTTTTAGTGAAGGAAGTTTTACCTGCCTGATCATCGAGTTGAAAGACTTCGGAGATGGATTGTGGCGAGATTTGGACAGTTTTACCCTTTATAGAAGAGTGAATGGTGGTTGCAATGTCTCCTTGTTTTTCAAGGGTTGAATTTTTCCAAAACTCCCTTTGGGTCGCCAAATAGATTGGTGCATTGGCGGTGAGCAAAGTTTTGTACTTTGACTTTGCCATGATGGTAATAATGGAATCGAAAACATCTGTGGTTCCTGGTTTTGTGAGAAGACCCAGAAGATTGTGAGATTTTTTTAATGGAATTTCAGTGGAGGTTGCCTTTTGAGAGGCTGTTTTCGATGATTTTGATGTGGGTTTTGCAGATGACTTTGATTTTGTCATTTTTGAAACGAACGATCGAAGGAATTTTGTGAGAGATGAGAAGAAAAACTGCTTTGAGAAGAGAATTTTTAAGAATTCAATTCGACAGTAAAACCCTGTTTTGGTGGTGAGTGGGGAATTTTATAGGAAAGAGAATGAATGCTGACGTGGCAGCCGTTACAAAAGGTCTGACTGCTATGTACTGCCCACGTGACAACTACTGGATAAAATGAAGGACAGTACTTTTGGTGAAAGCAACTGATGAAAGCACTGGAAAGGGGCAGTGGATGATTTTCACTATCAGTGGATAGCATATCAGTGGATAAGACACTGCTTTTGAACAACAAAGGTTATCAAGAAATAAGAGAACAGAGGTTGCCTTTCAGCAGTGGGCAGGCTTTTTGAAGTAGAGCAGACTTTTGAACAATCAGTGATTATGGCAGACTTTTAAGGATTTTAATGAAATTTTCATTTTTAGCTATTTTTAAGGATGGATTTTTGATTTTCTGAAAACATTTTGTTGCTTTTATTCATAGAAAAACAAGATGTTGCTTGTTATTCCATGTTTAGCATCCCAATCCTAGAGACCAAGCTTTCAAAAGTGGCTGTATCAAGTGCTTTTGTGAGCACATCTGCCAGCTGGTCTTTAGTTGGGACATGATGCAGAGAAATCAAACCTTTTTCATAGCAATCCCTCACAAAGTGATGTCTGATGTCGATGTGCTTTGTGGTAGAGTGGGAAACTGGATTTTTTATGATATTTTCTGCTGTCTGGCTGTCCAACATGAGTGGTGTCTTTAAGGCAGTGGTACCAAAATCCAGCAACTGATTTTGAAGCCACAGGAGTTGGGCTGTACAGCTTGCAGCAGCAATGTATTCAGCCTCAGTAGTGGATGTTGAAACTGCTGCTTGCTTTTTGCTTTGCCAAGAGACTAAGCAATCACCTAGAAACTGGCACCCTCCTGAAGTGGACTTCCGTGTGGTGTGACATCCAGCAAAGTCACTGTTTGAAAAACCTGAAAGCTTGATATTCCCATTAGCTGGATACCAGATACCAAGTGTGGGAGCACCTTTTATGTATTTGAGAATCCTTTTTACAGCAATGAGATTTGATTTTCTGGGAGCTGATTGACTTCTTGCACAGACACATGTTGCAAACATGATGTCTGGTCTAGATGCAGTTAGGTACAATAAGGACCCAATCATGCTTCTATAAAGTGTTTGGTCAATCAGCTCATCCTTTTCATCAGACATGACCAGCTTATTTATGGCCATGGGTGTGCTGCATGGTTTACAATCATTCATATCAAATTTGGTTAAAAGTTCTTTAGCATATTTGCTTTGGTGAATGAAGGTTCCATTTTGCAATTGCTGTACTTGGAGACCAAGAAAGCATTGCAGCTCACCCATTGCACTCATTTCAAACTCAGCTGTCATGAGTTCTCTAAACTCTTCACACATTTTGGTACATGTGCTTCCAAAAATAATGTCATCCACATAAATTTGGACAATCATTAAATCTTTCCCTCTCCATTTAAGAAACAGTGTTTTATCAATGGTACCTCTTTTGAAACCATTTGAGAGTAGAAAGTTGGAAAGAGTTTCATACCAGGCCCTTGGTGCTTGTTTCAGGCCATACAAGGCTTTGTTCAGCCTGTAGACATGATCAGGATAAAATGGATCCTCAAAGCCTGGAGGTTGACATACATACACCTCTTCTTGCAATGTACCATAGAGGAAAGCACTTTTGATATCCATCTGAAACACCTTCATGTAGTGGTTGACAGCAAAGGCCAGGAACAGTCTGATAGCTTCCAATCTTGCAACAGGGGCGAATGTTTCATCATAATCAATCCCCTCTTCCTGTCTGTAACCTTGAACCACAAGCCTGGCTTTGTTCTTGACAACAATGCCCCTTTCATCTGTTTTGTTCTTGAAGACCCACTTTGTGCCAATGGGACTAACCTCTTTTGGCAGTGGTACAAGCTCCCATACTTGTTGTCTTTTAAAGTGTTGGAGCTCCTCTTGCATGGCTTCTACCCAGCTGTTGTCTTTTAGTGCCTCTTGGTACTTGACTGGCTGATGGAGTGATGGAAAGCCAGCAAAAAGACAAATGTTTTGGGTTTGGCTTCTTGTGAGCACCCCTTCATTGATGTTGCCAATGATTTGATCAGGTGGATGAGATCTCAAGAAGATTAAATCTCCTTAGTATGGTATGATGGCATTTGTTGGTGAAGGCTGCAAATGTGTATCATCTGAGCTAACCACTGCTGGTGACTTTGATGACCCAGCAGTGGCTTCAAAAGGTGGTGGAATGGGTGGTAATGGAGTGGACCACTGCTGACTTTTATCCACTGTTTGAGGACTTTTGTCAGCAGTGTTTGAGGATGTGGAAGCAGTGGTAGATGGGCTACTTTGGTCAACAACTGTTGAGGTAGCAGTGGTTGAGCTTTGGCAGCTGTTTTGAACAACTGGTGCTTTTCCCTTTGTGGCAGACCTTTGAGGGATGATGATTTCATACCCATACTCTGGTGATGTATCCTCTGATGGACCTGCACTGTTAGTCTTGATAGCAGTATTTTCAAAAGTGAATTTCTCAAGATCAAACAGATCAGCAGGATTTGCTGGGATTTTCATTGATGAAAGTTCATTGAACTTTACATCCAAAGTCTCCTCCACTACCTTGGTCCGTGCATTGAACACTTTGTAGGCCTTGGCAGTGGTTGAGTATCCCAGAAAATAACCACAATCAATTTTGGCTGCAAATTTTGAAATGGAATCTTTTAAATTCAAAATAAAGCATGGGCAGCCAAACACTTTGAAGTATGAGATCAGTGGTTTGATTTTATACAGAATTTCATAGGCAGTCTTTTTGTGCCTGGGGTTTACTAAAACTCTGTTCCGGATATAGCAAGCAGTGTTTACTGCCTCTGCCCAGAAAGTTAATGGCAAACCTGAATCTGCAAGCATAGTTCTGGCAGCCTCAATCAAGGTTCTGTTCTTTCTTTCAACCACCCCATTTTGCTCTGGTGTTCTAGGGATGCTGTACTGCCTTACAATCCCTTTCTTCACACAGAAGGCATCCAACTCCTTATTTTTAAATTCTGTGCCATTGTCACTCCTAAAGCTTTTCACTGGAAGGTCAAATTGCTTTTCAACCTGTGTCACAAAGTCTTGCAAAATGCCTGCAGTTTCATCTTTAGAGTGCAAAAAGAAAGTCCATGTAAACCTAGAAAAGTCATCAACTATAACCAAACAATATCTTTTCGTTTTGAGGCTCATGACTTGAACTGGGCCAAACAAATCCATGTGTAGCATTTGCAAACACTGGGTTGTTTTGGACTCTTCAATGGACTTGTAAGAACTTTTATGCTGTTTTCCTTTTAAACAGGAAATGCAATGTTCAGGACATGAAAACAATTTTTGTGGTAGGCCTCTTACCAAACCATTTTTTGAAATTTCTGTTATTGTCTTAAGATTTGTGTGCCCCAGCCTTCTGTGCCAAAGTTCTGTCTCTTTGTTAGAGGCAGCTGAGAACAGACAGGCATCAGCTCTGGGACATTCTTTAGACATGTCAACAACATAAACATTGCCACTTCTTTGAGCAACAAGTTTAGTTTGACCATTTTTGATTATTGCTTCAATCTTTTTGACCATTTCTGGTCCAACAATCCTAGAACAGTCTTTTGTGAAGAATGACCCAAACCCTTTGTCACTCATTTGAGATACACTCAGAAGGTTGAATTTCAGATTGTCTATTAGATTGACATTTTCAAATTTTACATTTCTAGATTGCACTGTCCCAGACCCCAGAACTTTCCCTTTACTATTATTTCCAAAGGATATATCACCCCCTCCATGGATTTAAAGTCTTTGAGGAGGGCTTTACATCCTGTCATGTGCCTAGAGCCTCCACTATCTACATACCACAGACTATCAAAGCATGCAGAAGCTCCCTGCACATGAAGTAAAAGGATTAGTTCATTAAGGACTCCAAAGCCAACGTGGCTTTGGATGGGGATTCAGCAGTGTCTGGTATGGATGCAGTGTGATGAGCAGTAGTTAAGTCAGGGGTTTGGACAGTTTTAGTACTGTTTCTTGCTAACCACTGTTGAGGGTCTTGCCTAATCACCTGCTGATACCCAAAAGGATGCCTATTCACTCTGGGTTTAGAGGGCTTTTTGTAGACCTCATAAACGTGTGGAATCCTTTGGTAAGACTGTTTTTCCTTGCCTTTTCTAAACTGATTGGTAGGAGGTGCATCAGTAACCTAAACATCTCTTTTGACTGATGTTTGGTTCAGCTGTTTTGTGACAGCTGTTTGAACTGGCACAAACAGTGGTTGTTTCTTTGTGAATTTGACCGATGGTGATGCTGATGGACTCAAGGATGTTTTAGCAAGGTACTCATTCTTTTTGATATCAAAATTTTTGAGATACACACATGCTTGAGTTTTGTGGTTTGTTTTACCACAAACAATGCAGCTTTCAGCTGAAACTATGACACTTGTTTTGTTTATATCATAAGCTTTTAAGTGGAAACAATCTTTTGTTAGATGGTTCCTTGTCTCACAGAATTCACAAAACAAGTTATCAATTTTTTCTTTCTTCTTCCTCTTTTCAGACTCCTTTGCAACAGAGGTTTTAACCACTGCTGGGATGTCCTTAAGAGGAATGACTTTAGCTTTTGGAGCTTTAACACCATCAGTTGATGTAAAGTCCATTGGCTTGAAATTTTCAAGAATATCACACTCATCAGACCATTTTGGTTTAAATTGATGATTTTCATTCTCCTCAAAAGCAGAGGGACCCATTGGTCTGTCAAGTGTGATTTTGTTACCAAGTTTGTCAGTGATTTTCACTTCTTGGCCATTCTTGTTTGTGGAGATGAACTCAGTAGTTACATCAGTGGTTGAAACAGATTTTTCAAAAGCAGTGTTTTCATCATCATGTTTTCTATAACCAACCCCAAATTTCACATTGCTTTTTATCTGTTTCTCAAACATAACCTCATACCCTTTGCATGATTCCACTTATCTCTCATATGTGATCTGGGTGGACTCTAACTCCTTTTTGCAACCTTGGTATTTTTCTATCAAGGTTTGGAGTTGGGTTTTAGTTATGCTTTGCTCTTCTTTCATGCTGCAAATCTCTTTCTCTTTTTCAGCCAATTTGTTTTTAAGTTCTTTTAGAGATCTTTCAACTATGACTTCATCAGATAAGATTTTATCACGAAGGTTTTCATTCACCTCTTTGATGTTAGCAAAAGCAGTAATGCAATTGTCAGAACATAGTTTTTCAAGAACTTGAGGTGATACCTTTGCAGCAGCCATCATTGCACAATCACATTTAGGATTTTCCTCATCTTCAGCTCTCTCTTCTACCTCACCTGTCTTTTCTTTTTCGGACCATGGATCTGTCAGTGGTTCAATCAGGGTGCCTGAACTTTCTTCCAACAGTACTTCATTTGCCACAGCAGTGACCACTTCTTCAATCACCTCATCCACTGTTTCAGAGGCCAGCTGTTCCTCTTCAGATTCAACCCCCTCCTGTATTGACTCTAATGCCATCAAACATAATTCATCATGAGAAGAAACATTAGAAGCATAGTGTGCAAAATTTTCATCACTGAGGTCTTCAGGCATACTGCTCCAGTCAACAAATTCTTGAGTAAAGAAACTTTGTTGATCTGGTTGTTTTGCTACTGGAGCAGTGGTTTGTGGTGCAGGTTGCACTTATGCCTGGGGAGCAGGTGTTTGAACATATTGGATCTGTGGGGCAGCTGTTTGGACATAATGCACTGGCACAGGAGCAACAGCATAGTGAGCAGTGTTCACATGTGCTGCTGGGGCATATTGGGCATAGTGCATAGTGTTTTGATTTTGAGGTCTAGGAGTTGAACTAGGGTGAGTGATTATGGGACCAGTTGTTTGACTCCTACACTCTCTAGCAAAATGTCCTAACCTGTTACACTTATAACACTTGATTTTCGATTTATCCAACCCAACCCTTAGATTCCCATGCAACCCTGGGAATTTTCGCCCTGTTCTTTTATAAAACTTGCTAGTTCTAACACTTAGCAAGGCCAGTTGGTGCAGGATGTCCATTTCCTCTAGATCAGTGGGGTCGAAATGCTGTAGATCATTGAGTTCAAAGCTTAAATTGTCTGACATCTGTTTTTCATTTGCAGTGAATGCATAACCTGTAGAGTGAGGATCAGGGTTGTTAAAATTTGCACCAGCAGTTATGTCAATAAAGTGATCATAACCCTGATCCTTACCACTACCACCAGATTCTTCTTGACCCAGAAGAGCAGTGTTACCGAATGAATAATCATCAACGGTTTTCCCTGACTCTTGTAACTTCCTTTTCTGGTTCAACTCCCTTTCGTAGGTCAGGAGTCGACCATGGAGTTGGGTCAAGGTCAGATCCTTGAACTTAGGTGAATTTCGGGTGACAAAAGCTATTGTGTCCCATTTGTCTGGCAGTGACCTGAGGAACCTCCTGTTTTGAGTTGAGTTTGTAAAAGTGGTTTTTTACAAGCCTCAGTTCACTGATGAGACAACTGAAACGCTCAAATTGTTGCGTCAGTGATTCACCTTTAACATGACAAAATGTTTCATACTGTTGGTTCAGGATTTCCCTATTGTTTTCTATGACTTCTTCGGTACCCCCAAACTGTTCCTTAAGCGCGTCCCACAATTCTTTGGCACTGTTACAATGTAACAGTCCAGCATATATTTCATTGGGCAGCGCTGATGCTATGATGCTAAATGCTTTAGCATCTAGTTCAATCCTTTGAAAATCGGTTTCGGTATAATTTTCAATAGGTTTTGGAACAGATGCTTTAGCATCTTCAGCGCTTGGCACTGTAGGAACATGGGGACCAAAGATGACAGACCTCCAACAACCTATGCTTTGTTGAGCGAGAATGTGACCCATCCTCCTCTGCCAGATGTTGTACTCATTTCTTTTTAGCATAGGTGGTTTAAAAAGCGAGCCGATGTTGTTTTTATCGTCCTGAGATTGTGACGTCATTCTTGTTGTTTTACAGATACTGAGAAATCAACGACGAACAAACGATCAGTATCAACTGTTTTGAGCTGAACTATTTACGTCAAAATGATTGTTAAATCAAATTTGACTGTCCAAGCTCTGATACCAATTGTTGGATCTGAGTTTGTTTTTGATTGTATTTTATGTTTGAAATTAAGATGAAGATGGATGAGTGTGCAGCGGAAATTATAATGAAAACAAACTTTGCATACAATCAAACGAGAGTAATACTTTTATCAAACATCTTTACACAGAGAACCGAAAGATTGAATTTATTTCAACTACGATTACAATGATTGATGTAAGAATGCAAACTCCCCCTCAGCCAGAGCTCAGTAGTTTGTTCGTGCAAAGAAGACGAATGATGCAAAGAGCTAATAGAACAGTACCAAGTACTGAACTATTTATAGGCACTTGCAAACTACTGAGCATCTTTGCTGACGTCACCATGAAAGTGACATCTAACCTCCTAACAAACTCTAACCTCTGATCTATACAGACACTGCTTGTGTTAACTATTGATAATACATTCTATTACAAAACAGACTTTAGAACAGCTGCTGCAACCTTCTACTGCTGTGAACCCAGCAGCACTTGTCCGGATCAGCAGTGCTTGACTCAAGGCAGTAGATTGAATCAGCTGGACTTTAGTCTTCCATCAGATCTTTAGTTGAGCAGCAGTTATGGGTCAGCAGTTTAGCAAGATCAGCAGATAGGAGGTCATCAGTAGTTGTAATCACTTTCAAGGGGAGAGATTTGTATATCAGCATCTGCTTATTCAGAATCCACTGTTCTGATCCAGTTTTGGCTTTAATTATCTGTTCCTCTGATAGGGTTCAATCCTAACAAAACGTGTCCAAATTATATATAGACACGTGTCCTGAACTTTAAACACATGGAAATTTTGTGAAGGACTTAATTAAATGTCAACATGCCAAACTTGAGCCTCTGATTGAATATAAAAAGCCATTTGTGTACATATATGAAAAATGATAAGGCTACGGGAACTAAACGTGTCAACATGTTAAGTTTACCTCTGAGTGACCTTTTTAAACATTTCCCCGAAAGCTTTATCAATTATATTGGACACATTGATAAATGGCTATTAGGAAAATTAAACCCCGGCTATTAGTGATAGTCCATACTCCAAATTCAAGAATTTGAATTGCATGTGCAATATCGACAAATTTTCACATACGGGGAATTTCTAAAACTCCAAGGAAGACATATATGCATGACATAGTAAATTGGGCATGGCAGGACTGATCAATTGGACTATTACACTGAATTATGGTTCAAGATTCGGACAAATGAAATGCATGGTGAAGTATATAAAAGTTAGAAAATTTTTGTCTTCTGGTTATCGGTTACAGACCGTATGGCCATAGGCTTACGGTCCGTAAAGAGGTAACTGGGCGATGCAAATCAGGTTCGGTTACGGACTGCAAACACTTGGACTTACGGTCCGTAAAGCAAAGAATACGGACCGCAAGAGCTTTCCCTTACGGTCCGTAAGCCTTTCGCTGGGCAGAAGTTATTGACAGATGTATGTTAAGCTGATAAACCGACTTAAATTCATAATTTTCAAAGCCATGGATCATTGGACGGTATATACAAACCACTAGGACACCTGGGGTGATCCTAGGGCCTTCCATAACAGCTGGGATTGTTCCAAGAGTTTGTGATCAAGTATAAATAGGACTTTTGAGTTGAGCTCTCATACCTCATTGCAACATTTGCTAATTTACAACCTCTGGAGCATTGCAAGGACTTGGAGAAGACTATTAAGTGTAGAAAAGATTGCTTGGACCTGTAGTAAGCCTCTAATTACCTGATTAGTCCTTGTAGTTAGCTCAATTATCTAAAAGTCAAACTTGACGTAATTTAAGTTTGACTTTTGTTTTAATCTCATGTGGTTTAACTACTAATCAAATTGAAAGTAGTTATAAGACCACATTAGTATAGGTGATTAACCCTTAAAAGGTCATCTCCTAATTATCTCGTTTGACCAGTTAATTGTCGGGTCAAAGTAGTTTGACAAAATGTCAAACTGGACAGAAATTACAAATATGATTAAAACTAATAAACCAAAGGTTCTAAATTACATTTTAGCATTCTAATAACTTGGTAATTAATATTTAAACATGTTTTATCAGTTCTAACCCGACAATTAATAGTCAAAGGTCAGTTTATAATCGAAAGTCGTAAAAGCTTGACTTTTGCTTTGACTTTCAGTTCTGACCCGTTCAAGCTTAATTCTTCCATGTTTTAAGCTTCCATTAGGACCACATTACTTAGTAGTATAACCCTCTAGAGTTATATTGCATGGTGCCTAATGGTTTGAATTATATGCACTTGATCGTAATTATGCTTAATAATGCCTAAAACGCCCTTTTTGCATAAAACTGAGATTTTTAGCAATGTGAATGAACTAACACCTTTGCTACTAATATTTAGACATGTCCCGAAAATTTGACATCAGTTTGAGGTCTAGAATAGGAGTTATGCTCAATAGCGTAATTAAGGAGCTTTTTATTAATTAAAAGGCGTAATTAGCATAAAGCCTATCTAAACCCGATTTTTGACACCAAACTTTTTACTTATTGATGTTAAATAATATTTTGGGATTTTTGAAGATTTTTATTTATTTTTAGGCTGAGCATAACATAGGATTATAGCTTGATTTCGGTAATTATCGGTTTTACCCTTTTCATACATAAAATGAGTTTTACATAACATTTTAATGCCAAACTTTTTCCTACTGATTTTTTTTGATAAATAGAACATTTTGAACCTTATAAACTGATCAAAAACTCAGATTTCCTATTTTAACCCAAATAGCCCTTTAAATCGATTTTTAAGCGTTTATAGCACCTAGTATGGGTCAAAACTATATTTGGCATATAAAACTCATTACCTACTGATGTTTTAAGCTAATTTATGTAATCTCACAGTAAGCTAAAGTTTTTTAAACTCAGAAGGCTATTTTGACCTTTAAAAGCTTATGTAAAATTACCAAAATGCCCCTACGGTGCATAGTTGGTTATAAAAGGTATATTTCTCACATATTAAGTACCCTACTGATATAACTTATAAAAATACATGTTTTTACTAATTTAATCAGACCTGAAACTCAGTTTTATAAATAAACTCTTTTATGGGCATTAAATTTACCAAAATGCCCTTATGGGACTTATTTTGATTTAAATTACTTTTTGGGCATATATGTTAATATATTACTGATATATTAACATATTTTGAGAATAACAATGATTAAGACCTGTATATAATTTATTTGGTTACCCTTTACGTATTTATGCGTTCGGATCGGTTTACGTAACTAGTTTATGTAAAATAGCCGAAACGGGCTTAACCTTATCATTAAGTTCTCATTTTCCAGAATGTATTTAGTTTACCCATATTATACAAGTATCCAAGCTTGTCAGGTCTAAATCACATTCTATCCCGGTCTCCGCTTAATCTAGCGTTTAGAACCGTAAGGTTTCCTCCTAGCTAACCGGTCTTAGTCCTTGACTTAATTAAAGACCCGTTAGCATCCTAATAGGCTAATTAAACCTTCTATACAGATTAAATAGCTTCCGGTAAAAAGTGCCTTTCAAGAACCTTAGGAATTTTACTGCTATCACCAGGTAAATACTTTTAACTTATTTTCCCTATACGGGCTTGGGATACGGTATATTAATAACGCTTGGTCGGGTATGGGATTATTTTGTCAGATTGTGATTTAATAAATCCGCATAACCCGTTTTAATCTGTATTGTTTGATAACATAAACATTTGGGGGTTAACGACCGTGTCCTGGATATCCTCGGCTCATTTAAGTTATTAATGGCCACGACCTATGCACGGGGTGCAGGCATGCACCCGACAGATGCAAATGCTAAATATTAAATAACCCACAAGTTGGGGATAACTCCTTTGTGGGTTCTATAAGTAGTGAGTCAGTTAATCATGTCCGGCTTACAAACCGGCCCCACATGTATGACAAACATGTAAAACTATATACAAGATTTTATTAAAAATTGTCCCAAGTTATAAATGATTTGTGCCATGTGTACCTAAATCAAGTTTCTTAAATGCTTTCAAAACGAGTCAGTTAAATTGTATTTACCAGTGTAAATTGACGTATTTTCCTAAAGATTGATTGACAGGTACTTCCCGAAATAGGCTGGAGCTACAGGGTGTCATAGAGGATCTTGCAAATCCATAAGATACCCGGAGTCTGTAGTTTTTGTTTCCTTGTACATTTTGATCCGCCTGTGGATCTTATTACATTCCCGTCTGTAACATTCGTACACTTGACATTCAGACAGTATGGTTTGTAATAGTTAATTACCCAGCCTTCCGCTGTGCTATATTATTGTGTGTGTTGACAATGATGATATCAACTACGTCACGATACTCCCCGCCGGGCCCACCGGTAATATGTGGAAATATCGGGGGGTGAAATGATACCATTTGGGTGATCGTGGATCGACTGACCAAGTCTGCCCATTTTCTGGCTATCAAGGAAACAGATAAGTTTTCTACTCTAGCAGACATCTACCTAAAGGAAGTAGTTTCGAGGCAAGGGGTGCCAACCTCCATCATTTCTGATCGTGACTCAAGTTTTACATCTGAATTGTGGCAAGCGATGCACAAGTCTTTTGGCTCTCGATTAGACATGAGCACGACGTATCATCCACAAACGGATGGGCAGTCTGAACCCTTGAAGACAAGCTTCGAGCATGTGTAATCGACTTTGGTAATGGCTGGGAAAGACACCTCCCATTAGTGGAGTTTTCGTATAACAACAGTTACCACACCAGCATCCAGGCCGCTCCGTTTGAGGCATTGTACGGACGTAAGTGCCGATCACCCCTTTGTTGGGCAGAGGTTGGCGACAGCCAAATCACTGGCCCAGAACTTGTCGTAGACACAACAGAGAAGATTGTTCAGATACGACAACGAATGGCAGTAGCTCGTGACCGTCAGAAAAGCTACGCTGATAAGCGAAGGAAACCACTCGAGTTCCAGGTTGGGGATCAAGTACTACTTAAAGTCTCACCTTGGAAAGGTGTAGTTCGTTTTGGTAAACGAGGCAAACTCATCCCGCGATATGTCGAACCTTTTGAAATCATGGAGAAAATAGGCAATGTGGCCTACAAACTGAACCTACCAGAAGAACTCAGCGGAATTCACAACGTATTTCATGTGTCAGATCTGAAGAAATGTCTGTCAAATGAGACCCTCATAGTTCCTCTTAAGGAGCTCACTATCGACGATCAGTTGCGATTCGTCGAGGAACTAGTACCGATTACTGACCGAGACGTTAAGGTTCTCAAGCGCACTAGAACACCTCTTGTCCGAGTTCGTTGGAACTCCCGTCGTGGCCCAAAGTTCACCAGGGAATGAGAAGACCAAATGAAACACAAGTATCCCCAATTGTTCGAGAAAAGTACAACCACTACTGAGGCTGAAGCTACTGCGGAATATCGGGACGAAATTCCAAACCAACGGGGGGATGATGTGACACCCCAGGAAAACCACGCAACCTAACTAGCTTCCTCAGTGACTACGTACTAAGTTTCGGGACGAAATTTCTTTCAAGCTGGGGAAGATGTGACAACTCGAGTTTTCAAGGTCTTTCCTCTACACGTACTTGTTCACAGCTGTGTTTGCATAACTTAGTTGCCTTGTATTTGTGCGTGTTAGTTATATGTTAAGGATGTTTGTTTGATATGTTGTGTTGTTATTTAATTAATGTGATTATGGTGTTTAGTTACATAAACATGTGAATTGTTAGTAACTACCTTGACGAAACATCTAGAGTTTCACCACACCACTGACGAAACCTTGGAGTTTCGTCATGTCCATCATGACGAAACATGGAGTTTCGTCGGCTCCTTTTGATGTTTCGTGGATATGCGCTTTCGGCCCAGGTATAGCCCAAATTTCATCAGCAGTTACGTTATTTATTTCACCCACTATCATTCGTGAAACCCTAGACTCTCTTTCTCTCAAAACAACCCGACGGCAGCCCCTCCCATTCGAAGTTATATCTTCCTTGTTTGATCATTCCTATTTGCGTTCCATAGCTCGGTTAGTAATCCCACACCTAGTTGGCTTGAATTCTAAATATATGATTATGATGTTTTGAACATGTTCTTGATTTTGATATGTATGATTAATTGGTTACATGATTTCATGCGAATCATGATGTCGATTTAGGGTTCTAATAATCAAGGTGTGCTTGAACCGGATTATATTAAGCATGTATCTTGTTAATCAAACCGTAGAAATAAGGATAACACTCGGGATATGGAAAACGAATTCGAATTGATGTGTATTAGTGATTGATAAGATTTGATTAATGACCACTGTTCATGTCTGTTTGATGTTGATGATCAACTGTTACATCGTATGTAGGGTTTTTGTGTGTGCGTCAACTGTTAATGCGACGTAACTTATGCATGTTGACGATACACACATACCGACGAGACTTGGGGGTTTCGCCAATAGAGGGTCACGACGAAACTAGGAAGTTTCATCAATGGGGAAACACGACGAAACCAGAGTGTTTCGTCAAAGGGAATCACGATGAAACAAGGGAGTTTCGTAAAAGGGGATCATGACGAAACTAAGGAGTTTCGCCAAGAGGGTAAACAGGCACAACAAGCTAAGTAAATTCTGTTAATGGATAACTATGTTAGTGAAGACTAAGTAACATTGAGTTAACTGATAGGGATGGCACAAGTAACTGTTATGAGTTGTTATATATGTGAAGCATGGTTTGCATGAGCTTGAATAACTGCTATGTGCTATTTAGTGAACATTGGTTAAATACCCACTGTGATTTGTATTTACGTGCGAACTTGGTGAATGCAAACTGATTATGAATGTATGATTACAATAGGCTTTGACTGAATATTTGTGAACATGTAGTTAACCATACCATGCAAACCAAGTTGAGTTCACACTTTTATAAGGCATGGGATTCCCGGTGGGTTGGGAATGGTTTAAGAAGCTAAAACGAAACCTACATATTCACCTCTAACAGGATATGTACCTCCGTTGGGAAGGACGACTACATTTAATCTGCGTATTCTCGGTTGGGTAGAGTACGTACCTCCGTCCTCGGTTGGGAAGGATGAAAACATATAACTTACTAGACAAAACTCTATCATGAAGTCCCTCATTTTTATATCGACTTAATCGTCGGGCCAATGGTGAACGGGTCATTAGTTAATAGCGCTATTATTGTTAAGAAGCCTCACACCGTGCTGGTAGGACGGGCGTGTACTAATGGATCTGGGCACTTAGTCAATGATGATAGACATTGACGTAGGGCACAACTTCCTCAGTCAGTTGTCGATATGTGTTGGTGCATATTTGTGACAACAACTTAGATTTGGTCTTTGGATATCTTGTAATTAGTTAAACGATAAACAGTTAGCGGGTTTAGCTTTGTAATAGTTGAATAATAGAGTTTGGGCTAAAAAAAACCCATATTGGGTCTAGGGGAGACGAATTGGGCCTTGCCCATGTAGGAAACCCTAGTCCAATAAGCAAACCTTGTGTTATATAAACAAAGTTAGGCTTTAGGGTTTAGGTTAATCAGCTAAAACAATGTTTGAGAGAGCAATTTCGTGATAGACATAGTCTTGGACGAAATTTGTGTGGTTAGGGTTTAGATTGATTGTAGTTCTTGTGAGATTGATAATCAATAGAAACCCGGTTTGAAAGTGAATTGCTGATTTCTGTTTCTACTCATTCTGTGATATTCTGATCAAGATGATTTCGCACTCTTGATTAGATTGACAATTCTGTGAAAGATCCATACATCAAGGGGACCTACAATTGGTATTAGAGCATTAGGCTCTTGAAGGCTCGGTTTAGAATTGTGCTTGGTAGATTTGGGTGGAAAAATTTCGAAAGTTGTGAAACCTGAAATAAGGGTTTCGAAATTTTTGAGTTCTAATAAATTTTCTACGAATTTGTTAGTATTTGATCAGTTTGTTTGTTTGATTGCTGATTTGCAGGTTTTCAGGACAATATTTGGTTGTTTTTGAAGAGTATTTGGCTGGAATTCGAAGACTGTTCTTCGTGTTCATCATACTGTTTTCGAAAATTTACTGATATTTTGCCTTGTGATTTTGCAGAAATTGTTTGAAGAATCCAGAAAATCATCAAAATATTCGAGATGATTGAATTTCCAAATATACAGACCAGCAAAATTAATACACTGATCTGAACCTGCGAAATTAACTAGCCAACATAATTGTCGGCGAAATTAAATCCAAAGGCGACTTTGGTAACCGTATAATTTTCCTCAGCGAAATTATTACGGTTTTCGGTGAAATTAGACAGCGAAATTAACCTGTTCAGCGATATAACCAGCGACTTTATCTAGTTCAGCGAAATAACCAGTGAATTTAACCAGTTCAGCGAAATAACCAGCGAATTTAACCTGTTGAGGGAAATTAATAGCTTATTTATTTTGGCAAGCGTAAGGAAAAATTAACGTTTTCGTGAATAGAAAGTGATCTGTAGCTCGTTAAACAAAACCGTTTGCACCTTTGAAATCCTTGAATTCTAGAAAATCCCGAATTCGGTTTTCGACATTGTATATCATTGGATTCGTCTTTTCGAGACGATTCTAATGGTGTAATTTGGTAACCACTGTTTTCGGAGATATTTTGTACGTTTTACCAGTCTGTTACGTTAAAATGTCGAACATGACGAATTTGAATGCACCTAAGATGATGAAGGTGGAAAATTATCTTACATGGAAGGACAGCTTCAAATCCTTCATTGAATCTCAGGATGCACGCATGTGGATCTGTATTGTAGATGGGTACACAAACCCAACACACGATTTTGAGGGCAGACCACGTAGAACAGACTATGTGAATATGCAAGAGAATGATAAAAGGATGTATGAGGCTGAAAAAAGAGCATTGGCTGCAATAAAGATGTCTTTACCTGATAGCATCAAGCATACCTTTAAAAGGTACATAAATTCAAAGGATATGCGGGATGCATTAGAAAAGAGGTATCAAGGAAATGAAGATGTCAAAAGGAATAAAGTTGCGAGCTCAACACCACGAGAAGGGTCAAATGATTGGAGTGTTCATCTGGAAGATAATGAGCATGCCACTCAGGCATTCATGGCAGAAATAGTGCAAGTTGATGAGGCTGAAGCTACTGTGAGTGATGCTGAATCTCAAGTGGAGAATGCTGAAGCAAAAGTGGATGCTGAAGTAGAGAAAGAGAGTGAAGCTGAACAGGTCGTTGCTGATCAAACTACAGAAGTTCATGAGGAAGAGGTACAATCTAATTCTGTGTGTTTAAGATGTCGTGAATTACAGGGTGAGGTTGACAGGTTGAGAACAGAAAACCAAAGTCTGGTAAGCGAGATGTCGAACGTTAAAGAGTCAAACTTTTTTGCTAAAAGAAATGAATCTCTATACTTGAAGAAGATAAAAGGTTATGAAAGTGAAGTCGAAGCCTTAACATGCAAATTAAACGAAAAACTTCAAGTACTAGATTTAGTTCATGAAATGATGGCTGAGAAAACAAAAGAGATTTCTGAAAAATGCAAAGAGTTGTCAGATGCACAACTCAAAATTGTTGAACTTGAAAAGAAATTAGGTCAATTCAGGGACTCTACTTTTGTTATGAAACACATGATGGGTGGGTTAAAGAAGAGTAACGACAAGACCAGTTTGGGCTTCCAGGGCTTTAATGAAGTCCCACCTCCTCTTAGTCATGACTATTCTTTCCTACCTGACGAAGATGAGCTAACCGACTTTATGTCAACTGCACCAAGTAGTTTCGCATCCATATCAAGTCAAAGTGAGGGGTCTGAGAGTGATGATGCTAAGAAGAACAATAACAGGGAACCTTTGAAGAAGAAAAATACACCTCCTAAGAGTAAAAATCAAACTTTTGTTAAAAAGATTAATTTTGTTCAAGGTAGTGATATGAAAAACAAAACCACTGTTATTGAAAATGAATCAAATGTAGAGTTTGCTAAAAATAAAAACATAGAAATATCTGAATCCAAGCAAACTGAACAAGATTCATCTAAGGCATCATCACCATTTGATAAGGGATCTACCTCAGAGACTCCAGCTAAGAAGTCTTTGAAAAGGAGATCGTGCTTCAGGTGTCACACCAAAGGACATGTAGTTAGCTGCTGTGCTAACAAAAAGAGTGAAGCACAAATTAGTGACAAACAGAGAGGGAAATCACCAGAAAAGAAGGGTGATGGTGAGGAGAAAGGCTCAAATTCTCCAAAGAAATCTGCTCCTAAGCAACCAGAGAATGTTGTTGTTGGTGTAGATAAGGTTGAAAAAGGAACTCCACAAGTTCCTCGTTTTCAAAGAAATCAACCAAGATTTCAGCCTAAATCTCCACCAGGCAGAAATGAGAGACCTAGAAGCAGTTCACCAAGAATGAACAATTATAATTTTAATAATTTCAGAAGTCAAGGTCAATATCAAAATCGATACCAAAATAATGGTGGTCGAACTTTTTATGACAATGGCTTTAGAAATTACAACAATAATGCTTCTTGGAATCAAAATTCAAGGTATCAAACCAAAATTTTCAAAGGTCAAATAGTCCAAACATATATAGGAACCCTCAGGACCAGAGACCTTATGAAAATCAAAACGCATTTCCATCAACAGGTTTGAGATCCAAGACTCCAGTTAGGAGTAATGGATATTGGATGGATGTTCCAGTAGTTGGTGAATTTGGACGACCCAAGACCATTAAGGCTTGGGACCCCCAATCTAACGAATTTCTTAGTTGGTGTGTGCAGGAGCTGCTAAGGAGGATTATCAACTTATGTTGATAGTGGCTGCTTCAGGCACGTGACGGGGGATGTGAGATTGTTAATATATATATTAAATGATTTAAATTAAAGTTCAAAGTGCTGAGTTGACACACAAGATAACCTGGCAGATCTTTATACTAAAGCATTTGACAGGGCTCGCTTTGAACATTTAGTTGAACTCAACGGGATGAGGAATCCTGAATAACTGGTTTTTCATAAGAATTTTGTAAATAGTTTACTGCTTTTCTTTAAAAAATCAAAAATACAAAAGCATTGAAAAATCAAAAACATAAAAAAATAGAAAATCAAAAATGAGTTATCACTGTGTGAAAAAGAAGAAATGCTAGTACATTAGCAAGTTAGACTGTCACACTGAAATTGAACATAAATTGCTTAAGTGTGATAGCAGCTTCATTATACGATGTACCAGTAGGCAAAAAGCATGAAATAATTAACTTACCAATGTGATATAAACCTAAATGAACTGAATATGAGTGGGGAACACATCAGTGGTGTATGGTTTAATGACCTTAAATCTTGCGTTGATAGATTGCCAAAATATGAGGTTTTGGGTCTTTATACTGTTATTTCATCTGGGGATATCAGGGTTGTCCTTCTGCTGCATCCAGATACATGCTGACCTAGGCACAACCAGGATATCTTAAAAGAGCAAAAATTGCCAAATCCCATAAATGAAGAAGCTCTCCTAGCGAGTCATTAAAAAAGTGCAAAATGCATAATTCGTACCAAAAATGGTATTTGTCATAGCCCTCGTTAGATATTTTGGTCTCTTTGCTGTACAGAAGTACTGACCTGATCACCAATTATCTAAACGTTGAAAATAAAACGGTAGAAATCAGTATACTCACCTACTACGATGAATCTTTGTGCATACCTTGATCGCGGGGGTATATCCTGAAGTGGGACACACTAGTATATCAGTAATAAAATTACCTTAACGTATCATACGGTAATGGTACTTAAAATGTTCATGCATTTTGTTTAAGTGGACAAACATACTGGTAATCGTATTGGACTGCTTTTCACGAAAAATTAAATAAAGAATTATCTAATAGTGTGAAAATAGTTTGATTGTGCTGATATGATCTTCTTACCAGTAATTCTCACAAAAATAGAGTGTTTATTGCTTTTTGTTATTTACTTGCTTTCAGAAAAATATAAAAATCCAAAAATAGTGTCTTTTTCTGTTAAAATTCTTAATGTACGGAAAACTGTTATTCGTGGAGGAATTGTTACTGATAGGGGGAGACGGTGTTAGAAAGTGAGTTCAAAATTTCAAAATCATGCAGGTTCTTGTGTGTTGGACAAAAAGTTTTGCTTGTTGGTGATGAAATTGAAAATGCTTAATCTGTAATATAGTTTAGCTAATCTTTTGAAAAATAATAATTTATTTAACTTTGTTGAAAAATTCTTATGGTTTCTCGAGATGTTTGTTTTATAGTATACAGATTGAAGCAGTATGCTGATGAGAAGTTGCTGTGAAGATGAGAGTTTGATTGAAGGCATGGTAGAACCTCCTTTCTACATTGCAGACAAAGTGAAGAGTTTGATGATTGCTTTGCAAATGCTGAACTGGAGTTTACTCAAGTGCTAACGTTTTGAAGATTTGGTGATTGGATGCATCAGCTTAGGGGGAGTCTGTTGCTGACAGAAGCTATTAAAGCTGAAGTTATCCAAAGACCAAAGACAGTGCAAGACTACATGAAGATTGCAAGAAGACTGAAGACAAATTTATTTTATGAAGCTATTGTCAAGGGGGAGTTTGTTGGTGCATATTTGTGAGTTGTGACAACAGCTTAGATTTGGTCTTTGGATATCTTGTAATTAGTTAAACGATAAACGGTTAGCGGGTTTAGCTTTGTAATAGTTGAATAATCGAGTTTGGGCTAAACAAAACCCATATTGGGTCTAGGGGAGACGAATTGGGCCTTGCCCATGTAGGAAACCCTAGTCCAATTAGTAAACCTTGTGTTATATAAACAAGGTTAGGCTTTAGGGTTTAGGTTAATCAGCCAAAACAGTGTTTGAGAGAGCAATTTCGTGAGAGACATAGTCTTGGACGAAATTTGTGTGGTTAGGGTTTAGATTGATTGTAATTCTTGTGAGATTGATAATCAATAGAAACCCGGTTTGAAAGTGAATTGCTGATTTCTGTTTCTACTCATTCTGTGATATTCTGATCAAGAGGATTCAGCACTCTTGATTAGATTGACAATTCTATGAAAGATCCATACATCAAGGGGACCTACAATATGGTAACGGTCTAGTGGTTTACAACATGTGGTAGCCCCCACTGGTTATGGTTTGGGAAACAAGGAACTAATTAACTACTGGTTTTCGAATGAACTTATGCTTTTTGAAAACAACTTTAAACTGGACAACCAACTGTGAACTCGCTCAACTTTATTGTTGACTCGTTGTTACATGCCTTGCAGGTCGTTAGATGTTTAGCTGGAGCTTGCTTGAGAGCAGGAGTCGTTGTGGGACATGGACTGTTGAGTTCCATGTTAAACACTTGAAACTTTTAAACTTATACTTTGGTTTTTAGTTTTAAACTGTATGCTTCCGCTGATAACTTGAATTTGATAAACTTGTTTTAAACACCAATTATATTGTGTGGTTGGAATTTTTATTATTTAATTTCTTTGTTCAGTATGATTGGAGTGCCAACCTCTACTATCTCAGATCGTGATGCACGATTTACTTCAGAACTGTGGCAAGCGATGCACAAATCTTTTGGCTCTAGATTAGACATGAGCACAGCTTATCACCCTCAGACGGATGGGCAGTCTGAGCGCACGATTCAAACCCTAGTAGACATGCTTCGGCATGTGTTATCGATTTCGACAGCAACTGGGAAAAACATCTCCCTTTGGTGGAGTTTTCGTATAATAACAGTTACCACACCAGCATTCAAGCCGCTCCATTCGAGGCATTGTACGGATGTAAATGCCGGTCACCTCTCTGTTGGGAAGAGGTGGGGGATAGTCAAATCACAAGTCCAGAAATGGTAGTTGATGCTACTGAACGAATAGCACAGATACGACAACGCATGGCGGCAGCTCGCGACCGTCAGGAAAGTTACGCTGAGAAACGCAGAAAACCGCTCGAGTTCCAAGTTGGGGATCGAGTGCTACTCAAAGTCTCACCCTGGAAGGGTGTGGTTCGTTTTGGTAAACGAGGCAAGCTCAATCCGCGGTATGTTGGACCGTTCGAAATCACTGAAAGAATAGGCAAAGTAGCCTACAGACTAAACCTACCAGCTGAACTCGGTGCAGTTCACAACGTTTTCCACGTGTCGAATCTGAAGAAGTGTCTGTCAGATGAGACCCTCATAGTTCCTTTGAAGGAGCTCACTATCGACGAGCAGTTGCGATTCGTCGAGGAACCAGTAGAAATCACGGACCGGGATGTTAAGGTCCTCAAGAACACTAGAATACCTCTTGTACGAGTTCATTGGAACTCCCGTCGTGGCCCAGAGTTCACCTGGGAACGAGAAGACCAAATGGAACTCAAGTACCCCAGTTATTCGGAAACCATGCAACCACTACTGAGGCTGAAGCTACTACAGAATTTCGGGACGAAATTCCAAATCAACGGGGGGATGATGTGACACCCCAGGGAAACCCGTAAACGATACAACTCAACTAGCTTCCTCAGTAACCGCATGCTAAATTTCGGGACGAAATTTCTTTCAAGTTGGGGAAAATGTGACAATTCGTAACCTCAGGTTAATGCTTTAACTTAACACAATAAAGTTAGTCTCACAATCTTTAGCATTGCATGGAACTATACATTACTTTATGCATTAATTGACTTACATGAGAACTTTGTGCCTTGATTGTAAATTATATTGTGATGTGTGTGTTTTGTGTAAAGAACGATACTTAGGGGTGTTTAGTGGTAATAATGAAAATAAAACAAAACCCCTTAACCCTAATCATTCTCACCAATTTCAATGATACGACACTTCAAATCATTCTCTCTACAACCATTCCTCTCATCATTCTTGGCTATCATTCTTGGCTACACAAGTTCTCTTGCATCAATCTTGATCTTTCAATCCATCTAGAATCAATCTAAGGTAAACGTTTAATGGTTATTTGTTGTTAATCATTGGTTATTGATTCATGCAAACCCTTGCTCTCCAAACAATGGTCCTGTGTTTATTGATCCTTCTGATTGTTGTGAAATAGTTTATGAACAGTTGTGTAATCACTTTCCTGATGTTAAGATGCCTGATATGTTAGAATTGTTTGATTGTTGATTAGATTACAGCATTGCCAATGTATGAAAATTAGGGTTTTTATCGTAAACATAACTGTTCCATTGAAAACTGTAAACTGGTTTGGAAATCACGTATGTTGATACCTCGGAGCTAAGTGTCAGGACTTTGTGAAGTCACAAGTCTGAATTTTGTAAAGGAACTTATTGAAAGGTCCGAAATTTGTGAGGATGATATGTCCGAACTTTACAAGTGATGAAAGGTTTGAGTTTTGTAATTGATGTAAAGGTCCGAATTTTAGTAAGCAAGTATGATCCGAATTTTTACAAGACATGTGGTCCGACTTTTATGATATACATGTGGTTCGACTTTTATGTTAAGATGCTTGGTCTGAGTTTTTAAGAAGGGTGTTTGGTTCGAGTTTATAAGAGGGGTGTTGGGTCCGAATTTTTGTAATATGTGTGATCCGAGATTTGTGTTGCTTGTATGGCCTGAGTTTTATTGATGCACAACATGTCTGAGTTTTATGGAATGCCATAAGGTCCGAATTTCATGAATAATGTATTGTCTGAGTTTTTGATTTAGCACATGATCCGAATTTCTAGTAATGATGCACAGTCCGAACTTTAATGATGTTGTAAGCTCCGAGTTTTTGTAAACAACACACGTGGTCTGAGTTTTCAATCATTAAAGGGGTCCGAGGTTGTTGTTTGGTTCATAAGTGTTACTGTATATATTACTGTATGCCACTGTATGTTACTGTATATATTACTGTATGCCACTGTATGCCACATTATGTTACTGTATATGTTACTGTATGATGCTGTATGTATGTGTAATCTACGTCAAGTCAATCTGTAAACAATTATCACACGGAACACAGTCGTTTGGACACCAAGGAATTGTAAACCTTATTTGAACGTAAACACTTACATTGAGTTTATGTGCAATGTACCTTAGGTCGTGTGTAACGGACCAAACCATTAATTAACACTAGAAGCAATAACAAACCGAGCAAACCAAGGTGAGTTCACACTCTTACCAAGGCATGGGATTCCCGGGGTTGGGAATGGGATTGAAGGAATGGGATTATACTTACACTGTTACTAGACTATCTACCATCGTCCTCCGATGCGAAGGATACATACGTAAAACCTACGTATACTTGTACTCATCACTGTCCTCAGGTTGCGAAGGACACTTACGTAAAACCTACGTAAACTTATTCTCACTACTGCCTCGGGTGTGACAGGAACTTACGTAAAACCTACGTAAACCCCCGCGTACCACTGTCCTCGGGTTGAGAAGGACACTTACGTAAAACCTACGTAAACCTTGTACGTACTACTGATCTCGGGTTAAGAAGAACACTTATGGTTACAAATAGTCTAGTGTATATGCAAACATGGGAAGCCCCCACTAATAGAACATACAATCGGCCTAGTAGAGCCACATGTTACGAAACAAACTTACTATTACGAACTTACTACTGTGAACTCGCTCAACTAGTTGTTGATCCTCTGTTACATGCCTTGCAGGTCGTTAGGTATTCATGGAGCTTGCACTGGGAGGCGTGGTCGTTGTGGAGAAGGATCGTGAATGCTTTGATTAAACATTTGACATTTCATATATTACTTATGTTGGGCTTTTACTCATATGCTTCCGCTAAACGTTGAATTTATACTTATGTCTTGAACACCTTTCATATGGATTGGTTTGTTTGAATTACAATTTACTTTTACTATTTACGTTGTTCTATATGATTGGTGGCTTGATCCTGGTCAGTCACGCTCCCAAGCGGTGATACTCCGCGGGTGGATTTTGGGGGTGTGACAGATTAATATCAGACCATTGGTTATAGAGAACTTGGTTTTAATATGGGGAAAACGTTTTTATTAAAACCAGACTATAACCAGTACAGTGCTCAATGATCCACAACGACGCCTCGCTCCACGTGCAAGACTCAACATCCTAGGTAATATGGTTTATGTTTATTGCCTACATACTAGAATTACATAGAACTTTGCCCGTGGTATGCTTAGATTACATTGCCTACTATTCGTTATTGCTTGAGAAAAACTTGTGTGCTTACTCTCTTCTGTCATCGCACTATTCGCGAACCCCCCTCAGTTATGTTACATTTGCTATGAAGATCATGGCCGGACGTATTAACTTGACTCAAGCCCAGTTGACGGCTCTCATCAATGAACAAGTTGCTGTGGCACTAGCAGCTGCACAAGCAGGTAGTATACCCTGCAGTTGTGACTCACACTAGCATCTTTAGATCCTACATTTCCTAAACCAACTCTTGTGTTTAACCTTGTCCTATTCTTACACACTAGGTCAACACGCACAGCAACCTGTTTGCACTTTCAAGAACTTCATGGACTGTCGTCCTAGCACGTTTAGTGGCACTGAAGGAGCGGTTGGACTCCTCCATTGGTTCGAAAAGCTCGAGTCAGTATTTGAAATGTGTGAAATGCCCTGAGGCTCGCAGGGTAAAGTACGCCACTGGTACTCTTGAAGGAATTGCGTTGACTTGGTGGAACGCGCAAGTTCAGATATTAGGGTTGGCAGCTGCTAACGCCACCCCTTGGAATGATTTTAAGGAACTCATTATACGGGAATACTGCACACATGATGACATCCACAAGTTGGAAGTGGAGCTTTATCATCTGAAAATGACAGGGTCGGAAATTGAAGCTTATACGAAGCGGTCAAACGAGCTGGCCATTTTGTGTCCAACTATGGTGGACCCTCCAGTCAAGCGCAT
The DNA here is from genome assembly GCF_002127325.2 of Helianthus annuus. Taxonomy (NCBI): domain Eukaryota; kingdom Viridiplantae; phylum Streptophyta; class Magnoliopsida; order Asterales; family Asteraceae; genus Helianthus; species Helianthus annuus. The sequence continues at coordinate 117,016,853 of NC_035435.2, forward strand.
TGAGTTGTACCTCAAGAGGTTAGCACCAGAAATTCAGAGCCATGTGACATCGGCTAACCTTAATAATATCAAGGATGTTCAGCGTCTTGCTCATCGCCTCACGGGTCAGGCAGTGGAACAGAACAGGCTGCCTAAACGTATCTGGGCTACTACTACCGTTACCACTTCTGCTACTCCTAGTGACAACAAGAGAAAATGGGAGGGGGATTCTAGCAAGGGATCAGCTTCAGTTCAGTCTCAGGTTCAGCAGCGAAAGACTGACAACTATCAGAGCCCTGGTCAGCAATCTTCGGGCAATCACAGATAGGGTGGATATCGAGGGAACCTCCTAAGGTGCAACAATTGTAACAGACACCACAGTGGCCAGTGCAACAAGGGTCGTTGCCAGAGGTGTCTCAAGATTGGTCATGAGGCCAAGGATTGTAGGAGCCCGCGACCTGTGACTCAGAACCAGCAGCAGCAGCAAATACCGCAGAATCAGCAACAGGGCAACAAGGGATGTTTTCATTGTGGCGCTGAAGGTCACTTCAAAAGACACTGCCCTCAATTAAACCGAAACCAGAACAACAACAACAACAACAATAACCAAGGTAACGGAAACAACAACGGTGGGAACAACAACGGCAACGAAGCTAGAGGACGTGCATTTGTGCTTGGGCAGGGTGATGCCAGGAATGATCCCAACGTAGTTATGGGTAAGTTTCTTCTTGACGACTTTTATGCTACTGTATTGTTTGATTCGGGTGCGGATACAAGTTATATGTCTCTAAAAGTTAGCCAAATGTTAAAACGTGCACCAACTCCCTTAAACACCAAACATGTCGTAGAGTTAGCTAACGGTAAAAGTCTAGAGGCCACACACATAGTTCAGGGTTGTAATCTTATCCTCGCTGGTCAGACTTTCTCCATTGACCTCATTCCTATAGTTCTGGGTAGTTTCGACATCGTCATTGGTATGGACTGGTTATCCAAACAGCAAGCAGAGATCCTATGTAAGGAGAAGATCATTCGTATTCCCCGTTTTGGTAAAGAACCTCTCGAAGTTCAAGGCGACAAGAGTGGTGCTGTGGTTGGCATCATCTCCTTCCTGAAGGCTCAGAAATGTTCACGAAAGGGCCACACTGCCATTTTGGCACTTGTTACTGATGCATCAATGAAAGAGAAGAGAATAGAGGATATCCCAATTGTACGCGAATTTCCTCAAGTGTTTCTTGAAGATTTACCTGGGCTACCGCCTCATCGCCAGGTCGAATTCCAGATTGAACTAGCTCCTGGAGCAGCACCTATAGCTCGCACACCGTATCGCTTAGCTCCATCAGAATTGGAAGAACTATCGACGTAGCTACAAGAACTCTTGGATAAGGGATTTATTCGTCCTAGCTCTTCGCCTTGGGGAGCTCCAGTATTATTCGTGAAAAAGAAGGACGGTACCTTCCGCATGTGCATAGACTACCGCGAACTGAACAAGGTGACAGTGAAGAACCGCTATCCTCTTCCACGTATTGATGACTTATTCGACCAGTTGCAAGGGTCGAGCTACTACTCCAAGATTGACCTGAGGTCAGGTTACCATCAGCTGAGAGTCCGTGATGAGGACGTCTCTAAGACAGCATTCAGAACTCGCTACGGCCACTGCGAGTTTCTAGTTATGCCATTCGGGCTAACGAACGCACCTGCAGTTTTCATGGATCTAATGAACAGGGTATACAAGCCTTACCTGGACAAGTTTGTAATTGTTTTCATCGAAGACATCCTGATCTACTCCAAGAGTCAGGAGGAACACGAGCAGCATTTGCGACTTATCTTGGAACTTCTTCGAAAGGAACAACTGTACGCCAAGTTTTCAAAATGCGACTTCTGGCTTCGTGAAGTCCACTTTCTAGGCCATGTGGTAAACAAGGATGGATTCATGTTGATCCATCCAAGGTAGATTCGATCAGGAACTGGCCTGCATCGCGTACACCAATGGAAATACGCCAATTCTTGGGTTTGGCGGGTTATTATAGACGGTTCATCAAAGACTTCTCAAAGATCGCACAACCGCTTACATTACTAACACAAAAAGGTGTTACCTATCGTTGGGGTAATACACAAGAAACGGCTTTTCAACACCTAAAGGATAGGCTTTGCAGGTGCACCTATCCTCTCATTGCCAGAGGGCACGGACGATTTTGTGGTCTATTGTGACGCATCGATACAGGGGCTTGGTTGTGTATTGATGCAACGGGATAAAGTTATAGCTTACGCTTCGCACCAACTCAAAGTTCACGAGCGGAACTACACCACACACGATTTAGAGCTGGGAGCTGTTGTTTTCGCACTCAAGATATGGCGACACTACCTGTACAGTACCAAGTGCACTATCTACACCGATCACAGGAGTCTCGAGCATATCTTCAAGCAGAAGGAATTGAACATGCGTCAACGTCGATTGGTCGAGCTACTTAACGATTACGAATGCGCCATCAAGTACCATCCAGGCAAAGCCAACGTTGTGGCTGACGCTCTCAGTCGAAAGGACACCCTACCTAGACGCGTGCGAGCATTACAGCTTACTATTCAGTCTAGTCTTCCTGCGCAGATACGAGATGCTCAGGTGGAAGCATTGAAACCAGAAAACGTAAGGGCTGAAGCCTTACGCGGCTCAAGGCAACGATTAGAACAAAGGGAAGACGACGCCTACTATGTAACGGGGCGTATTTGGGTCCCACTATATGGCGATTTACGTGAACTTGTGATGGATGAAGCACACAAGTCTCGCTACTCAGTACATCCAGGTTCGGATAAAATGTACCACGACATCAGAACTACGTATTGGTGGCCTAGTATGAAGGCCCACATTGCAACTTACGTCGGCAAATGTTTGACTTGTGCGAGGGTCAAGACGGAATACCAGAAACCCTCAGGCCTACTTCAGCAACCAAAGATACCACAGTGGAAATGGGAGGAAATTTCCATGGATTTCGTTACTGGCCTACCTAGATCCCAGCGTGGAAACGATACCATTTGGGTGATCGTGGATCGACTCACAAAGTCTGCACACTTCTTGGCTATCAAGGAAACTGACAAGTTCTGTACACTAGCAGACATTTACTTGAAAGAAGTTGTTTCGAGGCATGGAGTGCCAACCTCTATTATCTCAGATTGTGATGCACGATTTACTTCAGAACTGTGGCAAGCGATGCACAAATCTTTTGGCTCTCGATTAGACATGAGCACAACTTATCACCCTCAGATGGATGGGCAGTCTGAGCGCACGATTCAAACCCTAGAAGACATGCTTCGGGCATGTGTTATCGATTTCGACAGCAACTGGGAAAAACATCTCCCTTTGGTGGAGTTTTCGTATAATAACAGTTACCACACCAGCATTCAAGCCGCTCCATTCGAGGCATTGTACGGACGTAAATGCCGGTCACCACTCTGTTGGGCAGAGGTGGGGGATAGTCAAATCACAAGTCCAGAAATGGTAGTTGATGCTACTGAACGAATAGCACAGATACGACAACGCATGGCGGCAGCTCGCGACCGTCAGAAAAGTTACGCTGATAAACGCAGAAAACCGCTCGAGTTCCAAGTTGGGGATCGAGTGCTACTCAAAGTCTCACCCTGGAAGGGTGTGGTTCGTTTTGGTAAACGAGGCATGCTCAATCCGCGGTATGTTGGACCGTTCGAAATCACTGAAAGAATAGGCAAAGTAGCCTACAGACTAAACCTACCAGCTGAACTCGGTGCAGTTCACAACGTTTTCCACGTGTCGAATCTGAAGAAGTGTCTGTCAGATGAGACCCTCATAGTTCCTTTGAAGGAGCTCCCTATCGACGAGCCGTTGCGATTCGTCGAGGAACCAGTAGAAATCACGGACCGGGATGTTAAGGTTGTCACACCCTGGCTTTGCGGAAGCGTGGTTAATTTGGTGTGACTTCTTAATACCATAGCTTAATCATAACAAGCTATATGAATTAAAAATATGCAAGATCATCCATTAAAATAAAATATCAAAACATTGTCTTAACGGGATAACACCCTATCAACCACAAACTTGTCCCACAAACATTACAACCCTAAACATAACATAACATAACATGATTCGAGGACTGTGACTTGTCCAGGAAAGAGTCACATTCCCCAAACCCTGGATGACCTTGGTGACTAATGCAGCGGAAAACATGCCATACCGTGCCAGATCTTTAATTCCCTGAAATACATGTAAGTTGAAAACTCAACAATAATGTTGAGCGAGTTCATGCGAAAGTGAGTAAATAACCCTTTGTATTTATCAAAAACCCTGGTATGTAGCAAATAAGGAAAAAGAGATCACCAATGGTTTGCATGGCCATTGATATGTGTGAAATGCAAGTAGGAAGGCTCAAACCTAGCAAATTTATGCGTCGGGAACAAAGTCATCCCAAGGTCCGTTATGCTGGACCTGGGACTGGGCTCGCTACACCCAAATAGATCTACTACTCCTGCCCCTCGGTCCTACCCTGAGGATTAATGACCTCAAGTTTCCGCCTACCCATTCACATGATCTAAAAGTAACCCTCCTTACGCTAACCATACCATGTATAAAGTAATCATAACCATTGTAACATGTATTTCACCCCCGCAGTTTAGAAAACTGAAAACAGTTAAGAGAAAAGGGGGACATGAACTCACAGTCAGTGCGTCGCTATACCAAGTACTCCGAATGTCAGGCAGCTGTGCAACGACCTACATGTTCTAATTCTATTAGACGGATGGCCGTGCCTTAGCTTTACAGTTTAAGTTTCGGGAACAGTTAGACAACCGTTCCTTGTATATATACATGGTAATTAATTTCCTTCCCAAGGATGGGGGATTTAATACATGTGTATTTGTATCATCTCATTAAGTCCCACTTAATATATTTTTACTCCTCATTCCAAAATATAAATATTTTTCTCAAAAATATTATATTTTCTCTTCACTTAATACTTTCCAAAATAATACGTTGACAAAATACGCGTTCATGAGTATTTCCGTATAAAGCGTAAGTTACGTTTTAACGATTAAGTGGTAATAATAATTACCGGTGTAACTTATATATTCGTTGTGTAAGCGTTTGTATTATTTTGGTTTCGTCAACGTTTGTAAATATTATTTTTACTCTAAAAATAATATTTATATATTTTCACAAAATAATCATAAACAGTGTGGTGAAAAATATATTTATCGAATAAATATTTATCACGTTTAGCTTTTGTGAAAATCCCACCTCCGATTATTTAATAAATAAAGTCATGGCGAAATATATTTTGAAAACATCTCAAAAATAGTCTAACACTTGTAAATAATTCTAAGTGTTAGATTTTAGAAAAATTTCGCCAGAGTTTCCCCTGTAACTGGAGGTGGCCACGCTTTCAAGCGTATCATTTTCTTTTATAAAATCACTTCAACAATTTCTTGATTCAATCAAACAATTTCCGACACATCAAACTAATTTTCAACACATCAAACTTGCCGACTAGTATGTAAATCGCATTATTACATGAACTTGTAGTTTTTCCGAAAACTATAGTGTAGATCTCCTTATATTTGGTGGATCTATGTGTAAAATAGTTTAATCTTGTAAAAACCCCGTTTTTAGAATAAATCTTTCTTTACAACTTCCCGACAACTTTCATAAAAATTGTTACTTTGTCGGATCTTTCGTTTCACAAGTGTTTATACACTTGTAGTTTGTAAAAATCATATTTGTTAGTGTGTCATCCGACTTTTATAAAACATGATTTTCTCGACACTTGGTTCTACGAAAATACCACTTGCAGACACGTAGATCCGCTAGTTTTAAACATCATGTTACTAGTAAAATTACTTTTACACAAGTTCATGTCTTTCGTGTGGTAGAGTTTCACCTTTTAACCCTTGTACCGATATAAACAAGCTTATGTCAAGATCTATGATCTTAACAAAGTCGGGTTAAACGATGATCCGAGCCACCACATCGTAGATCGGGCCTCAATAATCAACATATTCAAACACTACAACTTTTACACAAGTTATGATCTTTTATCCAACAAAATTCAAGTTTTAGTGAACTTTAAAGATTCAAAAGATGGGTTTCCGCATTTTAATCGTTATAAATCATATTAACCACATTAGATATGTTCGAGAGTGAGTTTTAAGCATTATACCTCTAGCTCGGGGCTAGGGAAGAATCTAGGCGAAAAGGTGGTGGATAAAAGCAAAGTAGAAAGGTCCTTCCGCTTCCGTTTGCTCCAAGACTCCCGATACGTGTCCCGTGAAGCTTGTATATACTTGGAATGTATGAACAAGATCGAACAAATGATGGATGGGGGTGGGGGGTCTTCGGCCGAGAGTGGGGAGAGCAAGAGAGAGTAGAGTGGAGTTGGTGATTTGTGGTGACAAATCTCTAATGTGAGGCTCATGTATTTATAGACAAGTTATGATCATCGTCCAACGGATTTTATGTCACCAAGATATTATACATAAACCATTTAAATAATCAAAAGTTGTACTCCTTGGTTACCCCTTGTTGGCCGATCTCTTTAGGGGGGGGGGGTATCCGATTCGTTTTCAATTGTGTAGTTGGAGTTCAGTTACATCAAATAGGTTAACTTTAGGGTTTAACTCCGTTAGTTATATGATGCGTTATAATACGGGTGTTAGGGTAATCAGGGACCCTATCTGGCTCAGAAAAAGACTAATAATATTTCTGGCAATATTTTTATGTTCCGGGTATAATCCGGTTGTTCGGTTGGATAGTAATCCGTTAAAGTGCTTAAGTAATCTTTTAAGCGTCGTTAATAATATTTTTAGCGACACCTCTTATTCTGCAAAGTGTCAGGAATATTTCCTCATGTTTTGGCACTTTATTAGTTAGCTAGAAGCTGGTATGTTAATAAAAGTGCTGTATTTTGTGCTTAGAGTACGTTTTAGGCACATCCAATCTCTGTATCTTATTCCTAGAGATGCAGTTCTACAACCCTTGTATCCCTACACACACTCTAGGTGTAGTAAAATATTTCTGGCTCATACAGGCCCTTAGAGGCAGTGTCCGCCTGATGCTGGCTTTATCAGCATGTTCAATAGGTTATTCGTTCAAATGCTACTGTGCTTTTGTGCATCATGTTTGTCACTAGAGTTCAGCAAGTAAATAATGTAGTGACGGAAATCAAGATATGATGCAGATATGTACAAGTATCAACAGTCAAGTAGCAGTTCATCAGGAATCTCAGTTAAGCACAGTAATTAAGCAACAATTAATAGTTAATTAAATCGTACGGATACTTGGTTTAGTGAGGGTTGTCACATTCTCCCCCCGTTAGAAAAATTTCGTCCCGAAATTTTAAGTTCTGCTTGTAGAAGCAGGGTTCTCAGGAAATAAGTGGGGGTATTTCTCTTTCATTCGGTCCTTACGCTCCCAGGTGAATTCAGGACCATGTCTAGCATTCCAACGAACCTTGACGAGCTTGACACTGCTCCGGCGGGTCTTGTTCACTTTCCAATCCATGACCTCAACAGGTTCTTCAACGAAGTGGAGCGTGTCATCAACATGAATTTCGTCAGTAGGAATGGCAACGTTATCTTGAGTTGGACTCTTCTTCAGATTGGATACATGAAATGTATCGTGAACACCATTTAATTCAGCAGGTAGGTCCAACTTGTATGCTACTAACCCGATTCTCTCCAAGATCTTGAACGGTCCAATATATCTCGGGTTCAACTTTCCACGTTTCCCAAATCGTGCCACACCCTTCCAGGGTGATACCTTCAACAAAACCATCTCACCAACCTCAAACTCTAGAGGTTTCCTGCTTCGATCCGCGTAGGCTTTCAGCCTGTCACGAGCCGCGCTGATACGGTCTCGGATTTGCGCGATCTTATCTGTGGTTTCCTGTACCATTTCAGGACCAACCAATTGTCTATCACCTGCGTCAGCCCAACAAAGCGGCGATCTGCACTTGCGCCCATATAAGGCTTCAAACGGCGCGGCACCAATACTGGTGTGGTAGCTGTTGTTGTATGAAAACTCAACCAAAGGCAAATGCTTATCCCAGCTACCGCCCAAATCCATCACACATGCTCTCAGCATGTCTTCTAACGTCTGAATCGTCCGCTCACTTTGACCGTCGGTCTGCGGGTGAAAAGCAGTGCTCAGATTCAATTTGGAGCCAAAAGCTTCCTGGAAGGATTGCCATATCCTCGATACGAACCTTCCGTCTCTATCGGAGATAACCGAGAGAGGTACTCCATGGCGTGTAACGATCTCTCTCATGTAAATTTCGGCCAGTTTACTCGTATTATCCTTCTCTCGGATAGGTAGGAAGTGTGCTGACTTCGTTAAACGGTCCACTATTACCCAAATAGTGTCATGGCCTCTTGGCGTTCTTGGCAACTTCGTAATAAAATCCATAGAGATTTGTTCCCACTTCCACTTGGGAATCTCTGGTTGTTGCAGAAGTCCTGAAGGCTTCTGGTATTCCGCCTTAACCTTGGCGCATGTTAAACATTTGCTCACATAAACAGCAACATCGCCTTTCATCCTAGGCCACCAATAATAATCTTTAAGATCCTGGTACATCTTATCCGCTCCAGGGTGGATAGAGTACCGCGATTTGTGAGCTTCATCGCAAATAACCTTCCTTAAACCACCAAACAAAGGAACCCAAATCCTGTTCTCAAAACACAACGTTCCTTCCTTGTTTGGTACCAGTATCTTCTCCATCCCACGGAGATACTCTTCTGCAAGGTTTCTTTCCTTGAGAGCTTCTTGTTGCGCTGCACGAACGCGCGAGGAAAGATCGGTCTGAATGATCAGCTCCAAAGCTCTAACCCTTATGGGTTTGATCCTCTCCTTACGACTTAGGGCATCGGCGACCACATTCGCCTTCCCTGGATGATACTTAATCTCGCAGTCGTAGTCATTCAACAGTTCTACCCATCGTCTTTGCCTCATGTTCAACTCCTTCTGGTTGAATATATGCTGGAGGCTCTTGTGATCTGTGAAGATTGTGCACTTCGTACCATAAAGGTAGTGTCTCCAGATCTTCAAAGCGAAAACCATTGCGCCTAGCTCCAAATCATGAGTGGTATAGTTCTTTTCGTGCACTTTCAGTTGGCGTGACGCGTAGGTAATAACCTTTTGACGTTGCATCAACACACAACCCAATCCTTGACGCGAAGCATCGCAATATACCACAAAATCATCAGTACCTTCTGGTAGAGCTAAGATTGGCGCGTTGCAAAGCTTATCCTTCAATACCTGAAATGCTTCATCCTGTTTGATTCCCCAATCAAACTTCTTATCCTTCTGCGTTAGGAGTGTCAATGGTTGAGCGATCTTTGAAAAGTTCTCGATGAACCTTCGATAATAGCCAGCCAAACCCAAGAATTGCCGAATCTCGGTTGGCGTCTTTGGCGTTTCCCAATCTTTGATCGCCTCGATCTTGGTGGGATCCACGTGGATTCCATCTCCGTTTACCACGTGCCCAAGGAATTGCACTTCCCTTAGCCAAAACTCGCACTTAGAGAATTTGGCGTATAGCTGTTCCTTCTTTAGCAGCTCCAGAATGGCTCTAAGATGCTGCTCGTGCTCAGCCTTCGTCTTTGAATAAATCAAAATATCATCGATGAATACAATCACGAACTTATCCAAGTACGGCTTGCAAACTCGATTCATCAAATCCATGAACACGGCAGGTGCGTTTGTCAGACCAAACGGCATAACGAGAAACTCGTAGTGTCCATATCGAGTTCTGAAGGCTGTCTTTGGGATACTCTCCTCCTGTATCCGTAACTGATGGTATCCAGATCGAAGATCGATCTTTGAATAAAAGCTTGAACCTTGAAGTTGGTCAAACAGATCATCGATTCTTGGCAGGGGATACCTATTCTTGATCGTCAGCTTGTTCAACTCTCTGTAGTCAATGCACATACGGAAACTACCGTCCTTCTTCTTCACAAACAAAACTGGAGCTCCCCAAGGCGAGAAGCTTGGTCGGATAAACCCCTTATCGAGCAACTCCTGAAGTTGTGTCGACAGTTCTTGCATCTCAGACGGAGTAAGTCTGTAGGGTGCCTTAGCCATAGGCGCGGCGCCTGGAACTAAGTCAATGCGAAACTCCACTTGCCTTTGAGGCGGCAATCCAGGCAAGTCTTCAGGAAAGACTTCTGGATATTCCCTTACGACAGGGATGTCTTCGATCTTCGGCTCAGCAGCCTTTTTATCCACAATATGTGCCAGAAAAGCAACACATCCTTTCTGCAAACACTTTCTCGCTTTCAGGTAGCTAATCATCCTTAACGGCGTTTCACGCTTCTCCCCATGAACAACAATGGTCTCACCATCATCGGTCGGGATACGAATAATCTTCTCGTGACAAACTATCTCGGCCTTGTTACTTGATAACCAATCCATCCCTACTACCACGTCGAAGCTTCCCAACTGGACTGGTAGTAGATCCAGAGCGAACTCACGCTCTCCCAATTCGATTACGCAACCTCGAATCACCTCGTTAGCCTCTACTAACTTCCCATTTGCTAATTCGATCGAGTATGGAATATCTAATTTACTAGCGGCTAAACCAAGCATATTCTTAAATTCTAGCGATACGAAGCTGTAATCGGCACCAGTATCAAACAAAACGGATGCATAGCGTTGGTTTACAGGAACGTACCAGTGACTACATTGGGATCCTGGCGTGCTTCCCGTGCTTCTATGTTGAAAACTCTTCCGCGTGCTTGGTTCAATTCTGGGCAATTCCTTTTGTAATGCCCAACATCACCGCAGTTAAAACATCCGGGCCTCTGCCCGTTCCCACCATTGTTTCCTGCTTGGTTGTTTCCCTGATTTCGATTCATGGCGCCCGCTTGGTTAGCATGATTGGCACGGTTTCCATTACCTCCCTGGTTTCCTTGTGGGCGGTTCCCAGCACCACCACGGTTGTTCCTATTCCCATATCCTCCTTGGCCTCCCCGGCCAGCAGTGGCCCAACAAGTCTCCTTCAGGTGGCCAGCCTTTCCACATGCTTCACAAACCTTTAACCCACAACGACCAGAGTGATGTCGTTGGCATGAGTTGCACTTGGGTTGTGCACCCATATATCCCTTACTTTTCTTTCTCCCACCAGCTGTATCTTGAGCTGGCGCATTCGATTCCCCTTTCTTAACCACCATCCCGGTGCCCTGCTTAAAATTTGAAAACTTTCGTTTATTCCCACCTGACGACTCCACATGAGTCTCCTTTTTCTTGGGCTCAGTTTCATCAAACTTGTTCAACCGAATTGCCTCTTCGGTGAGAGCCACACTCAAATCAATGGCTTCTGTGATAGTTGCAGGTTTGGAGGAAGTCACCATGCTGATTATTTGAGGAGCCAATCCCCAAATGAAGCGTTCAATTCTCTTGAACTCAGGTGTAACCATGTAGGGTACCACATGCGACAAGTCGTGGAACCTCTGAACATACTCTGCTATCTTAGAACCTTCCATCTTTAGATGCCAAAACTCGGTCTCCAATCTCTGAATTTTAGCGCGAGAACAGTACTTCTTGCGCATGAGTTCTTTCAGCTCGGTCCACGTCAGTGCGTAAGCAGCAGCTTCGCCCAGTGTTTGGACTTGTAGATTCCACCATGATAGGGCTCCATCCAAAAATAGCCCTGAGATGTAAGTGACTTGTTGATCCAACGCGCATTTGCTCATGCGAAGTACGAACTCGGTTTTCTCAGCCCAGCGGACGAAAGCAACAGCACCACCTGTGCCATCGAAGTTTACGGGCTTGCAGTCCAAGAACTGTTTGTAGGTGCACCCATGCGGTGGATTGTTGTTGTTGCCCGTGTTGCCAGAGTTGCTTCCACTCATTCCTCCTTGAGAGGCAGCATATTGAGCAATAGCAGCAGCAATGACTTGCTGTAGTTCGTCCTGAGTAGTAGGCATTGGCTGAGGTTGACGTCTTGGCGGCATCTTCTAGAGATGTATACGTCGGTCAGGCCATAATAAAGCGTACGTATATAGTAATGGTAATAGCACATAACATCTCATGTTATCAATATATCACACACAACATCCCATGTTACGATCATTATACACACAACATCCCATGTCACAAATATTATATACACAACATCCCATGTCCCAACATCCCATGTCACAAGTATTATATACACAACATCCCATGTCCCAACATCCCATGTCACAAAAAATATAAATATGCAATCAAGTGAATCAGATATGGTGAGAATACTGCGATTGCCATATATGTCGAGACCACAATGTAGTAAGTGTATCAGTACATCACTGTGTCATACAATCATCAATCAATTAGGGGCTACATCACCCCTGCCCAAAAACTATATCATGTCAGTGTCAAATACATCAAGTACATCAAACAAGTATCAACAAAAGTCAGTATCATCAGATGGTCTCCAAAATGCTGTGCAGTCACAATCGCTGTCGTCTCACCAACGTCTACCTATATAGCACTGATGAGCTCTATGCGGATGGCGGGGGAGGAGGGGGAAAGTGAGGGTAAAGCAAGCGGCGTAACAGAAGCCAATCCTCCTCCATAGCCTGCTGAGTGCGAATAACAGATGCAACCTGCTGCTCTAGTGTAAAGAGACGAGCAGCAAAATCTGGGGGTAATGATTGACATGGCTGAAGAGGGGAGTGTATCTGACCATGGCATGAACATGGTGGCAGCTGAGCTCTCTCGAGCTCCTGGAATCGCTGCGTGTGTGACTCATGCTGATGAACGAAGGACATCAAAACGTCCTCTATAGTGTGTCCGACATGAAACGAATGGTATGGGTCAGTAGGTGGCATGGCTGATGGCGTCGGCCAAAGCAAGGGCTCACTGGTGGGGTCGAATGGTGCCACATGAAATGGTGAAGTAGAGGGTGGAATAGAGGACATCTGGGGCATGAAGGGAATAGACATCGGTACATGCCCAAAAGGATGGGCTGAAGAGCCCTCTCCAGGCCTCGCTGGAGGTACAAACTGAGGAACCTGAAAAGTAAAATCAACAGGTCGTGTAACAGGGATCTGAGGGGGCAAAGGTGGGACGTCCTCGTCAGCCGGTATCCAACCGTGCTGAGCATCCTCATCGGGTGGATCCATGTGCTCTGCAAATAGTGCGTGCTCAGGCTCAAGTGGAATGGGATCAAATGGAGGAACAATGACAGGGTCAACTGGTGCAACAGGATGGTCGACCGGTATATCAGCAACAAAAAGTGGATCAACAACAGGATCGATAACAACAACATGATCACCCTCAACAACGGGCGGGTCAGCTAGAACGGGCTCAACTGGGATGCCAGCATGTACGGGGTCATGCTCGGGCATAGGATCGAGAGCAGCTGCCTGCTCAGGAGCCAAGGCAGGCTCATGGTCATCAAAAGCCATATCAAAGTCGAACTCAGGATCAATAGGGTCAACTGGATCAGCGGGGTCCTCCATGAGCTGGTCCATCGGGATAAACTCAATGTCGTGGTCCGGGTCGAATCCCGGAGGGAAAATGGGATCAGAATCCTCTATGTCGTCATGCTCAAACGCAAAGCTCGGAATAGGTGCTGCTGAGGATGCCTGGTCAGGATCCGAGTCGTGTGCAAAATGCTGTGCGCTCACCTCGTGAGAAGGTGCGGATGCCACAGACTCAAAGGAGTCTGGGACCGGTGAATGTGCGGGTGACTCCTCAGCAGGGGCGTCAGCGATCATCAGAAGGGCTGCATCCGGAATCTCATCCTCAAAAGGCTCGTCCTCAAACAAATCGATATCGCCGTCAGCCTCGGCGTCGAGTAGCAAGTCATATGCGGGATAGACAGCTAAAGGAATAGGAGCTGGTATCACAACTAGGGGTAAGTACTCAGCAGGGGGGTCATCAATAGGCTCATCAGCGCCATCGGGCAGAGCGAAGGGCTGGAAGTCATCGTCATCAGTGCTCGTGTAATCGGAGGTATGCACCTCGTGCTCTGAGGATATAATGTCGTCAGATACTATGGGTAAAGGTCCGGTGGTATCTGAATCACATACGCACAAACATGTCGCATGGCACGGGTGACTCATGATGTCTGTAACATAAGCACAAATATGCACAAATAATCAGTAAATCAGGTAATCACATAAGTTACCAAATAATAATCACATAATCCTCCTAGTCCCACTAGCCTCCCAGCCTCCCAGACTGCTTTTCCTAGTCCCACTAGCCTATTTTTCCCAGCCTCCCAGACTGACTCCCTAGTCCCACTAGCAAATTCTCCCAGCCTCCCAGACTGACTCCCTAGTCCCACTAGACAACTACCTCGATCCATTGGACCGAGCCTCGGCCTCCCAGACCGAGCCTCAGCCTCCCAGACTGAGCCTAAAAATAATAAATAAAACGTGCTCAACATTTGTTTATAAAAAGGTTTTGGATCTGGACTTAAGTGGTATGCAGTAAAAATGTTTTCGTGAGAGCCCTAGTGATCATAGTCTAGACTCGAGAAGGAATCCTAGTTCGCTATGATCAGAGCTCTGATACCAAGCTGTCACGCCCTGGCTTTGCGGAAGCGTGGTTAATTTGGTGTGACTTCTTAATACCATAGCTTAATCATAACAAGCTATATGGATTAAAAATATGCAAGATCATCCATTAAAATAAAATATCAAAACATTGTCTTAACGGGATAACACCCTATCAACCACAAACTTGTCCCACAAACATTACAACCCTAAACATAACATAACATAACATGATTCGAGGACTGTGACTTGTCCAGGAAAGAGTCACATTCCCCAAACCCTGGATGACCTTGGTGACTAATGCAGCGGAAAACATGCCATACCGTGCCAGATCTTTAATTCCCTGAAATACATGTAAGTTGAAAAATCAACAATAATGTTGAGCGAGTTCATGCGAAAGTGAGTAAATAAACCTTTGTATTTATCAAAAACCCTGGTATGTAGCAAATAAGGAAAAAGAGATCACCAATGGTTTGCAAGGCCATTGATATGTGTGAAATGCAAGTAGGAAGGCTCAAACCTAGCAAATTTATGCGTCGGGAACAAAGTCATCCCAAGGTCCGTTATGCTGGACCTGGGACTGGGCTCGCTACACCCAAATAGATCTACCGCTCCTGCCCCTCGGTCCTACCCTGAGGATTAATGACCTCAAGTTTGCGCCTACCCATTCACATGATCTAAAAGTAACCCTCCTTACGCTAACCATACCATGTATAAAGTAATCATAACCATTATAACATGTATTTCACCCCCGCAGTTTAGAAAACTGAAAACAGTTAAGAGAAAAGGGGGACATGAACTCACAGTCAGTGCGTCGCTATACCAAGTACTCCGAATGTCAGGCAGCTATGCAACGACCTACATGTGCTAATTCTATTAGACGGATGGCCGTGCCTTAGCTTTACAGTTTAAGTTTCGGGAACAGTTAGACAACCGTTCCTTGTATATATACCTGGTAATTAATTTCCTTCCCAAGGATGGGGGATTTAATACATGTGTATTTGTATCATCTCATTAAGTCCCACTTAATATATTTTTACTCCTCATTCCAAAATATAAATATTTTTCTAAAAATATTATATTTTCTCTTCACTTAATACTTTCCAAAATAATACGTTGACAAAATACGCGTTCATGAGTATTTCCGTATAAAGCGTAAGTTACGTTTTAACGATTAAGTGGTAATAATAATTACCGGTGTAACTTATATATTCGTTGTGTAAGCGTTTGTATTATTTTGGTTTCGTCAACGTTTGTAAATATTATTTTTACTCTAAAAATAATATTTATATATTTTCACAAAATAATCATAAACAGTGTGGTGAAAAATATATTTATCGAATAAATATTTATCACGTTTAGCTTTTGTGAAAATCCCACCTCCGATTATTTAATAAATAAAGTCATGGCGAAATATATTTTGAAAACATCTCAAAAATAGTCTAACACTTGTAGATAATTCTAAGTGTTAGATTTTAGAAAAATTTCGCCAGAGTTTCCCCTGTAACTGGAGGTGGCCACGCTTTCAAGCGTATCATTTTCTTTTATAAAATCACTTCAACAATTTCTTGATTCAATCAAACAATTTCCGACACATCAAACTAATTTTCAACACATCAAACTTGCCGACTAGTATGTAAATCGCATTATTACATGAACTTGTAGTTTTTCCGAAAACTATAGTGTAGATCTCCTTATATTTGGTGGATCTATGTGTAAAATAGTTTAATCTTGTAAAAACCCCGTTTTTAGAAGAAATCTTTCTTTACAACTTCCCGACAACTTTCATAAAAATTGTTACTTTGTCGGATCTTTCGTTTCACAAGTGTTTATACACTTGTAGTTTGTAAAAATCATATTTGTTAGTGTGTCATCCGACTTTTATAAAACATGATTTTCTCGACACTTGGTTCTACGAAAATACCACTTGCAGACACGTAGATCCGCTAGTTTTAGACATCATGTTACTAGTAAAATTACTTTTACACAAGTTCATGTCTTTCATGTGGTAGAGTTTCACCTTTTAACCCTTGTACCGATATAAACAAGCTTATGTCAAGATCTATGATCTTAACAAAGTCGGGTTAAACGATGATCCGGGCCACCACATCGTAGATCGGGCCTCAATAATCAACATATTCAAACACTACAACTTTTACACAAGTTATGATCTTTTATCCAACAAAATTCAAGTTTTAGTGAACTTTAAAGATTCAAAAGATGGGTTTCCGCATTTTAATCGTTATAAATCATATTAACCACTTTAGATATGTTCGAGAGTGAGTTTTAAACATTATACCTCTAGCTCGGGGCTAGGGAAGAATCTAGGCGAAAAGGTGGTGGATAAAAGCAAAGTAGAAAGGTCCTTCCGCTTCCGTTTGCTCCAAGACTCCCGATACGTGTCCCGTGAAGCTTGTATATACTTGGAATGTATGAACAAGATCGAACAAATGATGGATGGGGGTGGGGGGTCTTCGGCCGAGAGTGGGGAGAGCAAGAGAGAGTAGAGTGGAGTTGGTGATTTGTGGTGACAAATCTATAATGTGAGGCTCATGTATTTATAGACAAGTTATGATCATCGTCCAACGGATTTTATGTCACCAAGATATTATACATAAACCATTTAAATAATCAAAAGTTGTACTCCTTGGTTACCCCTTGTTGGCCGATCTCTTTAGGGGGGGGGGGTATCCGGTTCGTTTTCAATTGTGTAGTTGGAGTTCAGTTACGTCAAATAGGTTAACTTTAGGGTTTAACTCCGTTAGTTATATGATGCGTTATAATACGGGTGTTAGGGTAATCAGGGACCCTATCTGGCTCAGAAAAAGACTAATAATATTTCTGGCAATATTTTTATGTTCCGGGTATAATCCGGTTGTTCGGTTGGATAGTAATCCGTTAAAGTGCTTAAGTAATCTTTTAAACGTCGTTAATAATATTTTTAGTGACACCTCTTATTCTGCAAAGTGTCAGGAATATTTCCTCATGTTTTGGCACTTTATTAGTTAGCTAGAAGCTGGTATGTTAATAAAAGTGTTGTATTTTGTGCTTAGAGTACGTTTTAGGCACATCCAATCTCTGTATCTTATTCCTAGAGACGCAGTTCTACAACCCTTGTATCCCTACACACACTCTGGGTGTAGTAAAATATTTCTGGCTCATATAGGCCCTTAGAGGCAGTGTCCGCCTGATGCTGGCTTTATCAGCATGTTCAATAGGTTATTCGTTCAAATGCTACTGTGCTTTTGTGCATCATGTTTGTCACTAGATTTCAGCAAGTAAATAATGTAGTGACGGAAATCAAGATATGATGCAGATATGTACAAGTATCAACAGTCAAGTAGCAGTTCATCAGGAATCTCAGTTAAGCACAGTAATTAAGCAACAATTAATAGTTAATTAAATCGTACGGATACCTGGTTTAGTGAGGGTTGTCACAAAGGTACTCAAGAACACTAGAATACCTCTTGTACGAGTTCGTTGGAACTCCCGTCGTGGCCCAGAGTTCACCTGGGAACGAGAAGACCAAATGGAACTCAAGTATCCCCAGTTATTCGGAAACCATGCAACCACTACTGAGGCTGAAGCTACTACAGAATTTCGGGACGAGATTCCAAATCAACGGGGGGATGATGTGACACCCCAGGGAAACCAGTAAACGATACAACTCAACTAGCTTCCTCAGTAACCGCATGCTAAATTTCGGGACGAAATTTCTTTCAAGTTGGGGAAAATGTGACAATTCGTAACCTCAGGTTAATGCTTTAACTTAACACAGTAAAGTTAGTCTCACAATCTTTAGCGTTGCATGGAACTATACATTACTTTATGCATTAATTGACTTACATGAGAACTTTGTGCCTTGATTGTAAATTATATTGTGATGTGTGTGTTTTGTGTAAAGAACGATACTTAGGGGTGTTTAGTGGTAATAATGAAAATAAAACAAAACCCCTTAACCCTAATCATTCTCACCAATTTCAATGATACGGCACTTCAAATCATTCTCTCTACAACCATTCCTCTCATCATTCTTGGCTATCATTCTTGGCTACACAAGTTCTCTTGCATCAATCTTGATCTTCCAATCCATCTAGAATCAATCTAAGGTAAACGTTTAATGGTTATTTGTTGTTAATCATTGGTTATTGATTCATGCAAACCCTAGCTCTCCAAACAATGGTCCTGTGTTTATTGATCCTTCTGATTGTTGTGAAATAGTTATTAACAGTTGTGTAATCACTTGCCTGATGTTAAGATGCCTGATATGTTAGAATTGTTTGATTGTCGATTAGATTATAGCATTGCCAATGTATGAAAATTAGGGTTTTTTATCGTAAACGTAACTGTTCCATTGAAAACTGTAAACTGGTTTGGAATTCACGTATGTTGATACCTCGGAGCTAAGTGTCAGGACTTTGTGAAGTCACAGGTCCGAATTTTGTAAAGGAACTTATTGAAAGGTCCGAACTTTGTGAGGATGATAGGTCCGAACTTTACAAGTGATGAAAGGTCTGAGTTTTGTAATTGATGTAAAGGTCCGAATTTTAGTAAGCAAGTATGATCCGAATTTTTACAAGACATGTGGTCCGACTTTTATGATATACATGTGGTTCGACTTTTATGTTAAGATGCTTGGTCTGAGTTTTTAAGAAGGGTGTTTGGTCCGAGTTTCTAAGAGGGGTGTTGGGTCCGAATTTTTGTAATATGTGTGATCCGAGATTTGTGTTGCTTGTATGGCCTGAGTTTTATTGATGCACAACATGTCTGAGTTTTATGGAATGCCATAAGGTCCGAATTTCATGAATAATGTATTGTCTGAGTTTTTGATTTAGCACATGATCCGAATTTCTAGTAATGATGCATAGTCCGAACTTTAATGATGTTGTAAGCTCTGAGTTTTTGTAAACAACACACGTGGTCTGAGTTTTCAATCATTAAAGGGGTCCGAGGTTGTTGTTTGGTTCATAAGTGTTACTGTATATGCCACTGTATGCCACTGTATGTTACTGTATATATTACTGTATGCCACTGTATGCCACTGTATGTTACTGTATATGTTACTGTATGATGCTGTATGCATGTGTAATCTATGTCAAGTCAATCTGTAAACAATTATCACACGGAACACAGTCGTTTGGACACCAAGGAATTGTAAACCTTATTTGAACGTAAACACTTACATTGAGTTTATGTGTAATGTACCTTAGGTCGTGTGTAACGGACCTAACCATTAATTAACACTAGAAGCAATAACAAACCGAGCAAACCAAGGTGAGTTCACACTCTTACCAAGGCATGGGATTCCCGGGGTTGGGAATGGGATTGAAGGAATGGGATTGTACTTACACTGTTACTAGACTATCTACCATCGTCCTCGGATGCGAAGGATACATACGTAAAACCTACGTATACTTGTACTCATCACTGTCATCAGGTTGCGAAGGACACTTACGTAAAACCTACGTAAACTTATTCTCACTACTGCCTCGGGTGTGACAGACACTTACGTAAAACCTACGTAAACCCCCGCGTACCACTGTCCTCGGGTTGAGAAGGACACTTACGTAAAACCTACGTAAACCTTGTACGTACTACTGATCTCAGGTTAAGAAGAATACTTATGGTTACAAATAGTCTAGTGTATATGCAAACATGGGAAGCCCCCACTAATAGAACATACAATCGGTCTAGTAGAGCCACATGTTACGAAACAAACTTACTATTACGAACTTACTACTGTGAACTCGCTCAACTAGTTGTTGATCCTCTGTTACATGCCTTGCAGGTCGTTAGGTATTCATGGAGCTTGCACTGGGAGGCGCGGTCGTTGTGGACAAGGATCGTGAATGCTTTGATTAAACATTTGACATTTCATACTTTACTTATGTTGGGCTTTTACTCATATGCTTCCGCTAAATGTTGAATTTATACTTATGTCTTGAACACCTTTCATATGGATTGGTTTGTTTGAATTACAATTTACTTTTACTATTTACGTTGTTTTATATGATTGGTGGCTTGATCCTGGTCAGTCACGCTCCCAAGCGGTGATACTCCGCGGGTGGATTTTGGGGGTGTGAAAGTCCTCCTCCTCAGTACCAGTACCAGCCCCAGGGTGATCCGGGTCAATCCTCCTCTCAAGGAGATGGTTTTCCTAACTTTCAAAGTTTACATGATTTATTGCAGGAAAACGTCATGTGCACCAGGAACACCTATAACCTGGCCAGCAACACGTACGCCCGAGTCGGAGCAATAGAGAGAAACATCTCCGAAATACAGGATGACATTGGGAACATCCAAGAGTACATGGCGGGGCACGGAGGAGACGATGATGATAAAGGCGAGGATATGGATTGAGCGGGAGGAGTGGAAGTAGGATCAGCCGGTTGAAGGTCTCACAGGTTAACCCCTTATCTCATGAACAATTTCTGGCCTGCATGCCAAGTGTTAAACAATTTACTTCCTTTAACATTTTTATTTTCTTGCATTTTTATTTTTAACTTGTGACATGGATGGTTGAACAATGGTAATTTAGGATGTTGGCTATTGTTTGGTGTGGTGTTTATGAGTTAAACAGGTACATACGAGGCTTAGAGCACTAAACATTAGTGCCACTAAAGCCGAGACAGCAAAACCGAAGCCAGAAACCTGTTTTACAACCTTGCAGCTTGTCTACACGGGGTCGTGCCCAGCCGACACGCCCCCGTGTCCACCTTCTATAAGTTCTCGTTACTGGCAATCTGACCACGGGGTCGTGTTCATCAGATGTGGGGCCGTGTCCAGACGCCCAGTAACATTAAATATTGTTTTTAAACACACTTTCACACATTCAATCAACCTAAAAACTTATTTTTGGGACACATTGAGGACAATGTGTAATTTAAGTGTGGGGAGGATGCTAAAACCTTGAATTTTACAAGTCCTAATTACAAGCCTTACACAAAACTCTATTGGAACCATTAATCACATCAAATTTTTTTCAAAAATTTTTCATTTTTTTACTTGTCTTGGTTTAATCTGGGAATTACAAGTTTTATAAAGGTTATATCTTTACAAATTTACAACGGATAGCGTCGTGATAAAAAGAACCAACATAAGAAAATTATGAAACGGCATGACAAATCTAGTTAAAATTTTATTATATATACTTGATCACATAAAAACCCATTCCCACAAAAAGTCAGTTTTGAGCCTTTATTGAGCATACAAATACACATCTTTAAACTAAATGCTCATTTTTCGTTTCTTGTGTGAATAACCGCTTGGTTTCTTACAACCCTAGAACTTGCCACGGCGATTCATTCCCGGTCCTTACCAACTTAAACCCAAGTAAGTAAATGATGGAGGCATTAGGACTAACCCTTTTTATTTCAACACCATTATTTTTCTTTTTTTTTTACCACCTACCCAAAATCCCCCTAGTTAACCACTTAGAGCCTAAACCTTTTCATTTCTTAACCCAAAACAAACACCCTTTTTACCCACTAAAACCTTTTTCATTTTAAACCTTTTATTTTAGTAAAAAGCTCGGGTTTTAATGTGACTTATAAAAAAATGATGAAGCCAAAAGAAATAAAACAAACAAGTTTATCAAAAAGAGCTTTGTTTGAAAATCTGCTTCATTAGAAAAAAAAACGTCTTACGAAAACTGACGCTTTTTACGCCTTTCACCCTTTTCTACTAACCACTAACCCAACCACCTACCTTTAACCCAAGCCTACCCTTTCCCCAAAGTCCTCTTGATATTTACAAAGGTTTATAGTTAAAAAGGAGGAGGATTGATTGCTTGGCAAGCATATGGTAGAAGTAAGTTCCATGCCGCTCTCGAGTGTTTCACAAAAATACATCTCCGGCCGAGTGTTGAGTGATCTCCCGTGAGGTATGTGAACTTGTATATAAATAGAATTTTAAAGAGGCATGTTATGCCCAAATAAATAATTTCTCTTATGTAATGTTTTAAATAAATCATGGCGAATAGGATTGTAAATAAAATAAAAATAAAACCTAATAAAAATCTTGGAATCCCGACACTCTATGACAAGCCCAAAAACTTTCTCTGCTACCCATTCCATTTGGGAGTGTAAAGCCATATTATAAAGAGTTTTGCTTGAGGACAAGCAAAGATTCAAGTGTGGGGGTATTTGATCTGTGTAAAATGCAACATATAAATTACATCAATTTTGGCATAAAACTAACCCTTTTTAGTACTAATGTTGGAAAAAAGTGTGCTTTTGTCTTCCATTTGTATTTTCAGGATTAAATGAGCTCAAATGAACAAAAGAAGCAAAAAAGGCAACTAAATCTAACATAAATACAAGAAAAGGGATAAACGTGGCATGCCCGACCCCTCCACAGCATCCTTCCAAGCAAAAACAAGAGAACAGAAGACTGAACACGCCCCGTGCTCAATGAACACGGGGGCGTGCCCAAGTGTCTGCAGAAAAGACAAAGTTGTAGAAGCTTCTATCACCCACCACGGGGGCTTGCCCAGCGGACACGGGGCCGTGGTCAACTATACGATTCACAGAATCTAGGTAAATCTTGATAGTACAGATACTCTCTTTTGCACACGGGGTCATGCCCAATGGACACGGGGGTGCGGTCAACTAATGTAGACAAACTGCATTTAATGAAGAAAGAGAAGATGGGTGGACACGGGGCCGTGTTCGGGCTTCTGTGCAGGCTATAAATAGGGGTGCTTGGCTCACTTGCAAGTCATCCCTTGGCAAACCACCTCTCTCACACTTCACCCACCCACCACCACCATCACAACCCACATCCACCACCATCATCCATCATAGAGTGTGTGTAGTAGTCTCGAGATCCAAGATTGATCGTAAGAGTTCTTGACAATCAAAGGCCATTTTGCATAAGTCTCTTACATCACTTGTTGAAGACAAGCATTTAGTGTAATACTTTTTATTTTTAAGCTTTTTGCACTTTTTATTTGGTTATGTATTAGTGACTTTAGTAACTAGTTTCTTATGTTGAAGGTGAGTCTTCCTTATCATTTGTCCGTGGTGTCTTGGCGTTATTTTACCGTCTATATAAAATAAAAGATTTACACCATTCATATCTCCACGGTCTATATGGAGATATGTTGGCTACCTGGTCGAGGGTTAAGGGAATGGTTTGGTAAGAGTCTTGCCTTGTTCAGTGTATAGATCGTGCAAGGACCTGGGTCAAGCTTAGTAGGACATCCTTCAATACCCACTGGTATTGGATGGTGGGGGTTCGAATTTCTTGATCCCCTCATATGTAAGCTACTATTAAAACATTAACCCGGCTACTTAGGATTGTATCCGTGCTGACTCAAACTACGTAGCCGAGGGTAACGTCACCTTCAAAAGAGGGGCCTACCACATTACACATTAATAACTTAATTAATTATCTTTCAATAATCCAACCCTTTAGGATTGTATCCTTGCTGACTCAAACTACTGGGTTGAGGGTAACATCACCTTCAAAAGACGGGCCTACTACTATAACTAAGATAATCTCTTAAAAAGTGCAAAAGTGCGGAAATAATCAAAGGTTACCCTAAAGGCGAGTCGGATCCAAGTGATTCATCTTGTCTATCTGTATTTATTTTTATTTTTTTTATATTCAGCATTTTTAGTTTTTATTTTCTAGTTTAAAACCTTTTTCTAAACTTTTGATTTGATTAGACGTTGAGGATAAACCGGTATTAAAAGCTCTTGTGTCCTTGGACGACCTCGGTATCTTACCAACACTATACTACGCTCACGATGGGTGCACTTGCCCATATGTGTGTTTGGTGTTAGTAAATATCGTGTTTTATAAATTTAAAACTTGACTAATGTGTTAAAAAGGGCTAAAAATATACATAAAAATATATCACACCGCACGCACATCAGTGCGCACTTGTGATTTAAGATTGTTCATCAGCACTTGTGATTTAAGTTTGTTCATCCGCACTTGTGAGTTAAGATTACTCATCCGCACTTGTTTCTAAGATTGTTCATCAGTACTTGTGATTTAAGATTACTCATCCGCACTTGTTTCAAAGATTGTTCTTCAGTACTTGTGATTTAAGATTACTCTTATCCGCAATTATTTCTTATATTTGTTCATTAGCACTTGTTTGGCTAATTGATCATCAGCACTTGTTTGTTTTTGTTCATCAGCACTTGTTTGTTTTTTGGTCATAAGCACTTGTTCGTTTTTGGTCATCAGCACTTGTGAGTCTACAACATCATCAGCACTTGTGAATTTCTTTTGATCGAACTTGTTTCATTATTGTTCATCAGAACTTATTTCATTATTTTCATCAGAACTTATTTCATTATTGTTCATGAGCACTTGTTTATTGGGTTCCTGCATTCATCAGCACTTATCACTTAGGGTCTCTAAAAGTATCAGAACTTGTGATTTTGATCAGTACTTGTGATATTTGTTAAATTTCATCGGTATGTGTTCATAGTCTTTGAAACAAAGTCGCAGTAAAGATGGCAAACAATTTGAACACCGTTGTTCAAAGTATTCGACACAACAACGAAGTCGGAAGCAGTGATAAACCTCCCGTATTGTTGAACGAGTTGCTGTAACACCCCGTGTTTCGAAAGTCAAAGTCACAGTCAAGATTAAAGTCAAAGGAAGAAAACATTGCTAATTGCGATCTGTCACTCTTTGCTTAATTATTGTTTTGACTTCTTTGACTTGTAGATAATCTATTTAATTTATCGCATTAGTTGTATTATGTGGACTACTTGTTAATAATCAATATTTATCGCTTGTTTTATCGCTTATCGCACCGCAATCGCATTTGCGCATGGAATAATAGGTTCTGTATATTGTTTTACGTGTGTGTGTTTTTTATGTGTTACTTGTGAATGTTTATTTATGTTTATGTTTGCGGTGATAAATCGAAACGCAATTACAACCCTATCACAACCGAATCGCAAACGCTAAACGCAAGTTAATTATAGTGATTGTATGTTAGATATAGTAGTTAGATTCTTTGTGTAACTAATGGGTAATTCTACCACGTCGATCGCTCGAAACTCACATCGCAAAACTCAACACACGAAACGAAACACCGAGACCCAAATCGTCGAAGCCACTTGATCGAGTGACTACTCGATCGGATGGTCAACCGATCAGATTGCCATCCGATCAGACAGCCATCCGATCGGTGACCCACTCGACCCATTGCACTTCCCTTTTTGGGAAACCCTATAAATACCTACCTATCACATCATTTGTGATGTGATAGCTCTCCACTCGACCCAGCCGCACTCCAGCCTTCTTTCTCTCGATTTCTCGCGATTCTTCTAAGTTTTCAACCTAAATCTTGTACTTCTATGATCTACACGCACTCCTTCATCTTTTTCTCTTTTGAATCTTAACTTTTAACCCTGAAATCAACGGATTTGAGGTGTTCTAGGATGATGTCATCATGGGGTTCTTTTGAACTTCAAGTATTGGCCTCATTCCACCAAGAACAACTCAGATCTAAAGGATTTCCACATGAATCAACAACGATTTCGCATAGCTCTACATAGATCCATGATTAAAAGGCTTAAAAGATGGTTTTCTAACTTTCTTTCAACTCTTTTACACTCAATGCACTCAAAACCGATAGAATCGGAGTTCGTTCTGATCTTCTACTCCTTCTTAGTGATGTGTCGGTTCAAGATCTGGTTTCTATCAAAGAGACTACCGATTTTGGGGTAAACATGAATAACTGTCTTGAACATTTGAACGGATCGGACTAGGGTGGTTCCTGTCCGAACGGGTCACTTGTGTCTTGACAAGGTTTCTGTTGTTTAACATGTTATCATGCCGTCTCGATCAAAACTGCAAAACTATCATAACAAACAAGTGTCAAAGACGATCAGGCCGTTGGGACGGATTACCATCCGATCAGCTTACACTTGGTTCCACACTTAAACTTCTATTTTCAACCTTTCAAAAGTTCTACATGTCGAATGGACTGCCGTCCGATCGGATTGCCATCCGATCGAACGACCATCCGACTATGTGACGTTTGGACCTCAACACTTAGACAATTTTCAACATGTTCAATGACCAATAGTTTGCCACCCGATCGGATTGCTATCCGATCGAGTGACAACCTGACACACCCCAACCGATGGCGGAAACATCGGAGTGAGATGAAATAGATTGCAAGAGACTTCATAACACTATTTGTGACAAGTATTTAAATAATAAATTTCCATTTCATTTCTAAAGAGTCAATTACAAAGATTTGAAATAAATACAACATGAGTAACGAAATACAATACAATAAGAATACAAATTTAAAGTGTGTATCTAAGCATCCTACTAGATTCCATGCATCACCAACATCATCGCTAAACCTGCAACATGTTTTAAAAGTGTAGTTCAATACAAAAAGTATTGGCGAGCATACAAGTTTGGTGCGTAGTATATAAGTATAAAAATGATAAGGAACAATCCACATGGCAAACCTAGTTATCAAGATTAATGTATAAACTGGCATGCGATTTACAAGTCAACCCTCTGTTTACGCAAGTATGAATGAAATTTAACATGACCACTAGTCTACGGGTGGTGTGTTACTCCTATAGCGCTATACATGTTAAGTGGAGGCTTGTACGAAGCTAATGACAAGTTCATCACATAAGTATGGTCCAGAAAACACAAATCAAGCATAACAAATAGTAAGCATGTATTAGATTGTTTTTTTTTTTTTGTACATTTGCATAAGAATATGTATAGTAAGTTACACCCAAAAGTGTGAAAACGGTAAAATGGGTCAAGTATACTCACAAAATTGCATAGGCTTTCCGATTATCCAATTGTTGACGAGTAACGAGATTAGGAGATCGAATGTATAAGGGTTAAAGTTCAAGGTATGATTAGAGTCGAGCTTCAGAATTTTAAAACATAAGAATATAACATATGAAAGTAATCATCCTTTAACACTAAGTACTTGTTTTTGACACAATGAAACCTCAAGGTTTAATGTTTTCATGAGTAGTATACTCATTAGAATCGTAACAAGTCTTATGTCTTAGATGATGTTATTCTAACACTTTAACGAAAAAACATAAGTTCATCATCAAGAGTTTGAATGTTGAATTATGTGTTTATATATTACATATATTATATACATATTATTATGTCCAATATTTCAAGCATGAGGTAGAAGATTAAGATCTTCATTTAGGTACCTCTAAGTATCACGAAAATCATGTAGGAGGTAGGAAGAACAAGCTTCCATTTAGGTACCTCATATGGTTCACCACTACACTTGATGTAAAAACATACAAGGAGGGTCATGAACTATGAATAATACAAGAATACAAACAACTACACTATGAGAAATCATCAAGTAATGTGGGGATTTTATGTTGGACAACCTGAGTTAGTCCATAATCACACCTTCATCAAGCTTGAAGCTTTAACATCACTTGTGGGTTAAAAACCCTAAATAAAACAGAATGTATATGAGGTTTAACCTCTGATTTTGTATGTCTCAGCCCCGTTTTTAAGCCCAACTAACCATACAAGTGGCTATGCGCATTAGGACGTGGGTTTGAGTTGAGTTTGACTCAGGTTTGAACAAGTTAAACATAGTTTGATTCAAAACAAAACGAACAGTGAACTTTGGAACCTTTTTGCCGGAGTTCCAGGGTCTTATTTACTGTGAATCACCCATGAAATCGAAGCTAAGGAAAATCCAAGCACATAGGAAAAAGAATGAGCTAAAACGGACAAGAAACGAAGAAGTTATGCTTGTTTGAAGAACTTGTGTCGAATCTGTCCAAAACTCCGAATCTGCAGCTGATTAAGGGTGTTTGAGAGTGATTTAGAGGTGTTTGAAAAGTGTTTGAAGCTTGGAAGAGGTGTGGTATTTATAGGGATGTGTTGGGTAGATTGTTGGTGAAGTATTTAATGCAAGAAACACACATTGGAAGCAACAAAACCAACAAAACAACCCAATCCCGTAACCTGTTTGAGCTGGTCTCGGATTCAGAAGCCTCGCGGGGCGCGTAGCCATAGGGCTTGCCCTACGTGGCCCGTGTCAAGGGGGTGACTGGCGAGTTTAAGTTTCACTTAATGACACTTTGGCCCCTAGTTAATTTGGGTTTTAAGGCCTCTTAGGGACTATTTTCGCCATAAAAACATCATTTAAGGGCAAATCAAGTATGAGGAACACAAACCAAGTATAATTAAGCATATGAAGGTCGTATTTAAGTATCGTTTACGATCAAAACACGTTTTATGCATAAGTTTCACATAATTGCAAGTTTAGCACATAGTTTCCAAGAATTACGAATAAGCATCAATTGTTTCACGAAATTGAATATATGAGCATGTATAGAGTATGTATAACATGAATTTAACAAAATACGAGTTTTATTTATGATCCAAGTCTCGGATTTTACACCGGTTACAAAGAAAGAACGATTACAAGAACACAAGACATCCAAAATTAGAATTTCAAGCAAAGGTTTCTAAATGTGGAGAGTATGAAAACGCAGGGCGTTACACAACCTATTAATCGGATCGTCACCCGATCGAACAGTCGTTCGATCGATCAACTTGAAGGGTAGAGATACTTATCTATTTTTAAAATTCAACAACGGAAACTTCAAAACACAAACCATCATGCACAAATGTTGGTGCACTACATCTGTCGACTTCGTCTTGTATCGAGTCTTAGTCTTAGAATGTTAGATTAGGGCGAATTGTATGAGGTTTCACTTATGTGTACATGTTCGTTCAAGGGAAACCTTATGTGAGGTTCCACTTCAATATACATGTCCGTTCAAGGGAAACCTTATGAGAGGTTCCACTTCAATGTACATGTCCGTTCAAGGGAAACCTTATGAGAGGTTCCACTTCAATGTACATGTCCGTTCAAGGGAAACCTCCAACACTATAAATACCTTTCAAGTGAAATCATTTGTAACATTCTGACTTTCCATACCGAGGTGCTGCCGGTGTGAGAATTGGTTGTAAAAGCTGTTATATCAATCAACAAAGTGATTTAAGTGAAGATCTAGCTATTTCTACGTCAGGTACTTGTTTTCCACATCTGTATCTGATCAAAACTCCTCTGATAGACTCGTTCGGGTCAGAATTCGATCCTACAACAAACACATTCTCACCAAACAGATGTCAATCCAATCGAATGGCCATCCGATCGGGTGACCATCCGAACGGATAGACATCCGATCGACTGGCCATCCGATTGGCTTGCCATCCGATCGGATTACCATCTGACACTTGATACTTTTGCACCGTTTTACGCGCCGCTTATCGTTTATGCTATCATTAATTGTTCAGGCTAACCTCTATCAGCGCTCCCTTCAATTCAAGAGAGTGTTTACTTGTTAAACACAATCAATGAGTATACTCGATCCCTTTTTTTCTTTACGCACTTTTGGGTGTTACACACATTATCCATATCAAATCACATCAATCACACAACGCAACACTATTTATACGCTAACCGTTACTACATGTTACGTGTTATTCGATGGATGCTTGTATGTTATGTTAACACAGTGATTGTTGCCTGACACCTTAGCAACGATAGTACTATAGTTTTGACTTAGCACATGTCGTGGACAGGGGTTGTTAAAGGCTTTACTTCACGTGTCGTAGTGTGGATATGTGTTGCACATTCTACAACTCGCAGTCACGTCTATGCATATTTCTCTATCGATAACCTACTTGCCTTCACGTTATACATGTTACATGATGGTTACGCGTAAACTATTTCGAACTCTACTATGTAATATCAAACTTGTATGCTCACCTTTACACTATATGTATTGACCTTTATTTTAACGTATGTGACAGGTGCTTAGGATGTTTTGTTGCTATGTTGGAATCAAGTTAGGACTGAGTCTTAGAAACAAACAATTTAATGAAATCTGAGTTGTCGGAATGTATAATTTGTCTTTGAGAACAATATCTGTAATAATTGGTTTTATTTTATATGTTTGTGGTATGGGACATGAACCTTTAATATATTATAACTAATAGTTGTTATGGATTCTCCTGGACAATCTATTTCGCTCAGTGTCGCGCCCCGATGTTTCCATCATTGGTTGGGGTGTGACAACATTATCCGGAATGGAAGATACGATTTGAAAGATACATCAAAGGAAAAGATTTAAAATTGTGGTGACATCAGGAATTGGAGGACAACCTGCTCAAACTTTGACAATTACCGGTTATTTTGCTTTAACTGATGATGAAAGAAAGTATTACGAATGTGAAGAGAAAGCTATGTACTTGATTACGATGTCGTTACCACAATCGATCTTACACACTTGCGGTAACAAAGACTCGTCAATGGAATTGTGCGATAGTTTGAGTGACAAATACGAAGGAAATGAGTTATTCAAGAAACGGAGACTCGAACGACTGAAAACTCAATTCGTAGTTTTAAAGCTATGAAAGGTGATTCGTTGGATGATCTGGTAAACAGATTTTACCATTTGCTACGGAGTTCGAAAAGGTGGAAAAGTTTCTGAATTGTTTACCGAAACAATGGAATATGTATTCTACCTTAATCAAAGAGAGTGCTCAATATGAAGAATTGACTCTTGATAAAGTAGTCCAGAAGATGAAAGGTTAGGCATGGATCTTAGATGACCAAGATTCTAATTTCGAGAAGTTGCAAGATCCGGCTTTGTACCGTGCAAAGCAAACTGAAAAGGGAAGTAATTCAGGTATTGCTTTCGTTTTAGAAACTTGTCACACCCCCAAAATCCACCTGCGGAGTATCACCGCTTGGGAGCGTGACATGACCAGGATCAAGCTACCAATCATATTGAACATGTAATTAAATAGTAAAAGTTATCCATCAATACGAAAGGTGTTTATCAAAACCAACAAAGTAAATATAGCGGAAGCATTAATGTAGAAAACCCAACATAAGTATTAACGTTTGAAATGTCAATAGTGTTTAATAATTAACCACGATCCTTTGCCCACAACGACTCGCCCCTCCTTGTGCAAGCTCCAAAAGTACCTAAGGTCCTGCAAGGCATGCAGCAGAGAGTCAACAACTAGTTGAGCGAGTTCACAGAAAGTAAATGCGTAATAGTAAGTTCATGAGTATCAGGTGGCTCTACTGGGCCGATATAGGTTTCTATTGGTGGGGGCTTCCCATGTTATTAATCCACTAGACTATGTGTTACCATAAGTGTTCTACATATTCCGAGAACAGTAATACGTAAAATTTACGTAGGATTTACGTAAGTATCCTTCACAACCGAGGATAGGGGTACGTGGGGGTTTACGTAGGTTTTACGTAAGTGCCTGACACAACCGAGGCAGTAGTGAGTATCCGTTCACGTAGGTTTTACGTGAGTGTCCTTCGCAACCTGAGGACAGTGAGTAGCTTAGGTATACGTAGGTTTTACGTATGTATCCTGCACAACCAAGGACGATGGTATGGTAGTCTAGTAATGGTAACCGTATGAATCTATTCAACCTTATCCTTTCAATCCCATTCCCAACACCCCGGGAATCCCATGCCTTGGTAAGAGTGTGAACTCACATTGGGTTGCTCGGCAGATACACAGAGAGGTTAAATCAAGCTATTTGGTGGTCAACCACGTCCTACCATGGTTACCATATAAGTTAGGTTTGTATTCAAGTATAGCCCGTATGTTCTACACGTATGGTACACAAGTATAAGCATGGCATGCACAAATATTCATAGCAGTTCAAAGGCAATCACGTAAACAGTCCAAGTATCCGGCCCAATCAGTTGGGCTCATAACAGTGAAAGTCCAAAACAGTGTGCATGTGTAACTGGTCTCGAGTCGAGACTAGGGATCTCGAGTCGCAACAAAAGGGGGTCTCGACTTGTGCCTAAATCACTCGAGACTAGGTGGTCACGAGTCAGGTCTCGAGTCGCAACGGGACTCGCAATGCAGGTCTCGGGTTGTCATGCTCAGGTCGAGATCACACGGTCTCGAGTCGCAACCGGACCCGTAACCGTGGTCTCAGTTTGTGTTGTTTGTGTTGATAAAGTGGTCTCGAGTCGAGACTAAGGGCTCTCGACTCGCAACCCTGGTCGAGACAGCGTGTAACAGATTTCCATATTTCCATAATTTGCAGCTCAATCAGTTCCGTATTATTAGCAAACATCTTTGGCAGTTTCACAATCAGATCAAATCAGCAGTTTATTCAATAATTATGAACATTCATATCATCATCATCAAGAATAACAATCGGATCATCATACAAACCTAAACCGAATCATTTAACTATCATGTAACCTATTTCATGGTATAAATCATAGTGTCACAGCCGATTAACAAGCATTCATTCGGACCGATTAATATACTATCAATCATACATGCAGCCGATATCAGTCATGCGGTTCTAAATCATGCATCTTATACGGTCGATATATACATAACCCGGCTAACCCGAATTCAATCTATCAATAACCCTAGATCATCATGCAAAAATCATCATCAATCATGAACACGTAAATATAATACTAACCGAGATAGCAAAAAGAATGACCCGAATCCAAACAGTTTCGATGAGAAGGCTGCCTTGTTTCCGAGTAGGTCAAGAGGAAGAGAGTTTGGTGTTTGTGTGTGTGTTCTTGGTTGCGAAAAGTGGGAAGTAGAAACCCTAAAGATGTGTGTAAACGTAAACATATAACCGGCCAAGAGGGAGTGGGCCGAGCCCAAGCATAGTGAGCCGAAACCCTCAATGGGCCGTCCTTGAGGTCTCGAGTTGTGTAGGGCCGATTGAATTAGTGAAGTCAAGTGGGTTCGGTTTCTTTGCAACACATACATTCACATATCTTCTTATTTAATCAATAACGAAATTCACGTAAACACATAATGTTCATACAGTTACACGTAATCTAAGAGGCAGTTAACTACGAGTTGTCACATTATCCCCAACTTAAAAGAAATTTCGTCCCGAAATTTGGCATGCGTTTACTGAGGAAGCTAGGTAAGTTATATTGTTCACTGGTTTTCCTGGGGTGTCACATCCTCCCCCCGTTGATCTGGAATTTCGTCCCGAAATTCCGAAGTAGTAACTTCAGCCTCAGTAGTGGTTGCATTGGTTCCAAATAACCGAGGATACTTTTCTGTCATCCTGTCTTCGCGTTCCCAGGTGTACTATGGGCCACGTTTGGAGTTCCAACGAACTCGAACAAGAGGGATTCTCCTGTGTTTGAGGACCTTAACATCCCGGTCCGTGATCTCAACTGGTTCCTCGACGAACTGCAACCGCTCGTCGATAGTGAGTTCCTTAAAAGGAACAATAAGGGTCTCATCTGATAGGCACTTCTTCAGGTTCGACACGTGAAAGACGTTGTGAACTGCACCGAGTTCAGCTGGTAGGTTTAGCTTGTAGGCCACTTTGCCTATTTTCTCAGTGATCTCGAACGGTCCGACATACCGCGGATTTAGTTTGCCCCGTTTGCCAAAACGGACCACACCCTTCCAGGGCGAGACTTTAAGTAAAACCCGGTCCCCGACCTAAAATTCCAAAGGCTTTCTACGCTTATCCGCGTAGGCTTTCTGACGGTCGCGTGCTGCCGCCATGCGTTGTCGTATCTGTGCAATCTTTTCTGTGGCGTCCACTACAATCTCTGGACCCGTAATCTGACTATCCCTCACCTCTGCCCAACAGAGAGGTGACCGGCATTTACGTCCGTACAATGCCTCGAATGGAGCGGCTTGTATGCTGGTGTGATAACTGTTATTGTACGAGAACTCCACCAAAGGGAGATGCTTTTCCCAGCCGTTGCCGAAATCAATAACGCATGCCCTAAGCATGTCTTCAAGAGTTTGGATTGTTCGCTCAGACTGCTCATCCGTCTGAGGATGATATGCTGTGCTCATGTCTAACCGTGAGCCGAAGGATTTGTGCATTGCTTGCCATAGCTCTGACGTGAATCGTGCATCCCGATCCGAAATGATGAAAGTGGGCACCCCGTGCCTCGAAACAACTTCTTTAAGGTAGATGTCTGCGAGAGTGGAGAACTTATCCGTTTCCTTTATAGCTAGGAAGTGTGCAGACTTGGTGAGTCGATCCACGATCACCCATATGGTATCATTCCCACGCTGAGATCTAGGTAGGCCTGTAACGAAATCCATGGAAATTTCTTCCCATTTCCATTGCGGTATCGTGGGTTGCAGAAGTAGGCCCGCTTGTTTTTGGTATTCCACCTTGACTCTCGCATAGGTCAAGCACTTGCCAACGTAAGTAGCGATGTGGGCCTTCATGCTAGGCCACCAATAAGTAGTTCTGATGTCGTGGTACATTTTGTCCGACCCTGGGTGTACCGAGTAGCGAGACTTGTGAGCTTCATCCATTACCAGCTCGCGTAGACCGCCATAAAGTGGGACCCAAATACGCCCCGTTACATAGTAGGCGCCGTCTGCCTTCTGTTCTAACCGCTATCGTGAGCCGCGTAGGGCTTCTGCCCTTACGTTTTCTGGTTTCAATGCCTCTGCCTGTGCATCTCGTATCTGTGCAGGAAGGCTAGACTGAATCGTAAGCTGCAGCGCTCGCACGCGCCGAGGTAAAGTGTCTTTCCGACTGAGAGCGTCAGCCACAACATTGGCTTTGCCTGGATGGTACTTGATGGCGCATTCATAATCGTTAAGTAGTTCAACCCATCGTCGTTGACGCATGTTCAATTCCTTCTGCCTGAAGATATGCTCGAGACTCCTGTGATCGGTGTAAATTGTGCACTTGGTACCGTACATGTAGTGTCGCCATATCTTGAGCGCGAAAACAACAGCTCCCAGCTCTAAATCGTGCGTCGTGTAATTTCGTTCATGTATCTTAAGTTGGCGCGAAGCGTAAGCAATGACCTTGTCGCGCTGCATTAACACACATCCAAGACCCTGGATGGATGCATCACAATAGACCACAAAATCGTCCGTGCCCTCTGGCAATGAGAGGATAGGTGCACTG
This sequence comes from Helianthus annuus, assembly GCF_002127325.2. Lineage (NCBI taxonomy): Eukaryota > Viridiplantae > Streptophyta > Magnoliopsida > Asterales > Asteraceae > Helianthus > Helianthus annuus. The sequence continues at coordinate 117,052,268 of NC_035435.2, forward strand.
CAAAGTCTATCCTTTAAGTGCTGAAAAGCAGTTTCCTGCGTGTTGCCCCAACGGTAGGTGACACCCTTCTGTGTCAGTAGTGTAAGCGGCTGAGCAATCTTTGAAAAGTCTTTAATAAACCGTCTGTAGTACCCCGCCAAACCCAAAAATTGGCGTATTTCCGTTGGCGTACGTGGTGCAGGCCAGTTTCTGATCGAGTCTACCTTGGATGGATCGACATGGATCCCATCCTTGTTCACTACGTGGCCTAAGAAGTGGACTTCACGAAGCCAGAAGTCGCATTTCGAAAACTTAGCGTACAGCTGTTCCTTCCGTAGGAGTTCCAGAATAAGGCGTAGATGCTGCTCGTGTTCCTCCTGACTCTTGGAGTAGATCAGGATGTCGTCGATGAAAACAATGACGAACTTGTCAAGATAGGGTTTGCACACCCTGTTCATAAGGTCCATAAATACGGCAGGTGCGTTCGTTAACCCGAATGGCATGACGAGAAACTCGTAGTGACCGAAGCGAGTTCGAAATGCTGTCTTGGAGACGTCCTCATCCCGGACTCTCAGCTGATGATAACCAGACCTCAAGTCTATCTTGGAGTAATAACACGACCCTTGCAACTGGTCGAATAAGTCGTCTATGCGTGGAAGAGGATAACGGTTCTTCACCGTTACCTTGTTCAGTTCCCGGTAGTCTATGCACATCCTGAAGGTACCGTCCTTCTTTCTCACGAACAATACTGGAGCTCCCCAAGGCGAAGAGCTTGGACGAATGAAGCCCTTTTCCAAGAGCTCTTGTAGCTGCTTTGACAGTTCCTCCAATTCTGATGGAGCTAGACGATATGGTGCGCGAGCTATGGGTGCTGCTCCTGGAGCGAGCTCGATTTGAAATTCGACCTGACGATGAGGCGGTAAGCCAGGTAAGTCTTCAGGAAACACCTGAGGGTAGTCGCGTACAACCGGAATGTCTTCCAATTTCTTTTCCTTCGTTGATGCATCTGAAACGAGTGCCAAGATTGCAGTGTGACCCTTCCGCAGACATTTCTGAGCCTTCAAGAAAGTGATGATGCCAACCACTGCACCACTCTTGTCGCCTTGAACTTCGAGAGGTTCTTGACCAGTATGGGGAATGCGAATAATCTTCTCACTGCATAAGATCTCTGCCTGATGTTGGGATAACCAATCCATCCCAATAACGATATCAAAACTTCCCAAGACTATGGGAATAAGGTCGATCGAGAATGTTTGACCGGCTAAGACGATACTACAACCCCTGACTATTTGCGTGGCTTCTAAACTCTTACCATTAGCTAGTTCTACGACGTGTTTGGTGTTTAGAGGTGTTGATGTACGTTTTAACAATTTACCCATTTTCAAAGACATGTAACTTGTATCCGCACCCGAATCAAACAAAGCAGTAACATAAATGTTGTCGAGAAGAAACTTACCCATAACGACGTTGGGATCATTCCTGGCATCACCCTGCCCCAACACAAACGCATGACCCCTTGCCTCGTTGCCGTTGTTGTTTTCCCCGTTGTTGTTGTTGCCATTGCCCTGATTGTTGTTATTGTTGTTGTTGTTGTTGTTGTTCCTGTTCAGCTGAGGACAGTGCCTTTTGAAGTGACCTTCAGCACCGCAATGAAAACATCCCTTATTGCCCTGATGCTGATTCTGATGTGCTTGGGGTTGCTGCTGATTCTGGTTCGCAGGTCGAGGGCTTCTACAATCCTTGGCCTCATGACCCATCTTGAGGCATCTTTGACAGCGACCCTTGTTACACTGGCCACTGTGGTGTCTGCCGCAATTGTTGCACTTTGGGAGGTTCCCTCGATATCCGCCCTGCCTGTGACTACCTGAAGAGTGCTGGCTGGGACTCTGATAACTGTCAGTCTTTCGCTGCTGGGCCTGAGACTGAACTGAAACTGATCCCTTGCTGGAATCCCCATCCCATTTTCTCTTGCTGTCACTGGGAGTAGTAGGAGTAGCTGAAGTAGTAACGGTAGCAGTAGCGCTGATACGTTTAGGCAGTCTGTTCTGATCCACTGCCTGGTCTGTGATGCGGTGAGCGAGGCGTTGTATAGCCTGAATGTTATCAAGATTAGCCGAAGTAACATGGCTCTGGATCTCTGGCGCCAACCCTTTGAGATACAACTCAATGCGCTTAACTGGAGGGTCCACCATAGTTGGACACAGCACGGCCAATTCGTTTGACCTTTTGGTATAAGCTTCGATCTCTGACCCAGTCATCTTCAAGTGATAAAGCTCGTCCTCCAACTTATGGATGTCTTCCCGAGTGTAGTACTCTCTCTTGATCAGTTCCTTGAAATCATTCCAGGGTGTGGCGTTAGCAGCTGCCAACCCTAAAATCTGAACTTGGGCGTTCCACCAAGTTAGTGCTATTCCTTCTAGTGTGCCAGTGGCGTATTTCACCCTGCGAGCCTCAGGGCATTCACACATCTCGAACACAGACTCGAGCTTTTCAAACCAGTGGAGGAGTCCAACCGCCCCTTCCGTGCCACTAAATGTACTTGGACGACAGTCCATGAAGTTCTTGAAAGTGCAGACTGGTTGTTGTGCTGGTTGACCTATTGTGTACGAATAGGACAAAGTTTAATTACAAGGGCTAGTTTAGGAGTGTAGGATCTAAAGATCCTAGTGTGTGCTATAACCACAGGATATACCTCCTGCTTGTGCGGTTGCAAGTGCCGCAGCAACTTGAGCTTGAACGAGAGCCTCTAGCTGGGCTTGAGTCATGTTAATTCGTCCAGACATGATCTTCATTGTAAAAGTAGCGTAAGTGAGAATGGTTCGCGAGTAGGGCGATGACAGAAAAGCGTAAGCACGTAGGTATTCTCATGTAATAGTATCATGTGTATCTAAGTGTACTACGAGCAAAGTTCTATACGTTTCTAGCAAGCAGGTAATAAACATAAACCTTATTACCTAGGATGTCGAGTCTTGCACGTGGAGCAAAGCGTCGTTGTGGATCGTTGAGAGCACTGTTCTGGTTATAGTCTGGTTTTAATAAAACGTTTCCCATATTAAAATCGAGTTCTCTATAACCAATGGCTCTGATACCAATCTGTCACACCCCCAAAATCCACCTGCGGAGTATCACCGCTTGGGAGCGTGACATGACCAGGATCAAGCCACCAATCATATTGAACATGTAATTAAATAGTAAAAGTTATGCATCAATACGAAAGGTGTTTATCAAAACCAACAAAGTAAATATAGCGGAAGCATTAATGTAGAAAACCCAACATAAGTATTAACGTTTGAAATGTCAATAGTGTTTAATAATTAACCACGATCCTTTGCCCACAACGACTCGCCCCTCCTTGTGCAAGCTCCAAAAGTACCTAAGGTCCTGCAAGGCATGCAGCAGAGAGTCAACAACTAGTTGAGCGAGTTCACAGAAAGTAAATGCGTAATAGTAAGTTCATGAGTATCAGGTGGCTCTACTGGGCCGATATAGGTTTCTATTGGTGGGGGCTTCCCATGTTATTAATCCACTAGACTATGCGTTACCATAAGTGTTCTACATATTCCGAGAACAGTAATACGTACAATTTACGTAGGATTTACGTAAGTATCCTTCACAACCGAGGATAGGGGTACGTGGGGGTTTACGTAGGTTTTACGTAAGTGCCTGACACAACCGAGGCAGTAGTGAGTATCCGTTCACGTAGGTTTTACGTGAGTGTCCTTCGCAACCTGAGGACAGTGAGTAGCTTAGGTATACGTAGGTTTTACGTATGTATCCTGCACAACCGAGGACGATGGTATGGTAGTCTAGTAATGGTAACCGTATGAATCTATTCAACCTTATCCTTTCAATCCCATTCCCAACACCCCAGGAATCCCATGCCTTGGTAAGAGTGTGAACTCACCTTGGGTTGCTCGGCAGATACACAGAAAGGTTAAATCAAGCTATTTGGTGGTCAACCACGTCCTACCATGGTTACCATATAAGTTAGGTTCGTATTCAAGTATAGCTCGTATGTTCTACACGTATGGTACACAAGTATAAGCATGGCATGCACAAATATTCATAGCAGTTCAAAGGCAATCACGTAAACAGTCCAAGTATCCGGCCCAATCAGTTGGGCTCGTAACAGTGAAAGTCCAAAACAGTGTGCATGTGTAACTGGTCTCGAGTCGAGACTAGGGATCTCGAGTCGCAACAAAAGGGGGTCTCGACTTGTGCCTAAATCACTCGAGACTAGGTGGTCACGAGTCAGGTCTCGAGTCGCAACGGGACTCGCAATGCAGGTCTCGGGTTGTCATGCTCAGGTCGAGATCACACGGTCTCGAGTCGCAACCGGACCCGTAACCGTGGTCTCGGTTTGTGTTGTTTGTGTTGATAAGGTGGTCTCGAGTCGAGACTAAGGGCTCTCGACTCGCAACCCTGGTCGAGACAGCGTGTAACAGATTTCCATATTTCCATAATTTGCAGCTCAATCAGTTCCGTATTATTAGCAAACATCTATGGCAGTTTCACAATCAGATCAAATCAGCAGTTTATTCAATAATTATGAACCTTCATATCATCATCATCAAGAATAACAATTGGATCATCATACAAACCTAAACCGAATCATTTAACTATCATGTAACCTATTTCATGGTATAAATCATAGTGTCACAGCCGATTAACAAGCATTCATTCGGACCGATTAATATACTATCAATCATACATGCAGCCGATATCAGTCATGCGGTTCTAAATCATGCATCTTATACAGTCGATATATACATAACCCGGCTAACCCGAATTCAATCTATCAATAACCCTAGATCATCATGCAAAAATCATCATCAATCATGAACACGTAAATATAATACTAACCGAGATAGCAAAAAGAATGACCCGAATCCAAACAGTTTCGATGAGAAGGCTGCCTTGTTTCCGAGTAGGTCAAGAGGAAGAGAGTTTGGTGTTTGTGTGTGTGTTCTTGGTTGCGAAAAGTGGGAAGTAGAAACCCTAAAGATATGTGTAAACGTAAACATATAACCGGCCAAGAGGGAGTGGGCCGAGCCCAAGCATAGTGAGCCGAAACCCTCAATGGGCCGTCCTTGAGGTCTCGAGTTGTGTAGGGCCGATTGAATTAGTGAAGTCAAGTGGTTTCGGTTTCTTTGCAACACATACATTCACATATCTTCTTATTTAATCAATAACGAAATTCACGTAAACACATAATGTTCATACAGTTACACGTAATCTAAGAGGCAGTTAACTACGAGTAGTCACAAAACTTCTCAAGAAGATCCTACAAACATTAATGCCTTTGTCATTGGTAGCAATAGTGGAATTACCATTGGTGGAATTCCTATATCTCCTAGAACGTCATTGTCAAGTGCTAGGCCAAGTGAACCAAGCTTGAATGTTCCTAAAATCGACTCACATAGTCTAAAGCACATAGAAGAAAATATGGCACTTCTTGCATCATTCATGACGGCATTCGAGAATTTCGCACTTGGAAAATTAGTTGAACCAGCATCTCTCGTTGAAGATCTTGATCAAATTGATCAAGATGAATTCGAAGAGCTCGATTTGCATTTAAGTATGGCGTTACTGATAAGAAGAACAAAGAAATTTCTTTAGTAAACGGGAAAGAGTTTCATTGGTGGTAACACTAAGACACGAATAGGAATTGACATGACCAAAGTTAAATGCTACAACTGTGGTATATATGGTCATTATGCAAGAGAGTGTCGAAAACCAAAGAATAGAGAAGGCAGCAATGGTCAAGGAAGCTTAGCAAGATCCAACAACAACAGTCCAGCCCCATCCAATACAACTTCTACCACTTCTACCACTTCAACAAGAACCTCATCTCATAATCTTACTCCTAATGCTAATAACGTTATGATTGTTCAACCCCTTCAAACTGTTAGTGAGCCACATAGTTGGGGGATTGTAATGGAAGAAACAACTACTGCTATTGTTTCACAAGCGTTCATTGTAGAGATCATTGAAGAAGGGTTTGGAGTTTTGTTTGAAGAGGCGAATGGGGAATAGTTGACTGTGGTTGCGGAAGATCTAAGTGGGAATCTGGAAATGGAGAAAGTCATTGAAGCTGAGAAAGACAAGAAAAGAGAGAATGAGAAAGAGGAAAGAAGAAAGAAGAAAGAAAAGAAAGATGAAAGTGATCGGTTTGAATTCAAGATTACAGCCGAAGAAATGCAACGCTTTGCTGATGAAGAAATGGCAAAGATGAAAGCAGGTAAAGCTGAGAGCTCAGATCAATCTTACATGGCTAATATTGAGGTACAATCTAAACTTGTTGATAAAAGATGTGCAATATGCGTAGACTTTGTCACTAAGTGTGAAAGATACACACTCCATAGCAGTAATTTGATTACTAATCTGGAGAAATCTAGAGAGTTAATTGTTGCGCTTTCAAGGGCCGACAAAGAACATAGAAGTCAGGTGATTGCCTTCAAAAAGGACATCTCTGAGTTTGAGAGACGACTTGCTCAAGCGACGATTAAGAATTAAGATTTAAAAGCTAACTTGATTCTTGATTTGCAGCGAAAACTTGAGAAATTCGAAAGTCGTCAGATGTGATGAATTTTTGCATAAACAACGTTCGTCTTAAAGATTCAGAAGATAAGATGTTTGGTGTTGGTTAGAAGAAGGTTCCACCTCCTATTAACCACAACTATACATCGACACCTTCGATTGATCCTGAAATTGCAGATTTCATTCCTACTACTCCATTGACTGTTGATCCTTTGAGTGAGGAAGAGTCTGAATCCGAATCGGAATCAGAATGAGAACAAAAGATTACGAATGATGCTAAAACAAACGAAATTGATTTATGCAAATTTGAAAATTTGATAATCTCAAAGCTTTTGAAAGCTTTAAATCAAGTTCAAAATGTTCAAAAGCTGAAGCCTAAATACAAAGGTAAAATGAATGATAAAAACATTTCTAAAACCAACTTTGTGAATGGTGAAAGCTTTAACAAAGAGGGTGAAAGAATTGAAAAGGTTCAAATTCTGACTTTGTGAAACAAAAAGCAAAATGCTCAAACGAAGCATCCTCGTCCTCAAACAGCCAATGTGAGGATGATCAAAAAGAAAAGATTGATAAACGACGATGCTACAAATGTCGTTTGGAAGGACATTTAGCTGCAAAGTGTCAAAACGACAAAGGAAAGAGTAGTGTTGATCCTGATCTTGATAAAACTTTTGACACCAAACCACAAAATGAATCTGAAAAGAATGAAAAGAAAAGTGGTAAAACTCAAAAAAGTGAAAAACCTAAGGTTGTAAAGCAAGAAATCAAACCTGTTTCTAAACCAAAGGTTAAAAATAAAAAACAAAAGGATCAGGATACCAATTCATCAGAGGGTGAAAGAATTGAAAAAGGTTCAAATTCTGACTTTGTGAGTCAACATAAAGTTGGCAACTTCACAGTTTTGTTCAACGTAAATCATGTAAATGTTTAGCTTTACAGTGGAAAACCCGGATTCATTATAAAACTATTAAGAAACTCGGACATGTTAATTTCGTACTTTGTGACTTCACAAAATCTGACAATTATCTCCGGACTAACCATCGCACACTATCACGAAATAAGCAGATATCAATATAACAGTTGCAGTTTGCAGTTCTACGATCAAAACCCTAATCAACAATGTTACGAATCAAAACAACAGTTTAGCAATTCTAACATGTCAATAGCATCCTAACATTAGGCAAACAATTACACATTCATTCATAAACCATTGCACGTTCAATCAGATGTGATCAACTAAACACAGAGCAATTGTTTGGATGTCTAGGGTTTGCATGAAATCAAGTGAGCAGAGATATCAATGTATAACATAAAACATTACCGTAGATTTGATCTAGAGTTTGTTCTTGATGAATTAATGGATTAAAATATCAAAATTGCAAATGATTGTGTGTGAGATTGGTGTAGCCAGAAATAATTAGTGAGAAACTGACATACAATGATTATGGGGAATGTTTAGGGTTGCATTGGTTTTACTAGAGTTTCAATATTAACCCTAAACACCTTAACTGTGGTTAGGTTAAATTATTAACCTGGAATCGCGGGTTGTCACAGTGTTCCCTAGCTCCCCACTTTTTAGTGTTCCCCAATGAACCTTCCTATATATATATATATATATAGGTAAAGGATCCTGTACAAAGTCATACTTTTGTAAGAAGTGTGAGAAATAATTTGGTGATGACAAGTGTCCTCTATCTTAATTAATTCAAAAGGGTATATTAGTAATTTACCTTTCTTATCAATTAATTGAGTTTCAAGATAACTGAAAAAAAACTGTCGTCCTATTTTTTTGCAAGATCCAATTCGATTTTCACCTACGTATCATTTCTTCATCATCTTAATCGCAACATCTTTTAATCGTATATTGTTCATATCTTCTTTTAATCATCTTTAAATTGCAATACAATGTTTTTTGGATTCCAGATAAATCACCATGACTTGAATCATAGTCAATGTCGCCGGAATGTATCTAGATGTTTTAAAACACCACGCCATGAACAATGTCTACAGAGAAAACACCATGACTTGAATCATACTCATGGTGTTTTAAATTCTGGGAATGTTTTGTATTGATTCTCCAGATGTTAATGCACCATGGATGTAATCACAATACAATGTTTTTTGGATTCCAGATAAAACACCATGACTTGAATCATAGATGTTTAAAACACCACGCAACGAACAATGTCTCCTAATAAAACACCATGACTTGAATCATAGTCATGGTGTTTTAAAATCTGGGAATGTTTTGTATTGATAAAACACCATGCCTTGAATCATAGATGTTTAAAACACCACGCCATGAACAATGTTTCCAGATAAAACACCATGACTTGAATCATAGATGTTTAAAACACCACGTCATGAACAATGTCTCCAGATAAAACACCATGACTTGAATCATAGATGTTTAAAACACCACGCCATGAACGATGTCTCCAGATAAAACACCATGACTTGAATCATAGTCAATTTATCCAGTTGTTTTAAAACACCATGCCATGAATCTGATTACAGTTCTCGTTATGATAATGTATGACGAATATGCAACCAAAGACCTCCTACAATTAAGGTGAATCAATAATTCCAATATTTAAGGAAAAAGAAGTAAATGTAGGAGTTTTTTGGTCGTGTATGATATGGTTACCATATTTCGAACATTGAAAAAGACACTATTGCCCTTCAATTTTACATAAGGTCCCTCTAATTAAAACACAATTTACATTTTTATACCCTATTGATCTCAACCATTAGAGCAAATATCCAATGGTTTAAACACTTCTTACCCTTCTTACATTTTAGACACTTTTTACCATATCCCTACCCTGCACATTTTCCTCACTCATGGACGGTAGTGTTGCGGGTACTGGTTCAGGGTACTGGGGCATAGGTTCTTCATATGGGTATTGGTTGTCTAGTATCTCCTGGACATACTGATCGGCATTCCAATATGGATCTAGAGGGTTAAGGTTGGTATATTGTGCTATGGGGTTTGCCATTGGGTTTCCCTGTGGATAGAGTTCTCCATAATCCCTATGGTCATCCTCCCATGGATCATACATTAGAGGATTAGGTGCCGGGACTCTAGGTATCTCGTTTGGGTCAAATGCTGGTATGGGAATTTGATCTCCTTCGTTAAGTTCTAGCTCCATTGGTGGGGTTGTGAATAGTGGCAATGGTTGTGGTGCGATTATTTGGTCTAGGTTTGGGTCTGCTGCAGTGGTGGCTAGTATATGAAAGTTGGCCAATCCTCTATTGACTATGTCTTGGGTCTGTGCGTTCATTTCCCTATTAGCTACTGCTAAAGCCCTTTGTTTCTGCAATTTTCTCATTCGCTTCCTACGCTCATGTGTTCCCTGACTGAACCATCCTCTCTTTTTCGTAGGGAATGGTTCTTCGGATTGCGCCTTAAAGATGAAGATTCTCTCTTCTGTATCAGCAGAATACCCCGAAGGAGTAGGCTGTGAGGAAGTTCCTTCACTTTTGGGAGAACTAGCTAGGTGACGATAGGCGTCAGACGGACCTTGATCACTCATACTGTAAACTAACAAATTGTCAAATAACACAAAACAATAATATACAAATATGAACGTAATTATTTCCTAACACAATTAAAATTTTGGTGTCAGCAGAACACTTCTGTGGCTGAAATCAGTGGCTGTAGCTCTGATACCACCTTCTGTCGCAACCCCCAACCCCTACCCAGGGAGCGGGCGGGTGCGAGTCTCAGAGCGATGGTATCGGTGTTTATTAATTTGGCAGCGGAAATTTTCATCAGGACCGTAGTTAGGAAATAGTTTATCAGAGTAAAACACCACACTTTTATAATTAATAAATATATGGGACAAACCCAAGTTTCCATTACACACATGTTTTTTAGGGATAACCATAATTTATTGAAACAAAACTTCTTTCTTGTTGTTAGTGCATTCATTTGTCGTCTTCGTCTTATGTCGAGTCTCGGGTTCGTTGCCGAATAGTTCAAGCATGATGTCATCATATTGAATGATGACATCATATTATGACATCATCAATGACATCATCACACATAAAGACAAAGTAACATCGAAAGCTTTCGTTGTGAATCTGAATTGAAGGTTTCGCTTGAAGACAAAATTGCATGGATTCGCTTGAAAGTCAAAGTTTTCGCTTGAACATGTTTTTAGGAGATTTCGCTTGATTTGATTTGTGTGTCTTCAAGCGAAACATGAGTACTATAAATAGGCTAGTGGTTAGTTCATTTGTAAAAGAATTTTCAGAGTGATACCGAGGTGCTGCCGGTAATCCTTGTGATTGTATACATTGTTAAATCTATACACAAGAAGTTTAAAGTGATAAACAAGCTGCTTCATCGTCGGTTTCTTAGTTTCCGCCTCTGAAATTGATAAAATCTCTTCTGAACGACTCGTTTGGGTCACAATCCGATCCTACACTTGTTTAGGTTGTAGGATCGGTGAATTGATCAAATGAGTCGTTCAGAAGAGTTCTCGATCAATACGAAAGGCGGAATCAGACGTATCGATGTTATATCAGCTAGATTTACACTTAGAATCACTTTAACTGTCGATTGTATTGATTTGATAGTGTTACACGAGCAGGTGACACTTTGGCAGAGCTTCGCTACCAGAATTCAAAAGTTACAAATGAAGACCTTGACTCTCCTATTTATAGGAAACCTAGACCCCACGAAACATTTCATGCTTTCTGGAATTTCATGCTTTCTAGCATTTCATGCTTTCTGGCCAGACCCCATGAACTTGCCAGGTCGCACAAACTGGCCAGGTCGCATGAACCTGCCAGGTCGCATGAACTTGCTGGTTCAGGCCTGTTTCCCGATTCTCTCTTTCAACGTGTCCTCGTCTATCTATTCTATTACATGACTCGATACAAGACGAAGTCAATAGACATATGCACTAACAAACTTCCCCTTGGATGTTGACAAGTCTTCAGTGTATTGACTCTTCAGTCTTGATCGGCTTTCTCGCTCTTTCCAAAGTATCTTTCTCTGTAAGCATCCTCATCAATCTCTATCTTCTTCTATCAGAATCTCAACCTGGCTCTATTCTCTCTCTAATTGTCTTTATCAGGTCTCTTGATTCCTTAAGCTTATTAGCATCAGCAGCTTCTATCTCGAGCTTTGTTCCAGAATCTGAGACTGGCTCTTTTAAACTTCAAACTCCCCTTTGCTAACAGACTCCCCCTTAAGTTATTCCGGGATCGTAATCTGACATAGCACTCGTTCTAAGATCTTGTCCTGGCTCAAACTTTGCTCAGGCTTAGACACGGGGATCTGGTTCTACGGCTTTCACAGGTTCAGGAACGTCTCCTAGCTCTCCGTAGCAACAGGATCAAGAACCTGGTAACCTGCACAATTCTCTACCCAAAAGTAAATTTCACACTTGTTTAAATTTAACAAATTTAGAAACCACTTGTAGATATCATTCAACATCATCAATAGTTATATCAAGTTCAAATTAATGACCTTGATTATCTTAACAGTAAAATCAGCTTCAAAACATCACTTGTAACATTTCTCAAATTATTTCAAACTTTAACTTCATTTTTTATTTCAAACACACTCTCCCAATCCACTGTCGTTCATCATGTTTAGCACTTGGAATTTTGAAAATCAGCTTTTCAACATCAGTTGTCAAAAATAAGATGAAATAAAATCCTTTTGAATTTTCAAAACTTTTATGCTAAAACACATTCTGTTTGGTTTTTTTTAAGATTTTCATTGTGTTAAAATGCAATAAAGAAATATTTACAGACAATATTTTTGTGAGTTTGTGTAAGAGGATCATATCAGTTTATGAGACAAATCACTAACACCGTTGACCTTGATTTAACTTTAAGTTTTAAGCAAATTCACTTCTGATTGTCAGTATTGTTGTCCACTTAAACTTCTACACAAATTTCAATTGATTCAAGATACGAATTAGTGTTTTAAGGACTTAAACTTATTCGCGTGTCCCACCTCAGAGTATAATCCCGTATCAAAATTCCCTAGATTCAGTCTTACAGGTGAGTATACCAATTTGATATCTGTTCTCTGGGTTAGTGCGAGACCTTGAGAGCTCAGGTATGAACTTCCGTTCAGTCAAAGAGATGAAGGCTCGACTTTAGGTGTGTTCCCTTTAAGGAATCTTTTCTTCAACTGTAATTGATTAATATCTTTCGATATTTTTCAATTTTTATGCAGAGGGTAAGCTTTTAAAGCGCTTAAAGTATTATACGAAGTCTAGGCCATTGCTTCCGCAATATCAGAAGACTAGGTATAATACCCCAGATATCAAACAGTATAAAGACCTAGTATCTCAGAATCAGGCAATCTCTAAAACAAGATTTCGGGGGTTACCCATATATCCGAGATATGTTCCCCACGAGATAAGCACGTATTGATATTTAGGTTTATATCTCAAATTCAATCTACTAGTCGTGTGAAGTGTACTGGCACATCATTAGTGAGACTTGTTTAAAAACATTTTGACTTTCCATTTCTTTAGCATGTTGTGATAGTCCACTGATGTACTATCATTTCCTCTTTTTCACAACAAAACTCATTTTTGATTTTTCAATGTTTTTGGCTTTTTTAGATTTTATCATGTTTTTGGATTTTTCAAATTTTCAAAATTTCTACAAATTTTTTACTCCCCCTAAAATAAAAAATAGATTACAATTTTTTTATTTTCCGGGAAAATTTGAAAATATTGCTTTTACTTTCAATAAACTGTAAAAATAAAATGACAAACTGATGTGAATTGCTTCAATTCTCCATTCTCTTGGCTTAAACAATCAGAACTCCTCCTGACAACAAACTATTTTCCCATTATGATTTCAAAACACTTAAGTTTGTTTGAATCAAAATGGTTTTTTTTCGGAAAATTAGTTTTGTTGATTTCACACATTATGGGGATTCATTCACCACCTTGTTCTTTCAATTACTTGTAAAAACTATCACTTTGTAGGTTTTTCACAAAAACATTTTTCAAGAATAATGTTGATTCATGCTCCACGATTACCAACTTTGGAGCTCCGGCAAGTCTGGATTTTTTAAGCAGAGAATACAGACACCCAAGCCTGACCAGCTTTGGGTGCATCCGAGTTATTTTCACTCGGTCTTTGAACATTCCTTTTTTATTCATAGAAGTCTTTTACCCCTTTGGCCCTACCATCGACCATCTTACGAAAGATATGTTTCACTTTGCCATTAAACGCTTTTTCGACATCAAATTCTTTCTTTTCAGAATAGAATTAATTCGAAATTTCCACTTTTCCAAATTTTGATTTTAAATTTGCAGCCCGCAATGGTGGAAAGTTTGCGTCATCCATTGGCAGTACTGACTTTTCTCTTTTTAGCTCAACTTGTGGCTCCTCTGACTTTGACGAGTCAGATTCATTGCCAGAAAGTGGCTCCTTTGCTTCCGAAGAAACAAATTCATCGCCAGATTTAACATCAGATTTCTTAATAACCCACTTGTGGTTGTTCAGATTCAATCTTCTTTTGTAGAAACGTGATGAACTCTCACCAACCTCAAATTTTGAATTTTTGAACACTTTAAATTGTTCGGTTGGTGGTTCATTATCAACCAACTTTTCTTTCAAGTTTTTAGAGACTCCTTGTTTTGTTTGGGTTGCCTTTGGACAATTCCATGCAATGTGCCCAACTTTTTTATATTGATAACAGGTTCTCATTTCCTTCTTTTGAGCAACATCATTCTTCATTCCCTCTTGCTTCTTAGCAAGGATTCTTTGTTCGTCTGCTTTCTAACAAATTCTCTTTTTCTTCTTCAGAAGATGTTCCTGAAACAAATTTAGTTCTTGGTTTATAAATTTTCTCATTTTTATAATTTTCTGGTGGAATAAAACCTAATCCTTTCTTTTTGAAATTACTGTTATGGTTTGGTTTCTTTTGATAACCCGAACCAAAACTGTAACCCTTTTTCTTGTTCAATCTTAATTTATGTTAATTTGAAAACCTTTATAATCTATTCAATTTGTACACTTCTTATTGGAAATTCTTCATCAGAATATAATTTGTCGGAGTCATTCAAAGTATATGCTACTTTGAATGTTTCGTCATTCAAATTATTTTTTGATATCGAAAAATCATTATTGTAAACCCTTTTGTCCTTTTCAACTGTTGGACTTGAAGTGTCAGACTTTGACTCCTCGGTTTCATCTTTATCTAACACATGATCCACCACTTTATTAATCAACTCAGATTGTTGATCAGTGTCAGATGCAGTGAATGTGATGTCAGTATTATCTTGCAATCCATCTGAAGGTTCAGATTCCAACTGTAAATTGGTTGGCTTTTTGACTCTTTCTGAATTAGGATTTCGTGGAGAATATCCTTCTTCAAGCGGAGGTGGACACTTTGTATAATTGGTACAATGTTTCTTACCAGTATTCTTTACTTCAGATTTCTTTTCTTCAAACGCTTCCATGCCTTCTACTGTAGGATAAATCTTGTCAATCACGTAAGAAGCACATGAATAACTTTTCAATAACCTGTTTACCCTCTCAGTTTCTATCCTCTGAGTTTCCAATTATGTTCAAGTTCAGCACATTTCTCAATATACTGATTGATGATTTTCTGCTTTGTCATGAACGCTCCATTGAGTGTCTTCATAACTACCTCTTGTTCATTGCTTGACTTGCTATATTGATTCATAGCTTTGTTTAAAATATCATAAGATTCTTTCAGTCTGTTCATGTTTGTAACACCCCAAAATTCGAATTATTAAAATTCGTTAGTATGTTACCATGTTTAATAAAATGAGATACAATGACTAAGTTATTAAACTTAGTTAAATGTCTAATAAATAAGTAGGGAATGAAGTTTGTAGCATTTATGATGATAAGTTAAACTTGAGGGACTTAGGGTGCCAAACTTGGAGACTTAATTTATTAAGGCAAAAAAATCACACACACACAAGGTGTGTGTGTGCGTGAGAACGATCAGGAGAAGAGAGTGAGGGGTGTAAACCCTAACCCTCAAGAAACCATCAAATTGAAGAAGGATTTCAGCCTAAACTAATGCATGAACTCGTTTTCTTGATGATCTAGCCCTATTAAACATGTGGTAAGTTGTAATTTACGATTTGATGATCTTACTATGAAGTGGGTTATGAACAATCCATGAAATTGTACGAAATTGATCATGTACATGTGTTAGAATCACCATATAGAACACGAACCATGCAAGATTCTAAGTAATTTGATGATTTTGGATGAAACCCACTTGTAATAGTGAAGATGATGATATGGATAATCATACATGTTTAATTGTTGTGTAAAATTCATGTATGATGTTGTATGTAATGAGTAATTGCTAGTTAATTCGGGTATATTATGAGAATTATATGATTCTAGTGGAACTTGATGATCTTGATATGAACTTGTAATATTATGCATAAAATACTTGTACATTAGGCTTAGAAAGTAGTACGCACACCAAGTGTTTGACGAAATGTCTAAATGGAAATGATGTGTGAAATTGTATGCAAGTAATAGGTAATTATATATAGAATGTGATAATAATGTATTTGATAGTAAACTAACATGAGAAGTGCGTTTTAGATATAGTTCATGCGGAGGCTATGTTGAAATGATGTTGGGTTAGCTAAGTATGAGTTAAGGTGTTAGTCGTGAAGATATGAAAACGCTAGTGTGGAAGGAATGGATTATGTATGTACATGTGTATATAATTAGGTGATCATGTAGTTGGATATGTCATATAATACAATCATGAAATGCGTATAATGTTAAATCTATGCTCTACCATATTAAGATGGATACATGTTCATAAGTTGAAAGTGTGTAAGTAAGACAGTTGACTTTCTGAAAGTCAACAATGAATGAATAACATGGTTAGCCTTTCGGACACAATTATAATAGTAGAGAAGTAATGTGTTATGTACTAGATGATCTACATGTCGTGTAAGATGATGATTGAGTTGCGTGAATGTGGAATAAGGTAACTTTTAGTCTATGCCTTATGTATGTGGTATTTGGTTAATGAAAATGCAAGTAATATATGAATGGAAGGAAATGAATGTTAGTGTGAATGAGCATTTGTGCTAACCATAATGTGATTGTAATGACATGAAAGGATAGGGATCACATTAGCATGGACTCAAGAACGGAACGCTAACGGGTCAAGAGGATGCGAGGAAGCAAGCTTGAACACGAACGCATAAGGTAAGTGATTCCTGTAATCACTTCTTAGTACGAGTAAGTAATATACTGTTTAAATTAATTGAACATGATGTTTGAGGTCATATATGTGATGAAGTCTTTCGTTGTAAATGATTGAATTAAAGTTGACCAAAATGCCCTTGAAGGGTATTTTGGGCAAACGATAGTAAAAAGTGGTTTAGAACCAAGTTGTTCGATCAATGTAATGTTTTAGATAAGTATGGAAGTGAGAAGTATGGTCTTTGTAAGCCATAGACCTTACAATGCGTAAATACCCATTACGGGTCAAAATGAGCTTTTGAGCGAAAAATAGATTAAGAGAATGCTAGACATCCGAGAAATTAATCTTTATGATAGGCGTCAATGAAACCATTAAGTTCTTATGAGATTGAGGTCAATTAAACAGTTTACGTTGATAAATGCACGAACGGGTCAAATAATTAGAAGGTCATAATAAGCCGAATGCATGTAAGTTAAGAATTTCCTTAATCCGGATGTGGGATTTTAAGTTTATATGATGGAATGTGAATTTACAAGCGTGTAGGAAGAAACGGGAGGTTAAACGGGTAAACGGTTCAAAAGTTACGCGCGTTTTAGTGCGCTCGGACGACGAAACGGATCTGCAGAAAAGGGACTTTTCTAGAGGCCGTCGCCGACGGGTTCCCACCCCGTCGCCGACGGGCTCCCAAAAGCACGAAAGAGGCCGACGGCCTAAATGACTGGTTACGAGACTTTTGGGCGACAGGTATAAGGAGAGGCCGTCGCCGACGGATCCCCACCCCGTCGCTGACGGGTTGTCTAGCTCGATTCTCAGATTTTGTCTTGTGTTGCATTTCCGAGTGATCCGTAACGCACCCCGGTGTATCACTCGATGATTCGTAAAGCTTCTCATGAGCATATAGGTATGTACCTTAGTAGATAAGCAAGTGTGTACGTTTGTATGCATCTGTACACGTATGTAGAAGTTATGTAAGTAAGGTATGTGTGACCGTAGCTACGTTTATAGTAGGTGGGTACTATACGTATGTATGTTTTATAACTCTAAGAGTACGTATGTAGGAGTGTATGTAGGAAAGCTAGTTTTATGTACGCAAGTGAGTACGTACGAAGGTATGCACGTATGTAGGATTGCGTGAAGACATGTGATATGTATGTATGAGTGTATGTATGTATGTAAAGCTGTAGTAAGGGTAGGTAAGTATGTAGTTGTGTATGTCGGTATGTGAAAGATAGGTATGAGTATATGTACGTACGTAGATGTGTATGTTTGTATGTAAGTAAGTAAATATGTGTGTTGAATTAGACACGTTGAGGGTTAACGTTATTAATGGTGTACCTTGAGAATGATAAGTAATGCAGGTACACTCATGAAGCCTCACCAGGAAATGGATACGCAGATGAAATGCTGGAAGTTTGTAAAAGAATGAAATGTGAAGTGTACATGTATAATCTTGTTTTATGTTGTGTGCTAATGTTTTGAAGGTATGTGGTGAGTGCAGGTTGTATAGATCACAGGCGATTATCATGAGGCATAGAGATCGAAGATCGAGTCGCAAGATAGATTGTACGGAAATAATCGAGTGTGTATTTTAATAAACGGAAGTTATGTTGTTGCTTTGAGTAAAAGTTATGTTTAAAACAAACTTTCAAGTAAGCCACGTTGTTGTAATGAAAGAAATTTTATGGTTCATGTTTCCGCTGCGATTGTTGCCATGTATGATTTAAGGTTGTTATTTTTTTAAGGTATAACGTGTTAGGGCGTAACAAGTTGGTATCAGAGCCCTGGTTTGAGAGAATCAAGTAACAGGAGGTAAATACTTGAACTCAAACCGGTGTGCTCTCGTGACCAAGAACCCGTACAATCTAAGACTCGATCGAGGCCTAAATGCAAAAGCGAATGTAAGTATGTATTAGATTATGTATTTGAAGGAAACTAATAGTATGTTATGTGCAAGGTAAGCTTAAGAGTTTGAAGAGGGTGATCCGTGAATGCAGAATAGGATGAACGCCAAGGCGGGCGAAGGTGCAACTAGGCAAATTAACCCCAGGTACACAATACTAATATGTATGAGTACCGATGTCAAAATAAAAAGGAAGGGGTCTCCTTGGGAGGTTAATTATTAAACGAAAGACCATGATGTGGTCTTGGGGAAGTTTTAGAAATATGCACGAAACTGAAACCCATCTCTCGGGCATAAGGCGATGATTACATGAAGGCACGAAACTAGTGTGTAGATTGCGCACCTGGCCAGTACGCAAGAAGCATATGACGTTCGTGAGACCGTGGCAATTATTGCAGGTATGCCCGGTAGAACTGGGTAGCAGGTGGGCGCTATGTTGTAGCGAATGCGAAATAGCAAACCATTGCGGATTTGGTTATGCTAACGAAGGTTATGATAAGCTATGCGAGCCGACCGGTTCTAGCAAACAAGTCGAGCAAGAATAAGCTACCATCCGTTTTGAACGGGTGACTTTGAATGCTCTCATGAATGCTAGAAGCTTAATCCGTTATACGGATAGAAAGAAGAATTTATGTTAAAAGCGAAAAACCCAATTACTTGGGTAGTCGAATGTGTATGCTTAACTCTCTTTGAGAGTGTTTATGCCAAACCCAATTACTTGGGTAGTCGAATGTGTATGCTTAACTCTCTTTGAGAGTGTTTATGCCGAACCCAATTACTTGGGTAGTCGAATGTGGATGGAACTAAAATGAAGTGATTATGATTCGACAACTGAGATGACTAACTTTAAAATCTTGTTGCTGAAGGTAGGTAAAACTTTAAGTTTTTGTTAAAACACATGTAAGGAAGAAAAGGTACGAATGATATGTTTGAAACCGCTAGATGGATTCAAACATAGAAGGAATGAAGGGTATGGATGTTACATTTAAATCCGTGGGACGGATTTAAAACATAAAAAAAAGGATGAAATGAATGCCTTTATAAGTAAGCATGAATTGAAAAGGAGTACAAACATGTACCTCGATACGTATATATATATAAATAACAAGAATGATATATTAAGAAATGGCCATGTATTGACCTGTTATGAATAGGTCTAACACACTAATGTCTTAAGAAGGAATTGATAAAGTATTGATGTATAAAGGAGGTGATGTGATAGACAACATGTCCGAATGAGATCGAATGAAATGTGTAAGTCACAAATTTTATAATGAGATTGGCAGTAATCATGATGCAATAAAGCTACCTAGGACGGTGAAAGAATGCTCATGAATGGAAGCTCATGTTATCAGATGGACAAGATCAACCCTGTTAAGATACGGGTTCGTGAAGGAGCAAGTCAACTCTGGTTGTTACACGTTGGCTCGTGCCAAATTAGCGAGGTTAGTAAATGGTTTAACTTGTGGATGTTAAATAGAAAGTTACATATTGAATAATACTTCTATGCGAACTGGTGATACTGAATTGAGTGATCGTAACTGTGGAAACTCTGATAGAATATAAGAAACGACAAGTATCGATAAGAAATGCTAACCTTGATGCTTGCCTTGTTGGCCATGTTCATTTAAACGAGGCATTGTAGAAAAGATATGCATGACATAGATAACAATAGTAACCATGGAAATAATGCTTAGTCTTCATGTTAAGTACGGATAAGTAGGTGTAAAAAGGGTGATTTTGGTTGTAATAATAAGTCTTCGAAAGATTGCAGTAGGCGTATGATAATATATCGACCCTTCCTATGAGCTTAAAGCTGATCAGAGGTGATGAGAGTAATGGAATGTGTAGGATAGCTCATAGCGAACAAAATGAAGGATAGTATATGAGGTATGAGTAGTATGAAATAATAGATTTATTTTGATTAGTAAATAAATGAATGTAATATGCGTAAATAGGAAGCTAGAAACAAGCCATATACTTGGGTTTGCACGATTAATAATTGTATACAATTGGAATAAATTCGATGAATGAAACACTAGTGATGATGTGCGTTAAGAGCTAGTAGTATAAAGTAAAAGACACTAATAGAGCTATGGAACAGATTCTGAGTTTCATGTGATTATGAAAGTAACTTACCTAATTTAAGAAGATAAGAAAAATTCGTACGATTATATTTATTCATGGTTAAGATTTTTATGCAAAGACCCCGAATGAGTTATGTTGTAGTGTGCCCATTGAATGAGTACAATAGAAAGGTAAATGAAGGAACGAGAGAGGTTTCGGGGACGAAACCTTCTTTAAGGGGGGTAGACTTGTAACACCCCAAAATTCGAATTATTAAAATTCGTTAGTATGTTACCATGTTTAATAAAATGAGATACAATGACTAAGTTATTAAACTTAGTTAAATGTCTAATAAATAAGTAGGGAATGAAGTTTGTAGCATTTATGATGATAAGTTAAACTTGAGGGACTTAGGGTGCCAAACTTGGAGACTTAATTTATTAAGGCAAAAAAATCACACACACACAAGGTGTGTGTGTGCGTGAGAACGATCAGGAGAAGAGAGTGAGGGGTGTAAACCCTAACCCTCAAGAAACCATCAAATTGAAGAAGGATTTCAGCCTAAACTAATGCATGAACTCGTTTTCTTGATGATCTAGCCCTATTAAACATGTGGTAAGTTGTAATTTACGATTTGATGATCTTACTATGAAGTGGGTTATGAAAAATCCATGAAATTGTACGAAATTGATCATGTACATGTGTTAGAATCACCATATAGAACATGAACCATGCAAGATTCTAAGTAATTTGATGATTTTGGATGAAACCCACTTGTAATAGTGAAGATGATGATATGGATAATCATACATGTTTAATTGTTGTGTAAAATTCATGTATGATGTTGTATGTAATGAGTAATTGCTAGTTAATTCGGGTATATTATGAGAATTATATGATTCTAGTGGAACTTGATGATCTTGATATGAACTTGTAATATTATGCATAAAATACTTGTACATTAGGCTTAGAAAGTAGTACGCACACCAAGTGTTTGACGAAATGTCTAAATGGAAATGATGTGTGAAATTGTATGCAAGTAATAGGTAATTATATATAGAATGTGATAATAATGTATTTGATAGTAAACTAACATGAGAAGTGCGTTTTAGATATAGTTCATGCGGAGGCTATGTTGAAATGATGTTGGGTTAGCTAAGTATGAGTTAAGGTGTTAGTCGTGAAGATATGAAAACGCTAGTGTGGAAGGAATGGATTATGTATGTACATGTGTATATAATTAGGTGATCATGTAGTTGGATATGTCATATAATACAATCATGAAATGCGTATAATGTTAAATCTATGCTCTACCATATTAAGATGGATACATGTTCATAAGTTGAAAGTGTGTAAGTAAGACAGTTGACTTTCTGAAAGTCAACAATGAATGAATAACATGGTTAGCCTTTCGGACACAATTATAATAGTAGAGAAGTAATGTGTAATGTACTAGATGATCTACATGTCGTGTAAGATGATGATTGAGTTGCGTGAATGTGGAATAAGGTAACTTTTAGTCTATGCCTTATGTATGTGGTATTTGGTTAATGAAAATGCAAGTAATATATGAATGGAAGGAAATGAATGTTAGTGTGAATGAGCATTTGTGCTAACCATAATGTGATTGTAATGACATGAAAGGATAGGGATCACATTAGCATGGACTCAAGAACGGAATGCTAACGGGTCAAGAGGATGCGAGGAAGCAAGCTTGAACACGAACGCATAAGGTAAGTGATTCCTGTAATCACTTCTTAGTACGAGTAAGTAATATACTGTTTAAATTAATTGAACATGATGTTTGAGGTCATATATGTGATGAAGTCTTTCGTTGTAAATGATTGAATTAAAGTTGACCAAAATGCCCTTGAAGGGTATTTTGGGCAAACGATAGTAAAAAGTGGTTTAGAACCAAGTTGTTCGATCAATGTAATGTTTTAGATAAGTATAGAAGTGAGAAGTATGGTCTTTGTAAGCCATAGACCTTACAATGCGTAAGTACCCATTACGGGTCAAAATGAGCTTTTGAGCGAAAAATAGATTAAGAGAATGCTAGACATCCGAGAAATTAATCTTTATGATAGGCGTCAATGAAACCATTAAGTTCTTATGAGATTGAGGTCAATTAAACAGTTTACGTTGATAAATGCACGAACGGGTCAAATAATTAGAAGGTCATAATAAGCCGAATGCATGTAAGTTAAGAATTTCCTTAATCCGGATGTGGGATTTTAAGTTTATATGATGGAATGTGAATTTACAAGCGTGTAGGAAGAAACGGGAGGTTAAACGGGTAAACGGTTCAAAAGTTACGCGCGTTTTAGTGCGCTCGGACGACGAAACGGATCTGCAGAAAAGGGACTTTTCTAGAGGCCGTCGCCGACGGGTTCCCACCCCGTCGCCGACGGGCTCCCAAAAGCACGAAAGAGGCCGACGGCCTAAATGACTGGTTACGAGACTTTTGGGCGACGGGTATAAGGAGAGGCCGTCGCCGACGGATCCCCACCCCGTCGCCGACGGGTTGTCTAGCTTGATTCTCTGATTTTGTCTTGTGTTGCATTTCCGAGTGATCCGTAACGCACCCCGGTGTATCACTCGATGATTCGTAAAGCTTCTCATGAGCATATAGGTATGTACCTTAGTAGATAAGCAAGTATGTACGTTTGTATGCATCTGTACACGTATGTAGAAGTTATGTAAGTAAGGTATGTGTGACCGTAGCTACGTTTATAGTAGGTGGGTACTATACGTATGTATGTTTTATAACTCTAAGAGTACGTATGTAGGAGTGTATGTAGGAAAGCTAGTTTTATGTACGCAAGTGAGTACGTACGAAGGTATGCACGTATGTAGGATTGCGTGAAGACATGTGATATGTATGTATGTAAAGCTGTAGTAAGGGTAGGTAAGTATGTAGTTGTGTATGTCGGTATGTGAAAGATAGGTATGAGTATATGTACGTACGTAGATGTGTATGTTTGTATGTAAGTAAGTAAATATGTGTGTTGAATTAGACACGTTGAGGGTTAACGTTATTAATGGTGTACCTTGAGAATGATAAGTAATGCAGGTACACTCATGAAGCCTCACCAGGAAATGGATACGCAGATGAAATGCTGGAAGTTTGTAAAAGAATGAAATGTGAAGTGTACATGTATAATCTTGTTTTATGTTGTGTGCTAATGTTTTAAAGGTATGTGGTGAGTGCAGGTTGTATAGATCACAGGCGATTATCATGAGGCATAGAGATCGAAGATCGAGTCGCAAGATAGATTGTACGGAAATAATCTAATCGAGTATGTATTTTAATAAACGGAAGTTATGTTGTTGCTTTGAGTAAAAGTTATGTTTAAAACAAACTTTCAAGTAAGCCACGTTGTTGTAATGAAAGAAATTTTTTGGTTCATGTTTCCGCTGCGATTGTTGCCATGTATGATTTAAGGTTGTTATTTTTTTAAGGTATAACGTGTTAGGGCGTAACAATGTTATGAATCAATTTGTTGTTGTGCCTTTTCACAGTATCACAATTTTCACACTTCTCAGGTATCTTATCTGCTTCCTTCTCAACCTTGATAGCTGGAATTTCTTTAACCTGCTTCTTTACTACTCCAACATTTTCCTCAACTTTGACCTTTTCTTCAACAGTTGCTGCCTTATGATTCTTCTTTTTCGCAGCTTGTCTTTCTTTGATCTCTTCCATTTTACCTGCAAAATACAAATTATACCTATCAGGTGAAAGTTCTTTTTTATAATATTCAAGTTTTCGAATTTCTTCACTGTCATCATCACTCTCTTCATCTGATGAGTGATCAAAGATTGATGCTTTTTCTTAACCCTCTTCTGTTGAAACTGGTTCTTCTTCTTTCTTTTTAGGACTGAATTGCTGAGATTCGTAATAAGCATACGCTATTTCATCTTCAGCAGATGAATCTTCAAAAAATTGAGCAACAAATGCTTTAGAATCTGAAGTTCTGTTAGGATCATAATGATCCCAATTAAAACCTTCTGGAATTCTTTCATCTTCTTGATGAACTAGATAAGCTTTCTTTGATGGCTCTTCGATCGGATCCTTCCTAGCATGTGAAGTTTGTGACGATTGTTGTTGATGCGGCTGTCGAGCAATTTGATGATAAATCGCTTTTCGATGATAATCATTGTTGTCAAATGGATTTTGAGCTCCACTTTCTTCGCGATTTGTGCATTCTCGCTTAAAGTGCCCCTTCTCCCTGCAACGAAAACAAGTAACTTTAGATTTATCAAATCCTAAAGGTGAAGTTCCAGTATCACGGAAATCATCTCTTCCAGTGATCTGTTTAAACTTCTCAGCTCTACTCAACACACTAGCCATACACCACTTTATATCCATTAGTTCCATCTCTTCAGCATCAATCTGATCATAATCCTCTTTGGTCCACATTGGATTACCAATCCTTCCGGCTACCAAACTTTCATAAGACTCTAATACGGTCATCAATAAAGACATATGACCTTTGGCAACCTCTTCCGAGAAATTTTGACCATTCTGAAGATGTAATGCAATTTTGCATTGTAGTATTTGGCCATTATTGTTGTATGAGCATTGCGGTTCAGCAATGGTTGCTGAAAAATTTGGATTAAATTTGGCAACCTCCAGACGAACTGTTTGCGTTAAATGCAGTTTCGATCTTTGGTGCAATGTTGGTCTTATCAATCGTACTTCCTTTGTAGTAGAGACCAATGTCCTGTTCACCATTAGAATTCTTCATTTTCGCCATCTTCCGTTGTTCCATCTCTTGAACTTCAAGTTTTTCAATAAACTTGCTCAGCTATAGATTCGCAAATTCACCATTATTCTTCAAAATCATAAGATACATGCCCCAAACATCTTGTGGCAACGCATCGGCCAACTTTTCCACCCATTCTTCTCTATCTTTCTTGATATCCAATCGCTTCATGTTAACCACCAAATTGCAATATCTTTCTATAATCATTTTGGTGTTTTGAGTTTTTAATCCACGAAATAGATCAAATTCTTTCTTCAAAAGCGATTTTTTGTTCTTAATCATGTCTAAGCTTCCAACAAACTTCTTTTTTAGTGCTTTCCACATTGAGTGTGCACTTCCGTTGTGTTGCAATAAGATCAAGATGTCTTCCTTAATGGCTTGTTGCAATATTCTGATCATCATCTTTTCACTTTTGTATTTCTTTTTCTCTTTATCATCTAAATCTTTAATAACAACAATCTCTCCGTATTCATCAATCGGTCTAATATATCGTTGTTCAAAACATTCCTACGCCTCTAAGTGATTCGCATGAATCCAATTTTCAAAACGCTCCTCCCATCCGTTATACTCCTCAATATTCATGAGCTTAGGCAGTCTTTGCATGGTGCCCATTTCATTCTCTAAGTTCACGTTCTGAGCCATAGTGATCAGGGTAGCAAATGCGTTGTAAAATTTAGAATCTATGTTTCGGTGTAAAAGATATATCAAAACACAAAGTTCAAACGAGCTGATGATTTGAAACGAACTGGAAGCCACAAACAATCTGACAAGATCAAACGATCTGAGTTAAATCCGTGCGATCTGACTCACCTTGTACTATCTGGCTCTGATCTCCAAACGACATGATACTCCGTATGACCCGAAGACACTTTTAAACGATTTTGACAACTTCTAAACAACCTGAGTCACTTTCTGCGAGTTGAGTGAATCAAACCGTGCGACCTGGTGAACTTTCAAGTGCACTGAACACCTCGTGCGACCTGAATCAATCTCACATGACCTGGACCTAATTTTCAAGCGACCTGGATGATATTCAAACGATCTGAACAAATCGTGCGACTTGGATGATCAGCTCGTGCGACCTGAAGCAACTTCCAAATGACCTGGCTGATTTTCACACGATCTGAAGCTGAAATCACACGATCTGGATGTTTTTCACGCGGTTTGGTTCAAACTTCAAACGATTTGAATGAATATCCACCTCGTTTCAGAATTCTAAGTCCAAAAGTTCATCATTTTGTCAAATTTGATCAGTTTTTAGGTTGAATTTGTTTCTGATTTGTTCACGGATTGTTCAAAACAGTGTTTTACGTATTATATGTCAAAATCAGATCATTTTAACCATAAATTCGTTGAAATTTTTAAGAAAAAGTATAGAAAATGAGTAGAAAGAGGTTGTTTTTGAATAAATCAAGCTGAAATGGTAAGAACTTTTCCTCATGCGCTCTGATACCACTTGTAGGATCGGTGAATCGATCAAACGAGTCATTCAGAAGAGTTCTCGATCAATACGAAAGGCGGAATAAGACGTATCGATGCTATATCAGCTAGATTTACACTTAGAATCACTTTAACTATCGATTGCATTGATTTGATAGTGTTACACGAGCAGGTGACACTTCGGCAGAGTTTCGCTACCGGAATCTAAAAATTACAAACGAAGACCTTGACTCTCCTATTTATAGGAAACCCATACCCCACGAACCATTTCATGCTTTTTGGCATTTCATGCTTTCTGGCATTTCATGCTTTCTGGCATTTCATGCTTTCTGGCATTTCATGCTTTCTGGCATTTCATTCTTTCTGGCCAGACTCCATGAACTTTCCAGGTCGCATGAACCTGCCAGGTCGCATGAACTTGCTGGTTCAGGCCTGTTTCCCAATTCTCTCGTACAACGTGTCCTGGTCTATCTATTCTATTACATGACTCGATACAAGACGAAGTCAACAGACATATGCACTAACATAGGTAACTTTTATAGCCACTTTTCCAAGCCTTCAGTGCTCTCCAGCTGGCTTCTATTTGGCTTTCCCATTTTTGTTACCTGAAACGCGTTTTAAAAAGTTTTATCAGCAAGAAATACTTGTGAGTGAATCCCAGTTTAATCAAAACAAGTTTTATCATTTTACAGCATTGAGGGCAATCCGCAATTACATTTGTTTACATCTACTTTAATTACCACCCACGGTACTGTCAATCCTCACTTGTGGTCATGTTACTACTCACAGTGTAGTAACAAGTTATGTATACAAAACCTCAACATACCGACAGTAATTGTAGAATCACAAATACTCAATCACTGTTAAATATAATTTAAAACAATTGAGGTTTTGTAAAAATAGTTTACAAAAAGAGGAATTACTCACATTGCTATTTTAGATAACTCCTGGTGACTTCCTAGTTATAATCTATTTAAAATAAAGAGTAAACTGCCATTTTGGTCCCTGAGGTTTGGTCACTTTTGCCACTTTAGTCCAAAACTCAAACCTTTTGCATCTGGGTCCCTGTGGTTTCGGTTTTATTGCCATTTTGGTCCAAAAATGAAATTAGGTCATATTTGTCTTATAAAATCCTGCAATTTTGTCCTTTTCCTCAGGGGCGAATCAGGTCATATTTGTCTTATAAAATCTGGTATTTAAATATAAAAATGAAACGACCATTTTGCCCCTGAGGAAAAGGACAAAATAGCAGGATTTTATAAGAAAAATATGTTCTGATTTTATTTTTGGACCAAAATGGCAATAAAACTGAAACCACAGGGACCCAGATGCAAAAGGTTTGAGATTTGGACTAAAGTGGCAAAAGTGACCAAAGCACAGGGACCAAAATGGCAGTTTACTCTAAAATAAGCAATGCACATGTGTTAGTATAATAACCCAATTTACATTAGCTATACCCTCCCCCCGAGACAGAACTCCAACGACTGAGTCGGGCAGAGCCTAGACATGCGTTTCGGAGCTCTAGATCAATCGGGCAGAGTAACTAATACGTAACAGGGGTTATAATACTTACAACGAGGCAGAGCTTCGTTTATTAGTGGGTATAATGCCTGAGCAGAATTTCTATTATTTATAGAATTGAGAGAGAAAGTTAATTTTTGAACGATCTAGAAATGAAGCCGAGAGCCCCTATATATAGGTCTGATCCGCCACCTTGTCGCGCCCCACGACAGATGAAGGCCAGGCCTTTGCGGCCCGCGAGGCCTTCTAGTGTAGGCCCTAGCTTCGCCGACTCAAGGACTAGTTTTGACACGACTGGGACACGTGGCAGCACCAGGTTGCGCCTGGTGTCATGGGGTCGCGGCCCGCGACAGACTTGTCTGTCTGTGTCGCGCCCCATAAGGACCCCATGATTTTTGTTTTATTTGATTTTCCTAAAAACTAAGGTATTTCAGGGCCGTTTTTCGTATACGGGGTGTATTTTAAGACGTATAGGGGTGTTTTAAGGCTTTTAGGAGAGTTTTTATACATATGTTTGATCTGATCGAAGAACTAAGCATCTTGTAGAAGCAACTTCACCTTTTAGGTAGATCTTTGTGTTTATGGATTTGATTTAAGGGATTTGGATTAAGAGTTGAGGTTTGTAGTTTGTTAGGGTTTAGATCTATATTAAACGTTTAGATTTCTGACATTCTTGTACGATGCGGACACATCACACATGCATCCATCCACTTATCGTCAGTTGCGATTAGGACTGCCACCTTTCAAGATCAAAATGGAGGGTATCCATACTTCACTGATAAGAGTAACAGTTGGGTAAATAACAGATTAATGTTTTAGAAAAATTATACTATTGGAAAGGATAGAATGCGATATTTGAGATTGGTTGTGCTTGTGTTAATTTACAAAGAAATGGGTGGTTTTTATTATAAATCAATTATATGTGAACTAATGACCCAAGATTCTGTTTTTAGCTCAGAGTGAAAGCATTATAGGATCAGCTAATAATTTTTCTTTTTCATTTTCATTTTTTCATAATTGGAACTTTTCTTTGTCTTTTGAGGGTTTATTTGTTGCCCGCCCACAAATGATAACATTTTGGTGGTATCATATATGTATTCTTGATTTTTATTAATTCTACTTGGTCTTTATTTTAAAACATTGTTGTTTTGTTTTGCGGTATCAGTCAGATGAGGCGTGCGTGCATGCGGTGCAGCGTGGTGCTGCTGATGAGGCGTGCATGCGTGCGGTGCGGTGCAGTGTGGTATTGCTGATGAGGCGTGCGTGCGGTGTAGTCGTCGCTGCTGCATGAGGCTTTTCTGCTGCGGTGTGTGTACAATACAGTGTTGCTGCTGAGGCGTTCGTGGTGCAGTCGCCACTGTTGTGTGCGGCGCTGCTGCTGCGGCTGTTTGATGAGCTTGATTAACCGCTGGCATTAACTTTTTATCTTTCCTCTTAATAAATCAATAATCATAGGGAGCTTGCAAAAGATTTTGTGGTGGCTGGTACTGCATCAGAGTCTCTGTATGGTGCATGTGCGTCGATGTTCAAGCCAGAAATGGTACCTTCTATATTCCACTTCTTTTAGCATTTCAATTTTTTTAATATCATTTGCAACTGACCTTGTATAATTATAGGTATATCTATGAGCCATTAAATATTTAGTCTTTGAAAAATCAGCAATGCATCTTAAAAGCCCCCCTTAAATCCAGAGGTTGCATGTCCAACCCATTTAAATGATAATGGACCGATTTGTCTTGTATTTATTGATTCAAAACGGTTACGGTAAAGGAACTGGGTCAATTGGTCAAATTGGTCGATGCTTATTACCTTTTAAACTTTTTTATTAATTTAAAACAATGAGATTGTTGTTTAATAATATAGCTTTTGTAATTATGTTTACTAATACAGAATTTATACATATAATATAAAAATGTGCTGATTTATTTAAAAAATGTACTGATGGGTCAAGTGGTCAACCTAATCTTAGAAGTAACCTTTTACCACTAAACACTTACCCAACGACCTGTTTTGCGGTATGAGATGAAAAAATACCATAACAATTAGAATATAGAACCCATTTGACCGGTTTTGCCACGTGTAGTTTTAAATTTTTAGAAGTAATGCGTGTTATGATTTTCCAACCTGTACAAACAAATGTGTTACATAAATATGTAATCTCTACTTGTTATTGTGTATGTAGGATTATTAGGAGCTGTTTGAAACCATCTCCCAAGCACTTATATCATCAGCTGACCGTGATTGCTTAAGTGGTTGGGGAGGACATGTCTACATTGTGTAAGTTTCTTTTCGTGTATCCAAGAAGAGGTGATTAAAGAAAGGGTTATTTTGATTCGGGTTGAAACCGATGCGGGTTAGAACGTGTTTCGGGTCAGAACGGGTTGGTTGAAGAACTGGTTTAAAGTTATATGATATAGAACAACTCATAATACAGGTGATAAAACAACTTACCTAAAGCCAATTTAAACTATAAGATTCGTTAAAGTCAATATCAATTAAAGTTTTAATTTTAAACTTCACTGTGAAAATTGTGACTTGTAAATTTTAAACTTCAGGTATACTTTATCATATTTGTGTTGAAATGCCACAATCTTGCATGCATCTTCATAGCATTAGCTAGGTATCACATGTAGATGCATTAGCAGTTGGAATGAAACTTTTGTTTTCTTGTTTGATGTAAAAATATTAACTTTTTGTCTTTTTTATATAAAAACTTGTAGCATTTTGTTCTTTATCATGCTTGTTATCACACAACTGCTATCACACAACTGTTATCACACAACGATAGATGCTTTTTTTTCTTTTTTCTTTTGTCTTATACTATAGTTTACATTTTAGTCCCTCAGATTTGTATACTTCATGTTTGGATTTGAAAGTTTTGTCTTTTTTATTTGGGTTTTAAGTTAAAGTTTTCTCTATAAATTTGAGTTTCCTTACATTTTATGTCAGGTCGCGGTATATGTTCACGATTGTTTTTACCTACGTATAAGTTCGCATTTTTATTTTACGATTTTTCTCGATTTTGGTTGTGGTTTGCTTACTTACTACTTAGTATAGTTTTTCGACCCACACACCCGCAACGCGGGAGTTAAACGCTAGTTTATACTATATAGCTTTTGAATGCGATTAAGCTTTGATCTATCATTTAACAACGGATTTGGCTAAAAGTACCTCCTATATACTTGTTATACCCCCTATTATGCGGGTGTATAGCACATGTTATACGCGCGTATAACATAGGTATATCTTTGGAGTGAGTGATTTGAAAGCTAGAATTATATATATATTATAATGAAATGATAATGATGATCATAACCCAATCCTAAAAGCGCAAGTCGGTTTCGACTTAGGCTCCTATGATTTAAACTAATAACATTGGTGAGCCAAGCTGAGCTTTTAGCTTATTTGAGATTGTACCCAAAATAGGTCAAGCTGTGCCGAGCTTTAGGTTTTACTCAGGCCTGGCCCTACTTGTTTACACACCTATGTAGAACCATGATGACACTGTTTTCGTTCACGTACAAACTTGATTTTAAAGCAATCACCATAACCCATTCTATTTTTGAATAGTGTTATTGTGTTTAGGTGAAGCTAAACACATTGGGGAAAGTGAGGTCTAGTTCTCTGTAGGTATAGCAACATGAAATCACCAGCAGTAAAGTAATGGGGTCTTTGCTCTCATGTGACCATCAAGACAAAATTCATAGCTTTTGGTACAAAAATATAGCATATATATATATATATTTGGATTTTGAATATATAGAAGTTTTATAACATTGTTTATAATAATGATTTTTGGTTTTTGTGTACAGTTGTGGCAATTCAGATGTTTAATACTTGAGTCTGAGTGCAAATTTGCATCATGAGTTAGACTATCAACTACTTTGGTTACTATGGTGAGACAATATCCTTTTATACAATTCTTGTTCCTTTTCTATGCTGGTAGTAGATAAAGACCAGCGAGTCTTTTTATATTCAGATTTTTTCTATGGTGAGACAATATCCATTTAGCTTCTAGCACTTGAATTGTAGCTTACAATTGGATATTGTTATCTTTGCAACCAACTTGACCCATTGTTAGTTTTCGTTAATTCTGAATTCTTTGATTTAATTCATTGGTTGTTTTGTAGATTGAAAAGTTGAACTTAGTTATAAGGAGCTTGTTAAGGAAAATGATGAAGAAAAAGAAAGGCTAAATGGAATTATTGCCGGATTGTTGACTGAAAAAGAAAAAAGATAAGGTGGATAAAGATGCTATGCTCGATACAATGTCACAAATTGAAGCTATGTTAACAAGTACAATTTGAAGATAGGCTACAAACACTTGGTTTTGAATGTTTCAATGTTTATCATATTAGGATTTTTTAGTTATTTGATGTTTTAGCTGGTACTTATATTAGAATGTTTTATACGCTTTTGATACACATATGTTTTATATAATTTTGGGTTTTCGTGATCATATTAGACTTTTTATATAATTTTGTAATTTTATTGATTATGTAATTTTTACGAAAAAAGCAAGGAAAAATGAAAAATCAAGCTGAATAAAAAACCAATATTCAAGCAATCACAAAATGGTAGCAAATAATGGTAGCAAATAATTCAACAAGCACGCTAAATACCCACCAGTTTTCAATGAAAAGGGTGGTTAAATGGTGGCAAATCGGTAGCAAACATTATGGTTAAATAGTGGCAAATCTGTAGCAAACAAAGTGGACCGTAGCAAACTTTTCAATGAAAATGGTGGTTAAATGGTGGAAAATCGGAAGCAAACATGGTGGTTAAATGGTGGCAAATCGGTAGCAAACAAGGTGGACCGTAAACAAGAAGCGGTGGCAAATAATTTTGACCGATTTTGTGGTGGCAAACGTAAGGTAGCAAAATATAAAAATGGTGGCTATTTGGTGGCATTATACGGGTGTTTTTATCACTGCATTTTCGGTGGCGAAATGGTGACAACAGCGAAATTGTTACTATTTTGTGACCAAAAGTTTCATGACAAAAACCCTCTTTTCTAGTAGTGCAAGTAAGGTACTTCTATTTTGAAACAAATTACATAACAGTAAAATTTAAAGACATGTTTTCAAAATAACTTCACACGTTTGTGGACATCTCCTGACTTTAATTTCTTCTTGTAGAAGATGTATTTATTGCAAATATCATACATGTCCTTGTACCAGGTCCTTGCTTGTATCAATTCTTCAATCATTTGTTCAATATCCTATCTTTCCTTTTCTTTGTTCATTCCTTTCTTTCCAAGTTGTTCCTGCCTCTTGTTCATGCATTTCATAATAAACCATAGAGTCTGGTTGGAGTACTTACAGATGTCAACACTTCTAAACAGAGCTTTGTTCTTTTCAAAATCTCTGTATACTACACTGTAGTTGTGTCTGTCGTTTATCTTTGGCAGTTCAATGATGTCTTCAGATCTTGCATCTTCTATTAGCTCTGAGGGAATTGATGTATCTGGTATAGTGAAATAGACCTTCTTATTATGCACATAGTCATAATTGATAAATAGATTTTTTTAGACGAGAAAATCAATATCATTCCACACGAAAAAGGGCAATTACAAAGCAATGGTAGGTAGTCGGGCAACAAGTTGCGCCACCACCCCCTTTTAAATAGAAAAACTAGTTCTACTAAATACAAAGTTTGAAACCTTTAGCGACGAAGAATTACTATTAACGACTTTTTGAACCCGATTCAAGAGTCGCACAGCGTCAGGAGCGAGACCACCAAAGGTATCAAATGCAAATGGGACAAACATATGTTGATTCTCCCGGCAGGCTTTCTCATGTTTTGCCACTTTGCTCGCCTCTGCCTTGAGCACCGCTTGCCCTATGACAAAGCCCTTATCCTTGAGCCCGACAAGAGGGGAGACTCCAGTTAGATCTACACAAGTGTGTTTCCCGCCTTCCCATCCAAACACAAGGATGTCCGCCGGGCGTAAAGTGGACCTCCCCTCTAAGGGGTCAGTCAGTAAATTTACTGGAGCCTCCTTTTTGGCAGAGATCCCGGCCTGCTTAAGAACATCACATAACACATCTCTCACCCAATCATGTCGATATTTAAACCCTGGTAGCTCTTTACAGTGGATCGCGTGCTCGCCGAAAGAATCCAAACACACTTTGCGGCATACCGGACATGGCTCGTCAACTGGGAACAAAGGAGTCATCAGTCGGTATCTAAGGATAGCACGGTATTCCACAGCCGACATGTGTTGCCCCAAGCCTTCAATATGTGCGACAGACAAAAAATCCTGAGCATGTGGGGCACGTAGACATTCAAACACAGCTCTTTGCCGAGGGGATGAAACAAACTTCTCTTCAAACCTCTTGGCAATTTCGCCATATAAGGCATTCGCCAGAATTTTCTTGGATTTAGGAGGGGCGGTATCTTTAATGTAGAAACCGCCAATATCAAGGTCAGGAAGAGAACTATGCAAACAGTCCAACGCACTCCTGTAATCTGAGTCTAAAACATCCCCACCACATTCTCAGAGTATGTGGTCTTGTAAACCCCAAGATTGGGCCCTTGAAGCCACGAAAGCATATGAAGAGGCATCCTAGGCCATACAAATCCCTAAGCCTCCGAACTGGGTCGGGAGAGAAGCAAACCTCCACTGGAGATCTCCAAAAAAGGCACCCCCACAAACAACAATATCCTCTAATGCTCCCCGGAGGCCTTCATCAAAAACAGAGACAGCTCCCCCGACCAAAGAAGGTTGACACGTTCGAAGACCAAACAGTAATTTAGCAACACTCATACAAGAACGAAGCAAAAGGAGCTCGCTCTGAGGGTCCCGTAGGCGTTTAAGGCACCTCATAAGCTCGACTGCACATTTCGCTCTTTTAAGAGCCATACCACTAATAAACTCTGCATCACGACTAACGGCACCCCCCAGGAGTTTCACACCCAGCACCGGCCTCCCAATCCCCCGAAGGAATAAGCCCTCCTGAACCTTTACACCATTGCAGGTTGGCCAGAAAACTTCAGTTTTCTTTATATTAAGTTGAAGCCCTAAGGAAGGACCCTCAGCTCTGATGATATCTAAAGCATTAGCCACTTGGGTGGTATCTCCGATAAGCGTTCCGTCATCTAGGTACCAGTCGTGAAATAGAAGTTTGCAGCGATCCCTTATTCGGTGAACAAGGGGGTGTAGAGAAAGCGCAAAAAGAGGGGACCTGCTGAACGCCAATAGAAGACCAAATATACTCATCCCCCACATATAATCTAGCTGGTTGACCATATAAAAAATCGATCCACATAGAAATAGAAGGACACCTTTTCCTTACCTCGTACAGTAGGGCTGTCCTATCAACCAAATTAAAAGCATTCGAAAAATCAACAGTAAGCATAGCAAGAGACCCATCTTGGTGGTACTCATTAAGGAACCTATTCGCACTATGAAGAACGGCCTCTGCCCCCACACGGAATCCCTACCCCAAACTGGAAATCGCCAAGGTATTTGGCCATCTCCTTCCCAACACCTTTCATGGCCACCTTGGAGATCACCCTCCTCCAAATCAACCCAACAGCGATAGGCCTAATCCCGTTATCCGGTTTGAGAAGAGG
This sequence comes from Helianthus annuus, assembly GCF_002127325.2. Lineage (NCBI taxonomy): Eukaryota > Viridiplantae > Streptophyta > Magnoliopsida > Asterales > Asteraceae > Helianthus > Helianthus annuus. The sequence continues at coordinate 117,088,263 of NC_035435.2, forward strand.
TGTCAGAGGAGCAGAAGCAACAAACTTCGCCAGACTCCTCGGGCACTTCCCCCCCCCCCCCCCCAGCACAAATTAACCATAGCTGAAGTAGCCCTAAGCAGGCTATTAGCAATCACAGACCCCTCCCCACAAAAAGCATCTAAAAGATGTTGGACCCTTAATCCGTCTCTCCCGCATGACGTACCTTTGGGGAAAGATTTAATACACCCAAGCACACAATCGGACTCCACCACCAGAGGAGACTCAGAAGGTAAGGAGGCAGGCATGGAAGGAGGGGGCATACATGGGTGCTTAGCCACTAAAGCCTCCAGAGTATTCTTATTGAGAGGGGCGACCCCCGAGGAGCATAAAACCTTAACCGCTTCAGTGAAATGTCCACCAGCAACCTTATGTAAACATTGTTTCACATTGGTCCCCCCATGTTGGATCGTCGTTGACCCTGAATGAGTCGATCAGAAGAGTAGTTTCTCTAATTCAAAGGCGGAATCAGTGAATTAGATGCTCAAACTAAATATAATGCTTCACGTTATTGATTCTGACAACGTTTACAACCTGGAAGCAAATCGGCAGCACTTCGTTACAAGTTCCAAGCCGTTACAAATGAAACAACCATGCACCTATTTATAGAGTTCTGGAACCGCTTATACGGACTGCCATAAAAGCGATCCAGACAAGTTAATGTGGTTCGCTTATATGAACAATGTTCATATAAGCGGTCCAGCATGATAGTGTGGGTCGCTTTTATGGACATTGTTCACATAAGCGATCCAACATGCTAATTTACCACTTCTCGTTTCTCGAACCTCGTGCACTGGTTATTCTAACCTATCCTATCCTATTACATGATACAAGACGAAGTCAATAGACGTAATGCACCAACAAACTCCCCCTCGGATATTAACGAAGTCTTCAGTGAACATTCTCTGTTATGCCACCTCTTCAGTCTTGATCATCTTTGCCAACTTCATCATCAGTAGGCTCCCCCTCTCATCAAGCTTCCGTGCTTTTAGAGATCATCACCTTGCTTTTCAGCTACAAGCTCTTCCTCACTTACAACTTATCTTCAGACTCCCCCTTAGACTCGGCTCTTCGGGATCGTAATCTGGTTCTTTCCTGTAATCACTCATACAAATGATAAGTAACAATCATTTTAAAATCATCAACCAGTAACCATAAACTGGCACTATACAACTTTCTAAAACACTCCCCCTATCAACAATATTTCTGAATTTGACACTGTTAAAGAATCCAACTCCCCCACAGATTATCATTCAAGTTCAAATTAATGACCTTGAAGATATTCACAATCTGTTTTTTTTTTGAAGTTTTCTAGAAATTTCAAGTTTCAAATTAATGAACTCGTTTAGTTTTCGGAAACACAATCAACATACTTAGATTTTGAAACTCAGCAACTCAGACATCGGTTTATCGAAAATAAAATATAAATCAAAATCTTTTTGTATTTTCTGAAAATATAAAGCAGTAAAGAAATATATACAAACATATTTACAAACAATATTTTTTGTTTTGAGAATGCAACAGAGGATCATATCAGTTTTTGACAAGTCACAAGTACCGTTAAGCTTTAAATCATACTCAGAATTAAACAATTCACTTAGATTGTCAATATACTGATCCATTTAAGTTTTCATACAAATTTCAACTGATTCAGGATACGATTTAGATGTTTTAAGACTTAAACTCATTCATGTGTCCCACCTCTTGAATATACTCCCGTATCCAGAATCCCAATATTCAGTCTTACAGGTAAGAATACTACAATGATGTCTGTACATAAATTAGGGGTTAAATGCGAGAACTGAGGGATCTCAGGCCAGAACTTCCGTTCAGCAGAGAGATATCAGTTTCGACTATGCAGTATGTCCCCTTTAGAGGATCTTTTCAGCTACAACAGATGATTATCAATTTTATTGTCTAATCAGCTGAGGGCTTTATGCTATATTTCAAGCATTTCAGGATAAAGTATTAGCCAGGGACTAGGTCAGAACTACCGTTCAGCAGAAGTCCTGGAATAATACCCCAGACATCATAGAGTATAAACACCTAGTATATCAGAATACGAGACCTTTCAAACGAGATTTCAGGGGTTACCTATATATCCAAGTAGTGTTCCCCACAAAATAAGTAAGTTTGAATTTAGGTTTATATCCCGAAAAAGCTTACTAAATGTATAAAAACCTATCGGCATATCATTTGTGAGACTGCTTAATGCTATTTAATCATTACATTTCTTTAGCATACTGTAACTGTCTACTGATGTACAATCATTTCCTCTTTTTACGCAAAACTCAAATTTTTGATTTTATCATGTTTTTGGCTTTTTCAAATTTTCTAATGTTTTTGTATTTTCTAACAATATTTTTCTCCCCCTAAAATGCAAAACCATTAAAGAAATTTGACAAACCGATACTGATAGCTTTGTCTCGCCATCCATTTTCTGCTTCTCATGCTCTGTTTTGCAGAATATATAACATCAAGTACCCCCATGATTTACAACCCATTGATTTTGACAGTTAGAAAACCGTTCTTCAACTTGTGAGTAATCATGTTTGTTCCGCCGTGAGGGTTTCGGCATAGTCCATCACCACTTATTCAAACCAAACTAACATCAAACATCACAATCATCAACCAAACAAACAAACAACCAACAAACAAACAGCAATCATCAAACACAATACAAACTTATACAAAACAACAAACAAACTCCCTGTCTGACCAAAACCAGGGATCTTCAACCTCTTCCTGTGCAACACTCTTACAATCTTCAGCATCATCTAGCACCTGCACATTCAAACCTTATCAAATACGCAAACAATTTGTCATAAAAATTTCAATCAATAAAGATAGATGCCGATTCATGCTTCGCGATAAAGGAAGCTCCGGCAATTCCAACCACTTAATCAAACATGGTGTCCACCCAGGCCTCAGCAGCCTTAGGTGTAACCTTGATTCTAGCAACCTGAATTTTAAAGTTTTCAGCCTTGAGCGGTGGAAAATTTGCATCATAAGCAACCACATCTGAATACTCAGACGTTTTCTCCGCATAAGTTGAACTTATTGTGTCAGTTTTTGGTTTCCAACTTTGTTTCTGTTTCTCATCTTTCATCAAATCAACACTTTTCTTAACAGACCACACTTGACCTTTCGGAGTACCTCTTTTGTTAAAATTTGTTTCTTTCTGAACCTTTTGAGTTTGAACAACATTTTTAGGTTTCCAAATCTTTTGAGGTTTTGGCACACCAACCAATGTTTTCCGACTCCATGATGTTCTCATTCTGAGTGTGTGAGAATTCCAGGTATGTCTAGAATTAAACCTGTTCGGGTTTGATTTCCAATTTTGATTTGAGGCAAACTTGTTTGTTGTATACCGCCAAGTTTGTCTTGAATCAAATCTGGTTGACCTCGGTTTCACACTCTCAGATTTCTGTGTCTCAACATCAACAGACTTTGGATTTGGACACTTTCGTGCAACATGTCCAATTTTATCACATTTAAAACATACTTTCTTTGAAACATCCTTTGCCTGTTGTTGTTTCTTTTTCATAGCCTCAAACTCTGCATTAGATTGTTTTCCAATTTTGAATTTTTCTTCTTCGGTGAAACTTTTTCCTTGAACAAAATTCATTTTTGTCTGAAAATTGGACCTTTCAGTTCTGTTTTGATTATGTTTCTTCTTATACCCCAAACCAGACTTCATGTTTTTCTTCGTAGAACCAGGTTTGTTATAAGACCTTTTGAAACATTTACCAGCAAACTTCGACATTTCAGACTTCTCAATTTCAACCATCTTGAAAACTTTGTCAATTTTCTCTGAAATCACATTCTGAATCGGGAAAACCACATCCAAGAATAATTTGTCCGATCCAATCATGGTATAAACCAATCCTTTTGAGTCATCATTCAAAGTCTTCTCAAATTTCGTGTCTTTCAGATATCCATCATAAAGATTTCCTTGATCTTCATCCTGTGATTCAGACTTTCCTTTCAAAACACTATCACCCACCTTACATACCACCTCTGAATCATCAGCATCATCAGATTTGGTGTAAGTCACATCGATACTTTCAGGTAATTGGTCAGCTATGTTCAAACCCTTTGCCACCTTTTCCTCATCATAAAAAGTATAATTGTCCCTCAATGGTGGTGGTACCTGATGAAACTCCGAACCAATACCCTTTTTACAATTATTAGTATCTTTGTCATCTGGTGTGATATTGAAAATACGTTCGAGAATGTACGAAGAGTTATGATAACTTTGAAGTTTTGTAACAATCTTTTCTTTTTCAGCCAAGACTTGTTTAAGATTAGCAATTTCATCAATTCGCTTGTTTAATTCAATTTGCTTTTCTTTAAACTGTCTTTCATACAATTCTTTGGTTGTTAAAGTTTCAGATCAAAATTTTTGACTTGGCTCTTCAAAGTATCATAAGCTTCTTGTACTTTCTGACTTGACCATTTTAAAGAATCATACTGTTTTTGTAACTCTAGAAACTTAGATTCTTTCTCAATGCAATCAACACATTTTGTGTCACATTTTTCTTTCAAAACCTTATTTTCTTTTTCAAAATCATGACATTTTTGTGTTAATTTCTCAACTTTTAATTTTAGACTTTGCTCTGTATCAATCCTTTCTTTACATTTCATTTTTAAAACATCTTCAAGCTTATTCATTTCATTATCTTTTATTTTTATGATGTCATCTTTTTCTGTACAGGCTTTGCACACTACTATGCAACTCCTGCACTTGTTTTCATTTTTATCAACTAAATCAACATTCAATGAGTCAGAAGATTTTCTTATCTCAGTCTCTTTCAGCACCGAATCTTCTTTCTTAGCTTTCTGATCTACCACTGCCTTCTCCTCTTTTCCTTCTTTCTTTACATCCTTTCCTTTCTCTTCAGATTTCTGTTCCTTTTCAGCAGCAATCTTCGCATCAGCCTTCACTTCTTCAATCAACTTCTTCAATTCTTCTTCTTTTCTCTTTCTCATCTCTACTACCTTTGGTAAACTTGCTTCAAAGACCTCTTTCAGCTTGTTCATCAAATCTGGCAGATAGCTTTTATCAGAAAGTCTTTTTGTGTTGAAAATACGCTCACTTGGAAACACATTGGTTACAGCATCAAAATCCACTTTTGACGGATCTACCACTGGATTCCCCTGTGGATCCAAATAACACTCCAATTCTTCATTCCATCTCTTAGCTCTCTGTGCTTCTTGAAATGGTTCATACAACTTGCCAATCTCCCATCTTGCACTGTCTCTTCTCCACCAGGCATCATGCTCTTCTTTTGCCATGTTCTTATATTCGTGAATTACACTCGATTGTCGTGAAATAATCTTGACACTTGAACGAAATCAGATTGATCGTATGAACGAAAACCAATTTGGACAAATAAGCGGAACTAGTTGGACAGATACGCGAACCAGTAACTTTGACCAAAAGAGCGAATCAAGTCGAATAAGCGAACCAACACAATAAGTGGTCCAAATAAATTCAAACGAGCGGACCAAGACTTGTCATATGAGCGGACCAGAACTTGTCATACGAGCGGTTCAGATATTGTCACTCGAGCGGACTAGGAAATGTTCAGATGAGCGGACCAAACTTATTTTGGAGCGGTCCAGATGAACTAATGTACGAATGAGCGGCCCAGACTATGATTGTTCGAGCGGTCCAGGGATGTACACTCGAGCGGTTCAAGGCAGTTTTTGGAGCGGTCCAGATGCAAAACTGAACAAATGAGCGGTTCAAACAACTTCTTTTCGAGCGATCCTGAATGTTCGAAAAAGCGATCCTTAGTTTTTAGCCTGTTTTATCTATTTTTAGTCCGAATTTCACTCTAAAACTTTCTAGGGTTTGTAATTGTCCAATAACACACGTCCTGTGAAAAATTCGTCCGATTTTCACCGTGGAAACTTGTCTAAATCAAAAAAGAAGGTGTAGAAGACAGAAAACGGATCAAATTTGAGCTGAACTCTTCTTCCTGAGCTCTGATACCACTTGTTGGATCGTCGTTGACCCTGAATGAGTCGATCAGAAGAGTAGTTTCTCTAATTCAAAGGCGGAATCAGTGAATTAGATGCTCAAACTAAATATAATGCTTCACTTTATTGATTCTGACAACGTTTACAACCTGGAAGCAAATCGGCAGCACTTCGTTACAAGTTCCAAGCCGTTACAAATGAAACAACCATGCACCTATTTATAGAGTTCTGGAACCGCTTATACGGACTGCCATAAAAGCGATCCAGACAAGTTAATGTGGTTCGCTTATATGAACAATGTTCATATAAGCGATCCAGCATGATAGTGTGGGTCGCTTTTATGGACATTGTTCACATAAGCGATCCAACATGCTAATTTACCACTTCTCGTTTCTCGAACCTCGTGCACTGGTTATTCTAACCTATCCTATCCTATTACATGATACAAGACGAAGTCAATAGACGTAATGCACCAACACCCCACACTCATTATCATCCTCAGTGCCCTTTTTGATTCCATCCGTAACCCCCCTCGCGGGTTGATCAAACATCGATTGGACAAGAGTGAAAAAACCCTCAAGATCACCCCACTAAGCCAAAGACCGCTGGATGCTAAGGCATTGGCCCGTCTTCCTATTGCCCGACCTCTTGTCCTGACGACCAATAGGCTTAAACACCCGCAAGGTGCAACGTGGTAATATCAAAAGTCGCACCCATGCCTCAACAGAATCAGGCATAGCAACCACCTTGTCCAAAGCTGTAGTTAAGACTTGGGAAAATGCCATACGACAACTAAGGGGGATACTCTTAACAGTCTTGATGGGGAGAGAGAAAACACGGTCAAGCAAAGCAATATCTACACCCAACTCTTCCGACGAGGTATCAACGTTTTCAACACCGGGTCTAGTGATGCCAAAAATAAAACCCTATTCATCTCTCTCACCTGGCACAAAACGAATAATCTTATCCTCATGGTGGCACGCTTGAGTGAAAGCATGAGGGTACATATACTCACCACATAACCATTGTCCGGAGACCCTCAAAGCTTCACAAACAGAGGTAAAAAGATTAAGATCGTCAGCAATTGCACATCTCAAAGAATCTTTCTTTCGTCTGAGCCCAAATGGTGACTCTTGATATGTGCCATTAACCTTGGGAATCCCTTAGCCCCCACCAAGCCATCGGGGCAACAATGAAACCGTCGGAAAGGACAAGGCCAGAAACCGCTACCATCAGAGCCAACCATAACAAAACTAAGTAAGCGTAGTCGACACTTAGATAATGTCACGTACGCCACCACCAATAAAGAAAACCCAATCCAAAAGGAATCGCAGCTGATGGGTCAAAAGGTAATTGAACCGCTACGCTAAAAAATCCCGAAGAAATCACCTAGGCATTTCGTCGAACACCTTGCGTGCGAAGAAGAAAAACATAAAACTGAGAGGAAATCGTTGTCAAGGTGAGGGACGCATGAATCAAGTAAACGCTTAAGATAATCATAAACATTTGCGTTATCGCAATGAGTATTGAAGCTCCGTCGAGTGGAAATGGCAGCAGAGACGGAGCGAACAGGAAGAAATATGAAAAGGGGCGACCCAGGCTTTGGGGAAAGACAATGAATCGAGTAATGGAATATAAGTGAAGATTTTGACTTGCATTTTTTGTGTTTTTTCTTGAGGTTTTCTAGATCCTCTTTCTTAAAAGATAGTTTAATCCTCTCGTTGGCGTCTGCATTTATGATGTCTCTCTTATGACCAAGATCTTTGATTTTCTTTCCAAGAACGTGTATTTATTTTTGAACGGCTCCAATAACTTGTACTTCTATCGACTTTTCCTCTATTTTATCATCAAATTCTCCTTGGACAAGTAGCTTACTCAATCTATCATGCTGAATAACCTACCAGTTCCAAATAAACAAGATTTATTCTAGCTTTTGATACGCTTGTCAAAGCTCTTCCGATAAATTGTGTGTTCCCTTTTTCATTTTCATAGAAGTCTTTCATGAAAAGAATTTTCAAGGGATGCAGCTTATCAGCAAGGTCTCTATCTGTTACTTTCTCTTCTGCACCATTTTCTCTAAGAAGAGTGTATTTGTTCTGCACACAGGTTCCTCCAGCACACAGGTTCCTCCAGCACCATCAGTTCCAATCTTCTCTTGATCTACATTTATGATTCTTTTTATTGCATTTCAATTGGTGTAGTGGATGATTCTTAAACCTCTTTCTAGCCTTTCTTCCCATATAGCCAATCTGTAAGGAGTTGGTGGCTTTTCTGGCACATCTTCTTGACTCTAATAGTATTCTACCCGATTGTATTCAGGGAATATCATGATATCCCTGTCAATTTCTTGAACCATGACTGATTGGGTTCTGAGATTTTTCTTCTTACAATCTGTGACTGTCTTGAGTCAGCTTCTTCTTCCCAGTGCTTCATTTGTTTGTTGATTTATTCTTTTACTGATAATAGTGTCTCCAGAAGAAGTTGGCTTTGGACCAGTTTGAGGAATTTTGAGGTTTAAACTTGAGATAGCTAGAGGTAATGGAGATGCTAACCTCTTTAACATTTCTTCTCTTGAGACTACAGGAGGTGGACCTATTACAGTGGTTCCAGCTTCAGTGATTGGTGTGACAGTTAACTGTTGTGGGATTGACTTTGGAAGTTCCTGGTGAGATGCTTCAACAGGAAGTGGCTTCACAATTTCCTTATCTCAAGCTTAGCCAATCTTGCAATGTTGTGATGCATTCTCTTCATGAGAGACTGCACTTCACCTACCAGTTTGGTGTTGTTGGCTACACTTTCCTGTACTTTAGCAAATTCAGTTTGATTCTTGTCCTGAAGAGTAGCCCATTCTTTTATTAGCTTCTGATGTATTGCAAAATACATCTTTTATTCGTGTAAAGTTTGTATAGTTTTCGTTATATTTAGTTTTGATTTTCGTTAGAATATGCATACTATTGATTAAATCGTGTTTCGCAGGTCTTGATGTTCAAATATGCGAGAAAGCGAGTAAAACGAGTAAAAATATTGAAGTGTCAAGTCTTGGAGCATGTTGGAAAAGTCGAGGAGTTGAAATAGAGTTAAAGAGCTGAAAAACCACTCTCTGGCACCCCATCACCCACTAAGCAAGTTTCTGGCACCTGGCGAGAGTCTGAAGTTAATACATGAGCTGAAAAACAAGGTGGCACCCCACCACCCAGTCCCTGATCTTGTGGCACCCGGCCAGAAGCCTGTAGTTGGCGAATTTTTGTTATGGAAAGTCATATATAACATCAAAAACGTGAAAAAAACCCTAATTTTCGACTAAGGGGACTTCTTGGGCGATTGTTGAGCATTCTTGGAGCTTTTTCGGAGATCTTGAAGCCTAGGAATCATCGGTACGAGTTCGGGGAAGAAGACTTGAAGATCTAATCGGGTTTTCTAGTTCTTTGTTCTTGACTTTTCTTACGAAACTTGTTACAATGAATTCTTTGTTAAACATCTTTGAATTGTTTTCGTTTATGAACATGCTCGGCTAAATTTATTTACCGCCTAGACTTGATGAATGGATTAATATAAAGTTTTTACCGGTTTATGTTATTTGCATGATTGTTATGGATTAATTGTGTCTAGTAAGAAGTTTGATTAAATGATTTGATGTATATGCATGCTTTGAGTTGGTTTATTGTTATTATTTGCTTCGTATGATTCTTAGTGACGGTCTATATCACAACATAGAGTCATATTAGGGTTTAGGATTTCGGTGAGTGTCTATATCATGTTAGAAAACCTTAACTCTTTAGGGAGAATTGGCCAATAACCCCTAGAAGTAACTCATAATAATTTGCTAATTCTTAGTGTTCTACTAGTCCTAATACCAGGAAAGTGAGGGGCTATTGGTAGGTCTTACCCGGCAAATTGCTTTAGATAGTCCTTGGAAAAGGTCATGTCTTGGTTTACCTGTCGGTCTTATTAGTCTATCAAGTCAAATTAATTACTTCAAACTACCCTAGATCTAGGATTGGAAAAGAATAGGTCAACATTAGGGTACTTACACAATAATTAGACAACTGGAAAGGCGTCTAATAACCGGTAGGATTAACGTCCTAGGTAGCTCCACAGGTTTCTCCTTGAGAAGGGTCGAGGGGCCTCGATGGTTCTTAATAGGTTTAGTACTTTAAGATCCCGGTTCCATAATTTGTGCATTTAACTTATTCGGTAATCTCTTAAAAACAATCCAGGATTCTTGTCTAGGTGGTCTCATTCTCATATAAGAAAAGTCCTCAGTCTTTATTCGTCTTTAGTCTAGTTCTAGTTTAATTTAGTAGTTTAATATAGATTTCCTAGATTTTCCGTAACCCCCCCCCCCAACTAATTAAACAAGTTAAGTCGTGTCTGTCAGTGTCTATTAGAGTCTAGTTTACGTGATACATAGAGTCCTGTGGTTCGATACTCGGACTTGTTTAGGCTATATTACATTGACCGGTACACTTGCCGGTTGTGTGGTTTAGGTTTTAGAGAGTCTGTTTTTATAAATTTAAAGCTTTGTAGTGTCTAGCTTAGGGAGTCTAATTTAGTTAATTTTTATAGTCTGTTTAGCACACATCAAGTTTTTGGCGCCGCTGCCGGGGACTCTTGGCAATCGCGTTTATTAGCTTTGATAGACCTTATTTGACATATACGTGCTACGTGTTTAGTTTGTTTGAGTCTTTTATTTTCGTTTGAGTCGTAGTGACTACTGTTGCTTTTCTCACATTCAGGTTTTTGCGGATAGTGGATGCCACATCTGCGCTCGCACGGACCGCCACCGAAGCCACCAGTCACCGAGTCATCATCATCGTCTCGTTTGGGCCAAGGCCCACAGGTTGGTATTTCATTCACGTCCCAGTTCCCCAATTTCGATTCCACTCCATTACCCACCCCACCCCATTCACCCAAAACATCACCTAAGATTTCCCCACCCGATAGCCCTACTTTTAGCACCTCTAGCATCCCAGAAAACCTAGAAGAGATGGCCAACCCTAGGCAAACCGTTCACCAACAAGCCACCCAGAATTTCACCGGCCTCGCTTCACCCATCACAGTTCCACCCATAGTTAGCGAGAACTCATGGCAGATTCCATCTTATGCCATGTAGGCCATTACTAATAGCATCCAATTCCATGGCCGCGAGGACGAGGACGCACCGGCCCACATAAACCGGTTCTCCCATATCCTTGCTACTTTTAGCCTTCAAGGAGCACCTAATGATGCTACTTACCTTCAGCTTTTCCCATTTTCACTAGCAGGGCGTGCGGCTACTTGGTTGGACTCTCAACCAACCGGTACCTTTACCACTTGGGCGGGGCTTCGTCAAGCCTTTTTGAACAAATATTTCCCGCCCGCTAAAGCCTCACGTCTTAGAGACCAAATCCACTCCTTTCGCATGGAGCCCGACGAGCCTTACTACCTTGCTTGGGAGCGTTTCCAAAACCTTTGTGCTCGTTGCTCCCAACATGGTCTTTCTGATTGGGCTTTATGTGAGAAATTCTATAACGGTCTCACCCAAGAGACTCGTGATAGGTTTGATACTAATGCGGTGGGGCATATGATGGGTATTCTTACAGTTGCTGAGTGTTTAGAGCGTTTTGAGGCATTTGCTCAGTCTCAATCCCAATCACGATCCGATCAGCGGCATCAAAGTGGTAATTCGAATACCACTACTAGTGCGCCCGCCCGAGGGGTGAACCATGTCACCATGGATCCTAGTTTAGCCGCTGTATTGGAAAACATGTCTAGGGAACTTAAGGAAATTAAGGCTAAGGTAGACAAATGTGAGTATTGTCGAGGGGGTCACGACACGAGTGCGTGTCCACTGCTAGTAGGTGAGGAGCAGAACGATTTTGTAGGAGGGGGTCAAGGTAGAGGTCAACCTAGTGGGTTTGGTAATAATAACTTTGGTTCGGGTTAGCGTAATAATAATTTTGCTTCTAACAACAATTTTCGCTCAAACGGACCCCCTGGTTTTCAAATAGCTCAAAATCCAAATAGGGGTTTAGGTTCACTCTTTGGTGGGGGTTCAAATGGGCAGGTTAATGATGGGGGGTCAAGTAGTCAGGTTCAAACAGGTCAAGGGTCAAGCTATGATCTTGGGGGTAGTCTAGAAAGGATGGAGTCCATGATGAGTCAATTAATTGTTAGGGATCAAACCACCCAAAAGAAACTTAGCGAACATGACCTTATGCTTAAGAATCACCAAGCTGCTTTGCAAGACCTTCAAAGGGTTGTAGGTGATATGTCTAAGAAGTTAGAGGAGAGATTACCCGGTCAGTTTGCGGGTAACACCCAACCGAACCCGAATGCTCATGTAAAGGCCATTACCACTCGTAGTGGCAAAACCGTAGGGAACCCGAGCGTAGAGGAGAGAGTAGTCGATGAGGATGGAGATATTGTAGACGAAGAGATAGAGATGGAGGCTCCCGGCAAAGTGCAATCGAGGCTGCGCCCAGCAAGTACCGCACAACCCGGTGAGCCTCAAGGTGAGAAGAGAGTAGAGAAACCTCCCGTGGATGTTAGGCCCTCGCCTTTAGTGAACCATGCGTATGTCCCGTTCCCTTCCCGTCTTAAGAATCAAAAATACTCGAGGGAATACGGGCAATTTTAGACATCTTCAAACAATTGAAGATTAATCTTCCTTTATCGAGGCACTCCAGTCCATGCCTAAATAAGCGAAATTTTTAAAGGACCTTCTTAGGAATAAGGAGAAGTTAGGGGAGTTGTCGAATGTCCCATTGCATGGAGGATGTTCGGCCGTTGTCTCAAATCAGCTTCCTGAAAAGCTTACCGATCCCGGTGTTTTCACAATTCTTTGTCTATTCGGTAGTAACACTAATACTAGAGCTTTAGCCGACCTAGGAGCTAGCATCAATTTGATGCCCTTTTCTCTCTACGAAAAGCTAGACTTAGGCGAGCTTTCAGCCACCCGAATGAAATTATCTTTAGCTGATAGATCCGTGAAACACCCTAGGGGCATAGTCGAGAATTTGCTTGTTAAGGTGGACAAGTTCGTTTTTCCGGCTGACTTCGTCATTCTCGACATGGAAGCCGATGAAAACGTACCGTTAATCTTAGGACGCCCATTCTTGAACACCGCTAAAGCTCTCATAGATGTCTCTTTAGGCACCATCACGCTTAGAGCGGGCGAGGAATCAGTAATTTTTAAGGTTATCAATTCGAGAGGGTCTAGTGATAGAGTGGAGGCAGTATCGTCAGTAGGGGAGTGCGAGAAGGATGAGAGAGATGAAGAGAAGGTGGTGAGTGATCCGAGTCTAGAGAAGGTGATAGGAATCAAGTGTGGGGATCCACTGGATAGGAGAGTAGAGGAATTAGAGGAGAGAATCGTGCGTTTAGAATCTAAGATAGAGACACTGAGCAAGGCTCAGTGTGGGGATGGAGTTCGATATGAAGAGTATATATTCAAACCGCCAAGTGAGGAGTTGAGAGGTTGTGAGAGAGATAAGAGTGTTTGGGTTGATTCAGTCAATCAGTATAATGGTGGTACAGCCCGTGAGTGTGTGTTTGGAGGTGAGCTGCATCTCTATGATCCTCCATAAGTATGTAAAAAGTTGAAATCCCAAGTGTAGAATTTGTACCGTTTGTATCTTCGTTTATTTTTCGTAATTTTTAGTAGCTAACAGTTGTTTTTTCGTAGTTTTTTCGGGTCCTTGTTTGTGTTTTGAGTCGTTTGCAGGAGTGCATCACCGAGGATTTGCAGGAAATTGCGAGGAGAATAAGGTTCCAAGTAAGTTTTAAGTCGTAGAAAAAGAAACAAAAATTCGGTTGGTTTTTGGATGGTTTGGGTAAAATCAAAATTGTTTCTAAGGCATGAAAAGGAGATTTGGGGTAAACTTTCAAAAAAAAAAAATTCGGAAATTCATACGGTTTGGCGGGCCGCCACCATCTATTGAACTTTCTGGCCACCGGCCAGAAACCATAGCTGAAACCCAATCATTTTAAAACCAAACAACGTAATTACCGTTGTGGCACCCCGCCACCCACATCAAAGGTTTCTAGCAGGCCGCCAAAACGTAGATCTGAAAAAAAAAAAATTTAAACCCCTAAGTTCACTTTTTCACCGAAAAACACACTTTCCTTCTAACCTATTTCCTTTCCCCCCCCCCTACCTAAAGGTTCACCTGTTAACCTTTATCCCTCACACCCCCTTCACCAAAAACCCTTATCACTATCCTCCCATCCTCTACCGTACACATCCCCACACGGTGCTCCTACGCTCACCACCCTCTTCCTCACCACCTTCTACACCAACCGCCGCCACCCACCATCTCCCACCCCCAACTGCCGACACCCCTCGTCCCACCTCACTCACCGCCGCCCACCTTTCACCTACACCACAACCTTCCTCTCCTCGCCGCCGTACACAGCCGACAACCACATCATATCTCACTCGCCGCTAACCCTCCTCCTCTACATCGAACAACCCCCGGCCACCCTCTTCACTCCCTCACCAACCGCCGCTCACCTCTCTTCACTCCATCACCACTGCCGCTTACCACCCTACCCCTTGCTCTCCTTCATCGCCGGCAATCCACCACCATTATCATCCCAAATCTCATCACCATTACCTCTATCATCTTTATTACCACTGATTTTCACCACCACTAAACCACTTTTCATCATAAAAATCGAATTTGTTTTGGGGCTTAAAGGTTCAACCGAAAATTCTTTAAATTTTTCTTGTATCTCTCAAGTCCAAGGTATGCTTCTTGTAATTTTTTGTAGTATGAGTCAAGTTCTTTCAGTTTTTGCTTAGTGTCATAGTAGTCTAGAGTTAAGTTTGGGTGAATTTGGTGTCTTGCTAAGATTAGGGGATGTTGGAGGTTGCGGTTGGGTTCGGTTTGGGCGCTTAAACAGCATATTGTTTGCGGTTGGGTTCGGTTTGGGTTCTTTGAGCAGGGTATTGTTTGCGGGTTGGATTCGGTTTGGGGAATGGATTCAGTGTTCATCATGACTTGGTTTAGGGTTAACCGACATTAAGTGTGGGGATACGGGTTGTAGTTTTTGATATAAAAATTGTATTTTTACTACTTACACGGCCCGTGTCCATTGCTTCCGCACTTATGTTTTTGTGTTGATGAATTTCGGCACTTAGGATTACTCGAGGGCGAGTAAAGTGCCGGGAGGAGGTAGAGGTGCTAATCTTGTATTTTTGGCGTCTACTTAGGTCGAGGTCTAGTCTAGTCGTTGTTTAGTTTAGGGTCTGTTAGGTCGTGCGTGTCATTTTTGAGTCGTGTTAGTGTCGTCTAAGTGTCATTATGCTTTGTTTTGTGTACTTTAGTATTGATACCACTCGCCCGTACTCAATCTCCATTCGGGCGAGGTTCGGTTACGCTTAAAAAGAGATTTGCAAAAATCGCTTTAATGTCACTTTGTTTATAAACTACGGCCGCGAACGAAATGCTATACGGCCGTTGTTTTTGTATATATTTGTTTATGTTAGAAAAAAAAGTAGTTTGTGACCAATATTCTGTTTGCTTCGTGTTGCCATTATTGAATTGTTGTGCAGAATGTCACGTGCAGGAACTTCAAGTCGGGCCAACAGGAAACGAGGCTGAGACACTCGCTCAGGAAAGGGCCCAGTGGGACACAGGCGGGTGATGAGGTGTTGGGTGATGCGGAGTAGAGCGAGGATGCAGCGAGGATGACAACTTATATCTTTTGTTTATTTTTATCTTTATGCTGTTTTTAATCCTCGTCTATTGGTTTGTACTTAAATACATTAAACAAGTTGGTTGGGATTTTGGGGATGGTTGAAGCTTGGTTGTTGGATGTTTGCACTAACACTTAGTATCTTATATATTATCTTTTGCGAGTGTTTGGTGTTTGCGTGATTAGGCTGATATTTGTAGCCGCTTTCGTTCGCGTGTCCGAGGTTAGAGTTGTTTGCTGAGCACGTATCGAATTGGAGGGCTTATGTGGAAACGACTGGCATTTTGACAGTCTCACATACTTAGCTAAGTCGTTTCCCTTTTTGTTGTTGTTCATTTTTATTTATTTCGTTTGCAATTTTTTTTTAGGTAGTTGTCGAGTCGTATTTTCGTTCTTGCATTAGGGACAATGCAATCTCTAAGTGTGGGGATGGGATAAAAGAAATCAGAAAATGTCTTTGAAATAAAAGAAATTTGCAATAAAAACGGAAAATGATAGAAAAGATAAATGTTTGCTCGGGGTCGAATAATAATAATATGAGATTATAATAAATCGAGCTTGCGTCTAGTTAGGGATGTGTGGATAGGCCCGGGTTTGGTTTTAAGTCCCTTTGAGCTAATATACCTTAATTGTCAGTCTGCTAGTGGGTTGCTAGTGGGTTTTCGCCTGGGAGATATGGGAAATTAAAACTGCCGATAATAGTATAAGGGGCACCGTTATAAGTTAAAACTGTCAGAGTTTGTGGTCATGAGAAAAAAAATAGAATAAAAAGTGAGCTAGAAACTAAATGAAAGTAACACAGGTCTATGTAATCCGAGTTGGGGATAGCGACTCTACAGCCGGAATACCTCTTGGTTAGGGAAAGCATCGTCTAGACTCACGAGAGAAAAAAAAAAGAGCAAGAAGCAAAGCAAAAATAGAAAAAAAATGGAAAAAAGAAAAAAAATTGATTGTAAACTCTTTTGGTTTTGATATAAGACGGTTGGGAATTGGTCAAGTGATCGCTCCTTTAGTCCTATAAGCTTGAGGCGGGAGTAGGTGGACTGTAGATTCTAGCGTGAGACCCTAGGTAGACTGACTGCACTTAAATTAAATTCACATGATAAGGGCTTAGGATTGGATTCGGGTTTAAGGGGACAAGTATATTCGCAATCGCAGCTAACGCAAGCCTCGGTTTTAATTAAATATACCTATGCTTTTGACCCGAGTGAATATTTGTCTATGATTCCGTTGCATAATTCTTTTTCGAGGACGAAAAAAGAGTACGTGTGGAGATGTTTGATGTATTGCAAAATACATCTTTTATTCGTGTAAAGTTTTTATAGTTTTCGTTATATTTAGTTTTGATTTTCGTTAGAATATGCATACTATTGATTAAATCGTGTTTCGCAGGTCTTGATATTCAAATATGCGAGAAAGCGAGTAAAACGAGTAAAAATATTGAAGTGTCAAGTCTTGGAGCATGTTGGAAAAGTCGAGGAGTTGAAATAGAGTTAAAGAGCTGAAAAACCACTCTCTGGCACCCCATCACCCACTAAGCAAGTTTCTGGCACCTGGCGAGAGTCTGAAGTTAATACATGAGCTGAAAAACAAGGTGGCACCCCACCACCCAGTCCCTGATCTTGTGGCACCCGGCCAGAAGCCTGTAGTTGGCGAATTTTTGTTATGGAAAGTCATATATAACATCAAAAACGTGAAAAAAACCCTAATTTTCGACTAAGGGGACTTCTTGGGCGATTGTTGAGCATTCTTGGAGCTTTTTCGGAGATCTTGAAGCCTAGGAATCATCGGTACGAGTTCGGGGAAGAAGACTTGAAGATCTAATCGGGTTTTCTAGTTCTTTGTTCTTGACTTTTCTTACGAAACTTGTTACAATGAATTCTTTGTTAAACATCTTTGAATTGTTTTCGTTTATGAACATGCTCGGCTAAATTTATTAACCGCCTAGACTTGATGAATGGATTAATATAAAGTTTTTACCGGTTTATGTTATTTGCGTGATTGTTATGGATTAATTGTGTCTAGTAAGAAGTTTGATTTAATGATTTGATGTATATGCATGCTTTGAGTTGGTTTATTGTTATTATTTGCTTCGTATGATTCTTAGTGACGGTCTATATCACAACATAGAGTCATATTAGGGTTTAGGATTTCGGTGAGTGTCTATATCATGTTAGAAAACCTTAACTCTTTAGGGAGAATTGGCCAATAACCCCTAGAAGTAACTCATAATAATTTGCTAATTCTTAATGTTCTACTAGTCCTAATACCTGGAAAGTGAGGGGCTATTGGTAGGTCTTACCCGGCGAATTGCTTTAGATAGTCCTTGGAAAAAGTCATGTCTTGGTTTACCTGTCGGTCTTATTAGTCTATCAAGTCAAATTAATTACTTCAAACTACCCTAGATCTAGGATTGGAAAAGAATAGGTCAACATTAGGGTACTTACACAATAATTAGACAACTGGAAAGGCGTCTAATAACCGGTAGGATTAACGGCCTAGGTAGCTCCACAGGTTTCTCCTTGAGAAGGGTCGAGGGGCCTCGATGGTTCTTAATAGGTTTAGTACTTTAAGATCCCGGTTCCATAATTCGTGCATTTAACTTATTCGGTAATCTCTTAAAAACAATCCAGGATTCTTGTCTAGGTGGTCTCATTCTCATATAAGAAAAGTCCTCAGTCTTTATTCGTCTTTTGTCTAGTTCTAGTTTAATTTAGTAGTTTAATATAGATTTCCTAGATTTTCCGTAACCCCGCCCCCCCAACCAATTAAACAAGTTAAGTCGTGTCTGTGAGTGTCTATTAGAGTCTAGTTTACGTGATACATAGAGTCTTGTGGTTCGATACTCGGACTTGCTTAGGCTATACTACATTGACCGGTACACTTGTTGGTTGTGTGGTTTAGGTTTTAGAGAGTATGTTTTTATAAATTTAAAGCTTTGTAGTCTCTAGCTTAGGGAGTCTAATTTAGTTAATTTTTATAGTCTGTTTAGCACACATCAGCTTCTCAAGGGCATCAGTGATACTGTTGTTGCTTACCCTTAGAATGGTGATTTCTTCCAAGACTTTGTTTGAACTACTTGATTGTCTTAACTCCACAGCATTTGTGACTTGTGTTTTGATTTTCTCCAATTCTGTGAAAATCTTTTGAATTTCTGATGCAGGAATGCTGGTTTCTGGTGTCTTTTCTTTCTGTTTCTGCAGAGCTTTCAGTGCTTCAGAGTTTTTCTCTATTTGTGCCTTTATGAGCTCTACTGATTCTGATAAGGTCTACATTTCTGCTATTTGACCTTGTATCTCTGAAAGCAACAAATCAAGCTTCTCTTCTACAGGATTCTTCTTGCAGGCCTTGAATACATTATCCAAAACTGTTTGAAAATTTTCTTGTGACATGGGTGGTTCAAGGACATTTGGAACAACAGATGTTCCTTCTTACATACCAGCTGTAAACACATTTGCAGCTATTTTGGAAATGATTGGTGTATTTTTGGTTTAAGTATCCCAGAATCATCTCCACCAGAAGTGAATAACATATTTTCACCCTAGATTTCCTTATGTTATTGAATCAATCCAATGAATGATTCTCCATAAATTGTTGAGATAAAAAATTATCTCTTACCAGATTTCCTTGACCAGTTTCCTGATCTCCATTTGTTGGGATCTCAACCTCTTCCTCATTATCTGATTCAGAGTTGAGATAAAATGTACTAGAAACATCCTCATCAACAACAGTTTTTCTATGTTCAATTTTGTAAGATGCAGTAATTGAATCTTCAGAATTTGTTTTTCTTAAAGAAGTTTCAATTAAAACTATGTTTAAGAGAGAATCTATACCAACAACTTGAGATTCATCAAAGTGTAAAACTTAAGTGTCTTCTTGTGTTGTACCAGCAACATGAGATTCTTAATAATGATGAACTTCAGTTTCTTCATGAGTTGTTCCAGCAACATGAGATTCCTCATAATGTTGGACTTTAGTTTCTTGATGAGTTTCAAACTCAAAGTGAGTTCCAGCATCAGGATTTTGATGGCTTCCTGCAGGTTCTGATTCTTCCTTATTTTCTGGTGAGTTTCTTATCATTAGAATTTGGTCTTCTTCAGCAGGTCCTGTCTCTGATGTCCAAGATTTTTCAAATTCTTCCCCTTCTGGTGAAGAAGAGCAATTATAAACTTCTTTGTTGGGTTCCTCTGTTGGTGTATCTAGTTTGGTGAGAAGTTCCTCATGTCTGTATGGTGAGTCTGTATGGTGAGTCTGATGAAATTAGACTCAACATACTTTCTGGTAACACAAGAACATCCCTGTCTAATCTCCACCCTTGACTGGCACTCCATGGTTTCATTATGTTTGAGCTCCAAGCATCTTCTAAAATAGGAATTTCTATATTCCTTTCAACAAAAGTTTCAAAGATGAAAACTGAAATGAACCTTGGATATGGCAGATGTGAAGTGATTTTTCCATTTTTTGTAAGGGTTGATCTCTTGCTTAAGTTGAAGATTTCTGTCCCATAATCAAATTTGAACCCTGTTATGAGTCCATACATGATTGACAGAATTGCTTGATTCACTTGGTCGCTCCTCCTATCTTTGATGTGAGGCATTTGTTCAACACTTCCATCATGACTTGCCAGAAAGCTGTCATTTCATTTCTTCTAAGTCCACCGATTTTGCTGACCTTCTTATTTTTGTATCCAAGCTCAATAAGGAAACTTCTCAGATCCTCTTTTCTTGGTGCTTCAATATAGTTGCCAAAAACAGGAAGTTCAAGCCATTCTCGTACTCTTGCAGGAGTTAATGTCGCAGAGACATTTCCCCAAACATGAGCAGAGACTTGATTTTCTCCATCTTCACTGAAAGTGTGAATGAATTGTTGCAATAGTCTTTCTGGTACTTTTCTTCCTTTAGTCAATGCTCTTGAGATTGGACATCTCAAGAGAATTTCTATCAGAAGTTGACATCTTGCATCGTATTCGGAATGCTCTGTATTCAGCAAGTTACTCTCTTTCATTGGCAAAAATTCTCCATCTTCAATGAATGGTACATCATGTTGAACGATTGGAATGTTGATTCTAACTTCTGCCATTGCTTAATTTTGAGAGTTAGGGTTTGAGGTTTAGAAATTTTTGCTTTTGAAGAACAGAGGGTTTCGAGGTTTTAGGTTTTTGTGAGGAAGAAGGTGCGTGATTTGAGAATTTCTATTAAGGTTGGGTTTTATAGTGAGGGTTTTAGTAGGGTGAGTGGTTATGGGAGTTGAGGGGGGCATGGAACGTGGTTTGTAATAGCGGTTAATAGGTCATTAATTACCTTTATTACCGTTAGATCGTGTAATGTGAAATTTAGTTCAGAAAGTAACCGTTGGATCATGGGTATCAAGAATGGGTTTTCATCCGTGTAAATGTGGGTTTTATCATGCCTTCTAAACTTGCATTTTCTCCACTCATTCCTTTTGTTTGGAACTGATTTTAATTGGAGAACACTACCAGTCACATGACACCTTTCTTGGGGGACCCATTTTTGAGAAATGGTACAATCAACTGCCTTTGTATTATTCCCCCTTTTTCAAAGTCAAAATTTAATTTTGATGATGTCATCAGAAATAGAACTCATTTTCTGATGAATGTTAGCATTTCTTGTTGAATTGAATTCTGTTGACTTGTCAACATAAGTCAACAGATTCCAACAAAATTCAACAGAATTCCTCAACTGAAGTTCCCCCTTGACTTGTAAACATTTGTTTAACAGATTTAGACGTTTTCCTTCTAATGGGGTAAAAGATATTCTAGTGCATCATTTTTTTTGAGATGAGAGGGAATGAGTAAAGGATTAGAATAATGACTTACATATGGTTTTCTGATAGCATCGAAGTCTTTTGTTCTTTCTTCAAGGAATTTTTGTGAAAAGAAAAATACGATGATTAACTGTGTTGAGATTTTCTAAAATTTTCACACTGTTTTTGTTTCATTTTATCGTTTTATTCATTTTGAAGTTTAACAGTCCAGAAAATTCATTAGAAATTGAAGTTATGTTACCAAATTTAACCAGAATTCAACTTTATGTTATCAGAAACTTAGAGTTTTGTGACAAATGTTTTGTTTCTGATGGACATCGATTGTTTTTGTGGTATTTAACTTCTTCACTTAACCATATGACATTTACCCATTTTTTTTACTTCTCCCCAATCAATGGATTAGAAAACAAAAATTTTAAAAGCATAATATATTAACCTACAAAACACCACCAAAAAAAACAAACAAACCAAACTAAACTTAAAAACGACTTATTCAAGGTCCATCCCTTCTCCATAGATGATCTTCATGAATAACCATAGAGCTGTCACCTGGCCAGTGTTCTAGTCAGTTGGTATGAGCATGTTGAAGTTCATATTCTGTTGAAGCCTCATCTCAGCTCTAGGGTGTGACATCTGTGCCTGTGCGACCGTCAAACAAATACCAAATCAATGAAATATTGTGTTTCATATTTGAAATTTGTAAAAATATGTGTATCGTTTGCACATATTAGTTCATGTTCGATTTCGAGCTTTAAATCGCTTTCTGGAAGGTTATACGCGAACTGATGCGAAAATATAACCAGTTTAATGCAAAAAACACTCCGGAACACTGACATAGGCTTAACATACCTTAAATAACCTTTACATAACTTAGAAATAAGTTTTGGAAGGTTTGGTGTGGCGAAATCAAGTTTATTCGATCACAGGGACTATTTGCGTCAAACTGCAAAAGTATACCGAATCTAATGATAGTGAACATTCCGGAACTTTATCATAAGTTAAATATGCCTGTTAGTGCACCTACGTCTGTTGACTACGTCTTCCATCGAGTCTTGAAGCTGAACAGATCAGAAATGACACGGAATCCTAGAAATAGTGATTTGTATAGAATTGTTTATGTTTACATGATCTAGGACCGTTTTTGTGTCATATCTAGTCTAGGACCACTCTTTTGTCATGATCATGGACCCCTTTTATGTCATGATCATGGACCCCTTTTACGGCAAGGTGGTGAACCACTCATACGGACATGCCGTATAAGTGGTTCCAGAACTATATAAATAGGTCATAAGAGTGGTTCCAAAAATAGAGTTAGAAACACATAGTTAAAGGTGTAATTGTTCCGGTACTCTACCGAAGTGCTGTCTGATCGTGTAAACTTGCAAGAAATCAATACAACAGCAATATTAAAGTGAATTCAGCGTGTATAGCACCGAATTGTTAGTTTCCGCCTCTCAATTCGGATACGAACTTCTCTGAACGACTCGTGAGGTCAGTAAACGATCCTACAAGTGGTATCAGAGCTCAGGAGGAGGAGTTCTATTGAAATTTGCTGGATTTCGTCATATTTTCTTCTTCTACATCTTCTTTCTTGCATCAGACCAAGATTTCACGGTCCGTTTTGGCTAATTTTTGGATATGTGATGCGCGTATACATGATCTAAAACCCTACCAAGTTTCAGCTTGAAACTCCAAGCCGTTTTGGAGTTATCGCGATTTTTCGGTTCGGTTTTTCGTCAAAAAGTCTGAATCGCTTTTGTGAACAAGGTGAACCGCTTTTTCGTCAAAAGTACATGAATCGCTCGTACTGACTTAGTTGGGGCTCGCTTATTTGGTTTATTAGATTGAATCGCTCATATGTCAGAACTATATGAACCGCTTATTGGGTAATTCTTTGAACCGCTGATAAGAAAAGGTCTGGATCGCTTTTAAGGTTACATTATGAATCGCTCCAAGTAAATCAGTTGGACCGCTTATTTGATTCATCTGGAACCGCTTATATGAAAACTTTGTGAACCGCTACAAGTGTCAGCTGGATCGCGCTTTCGTCATCACCTTCATGTGACTTGTCTGATCTTACAGGATGTCAGAAAATCCTAGTGTTTGTTGAAACATGTGTTGACCGCCCCATTAATTACCTTTGTCAGTTTGTCTACACAATACTCACCCATTTACCAAATCGTGTTAACCGACCCATTACAAGTCAACCGCCCACTTGGATGTGACCTACCGTCCCACTTGCTCAATCAAAAGACATCACCGGCCCATGTGATCTTTCCAGCCAACTTTTGAACCGCCCCACTAACAAAAACAACCAATTGAATGTTGTTTTCTTGCCGCCCACATTTGCATTAAAAGACCCAATCGCCAAAGCCCATCATCCATTTTCACCTATCATTTACCCAAAGCCCACTTTATTGTTGTTATCACTTGCACCGCTCTTGAGAACAATTATAGTCGGATCGTTCATTCGAACACTTGTGAACCGCTCAAAAGGATTGTGTATTGGACCGCTGATTTGGATATTGTCTGGACCGCTTATTAAGACAGTTCGCTCATTTGAACAGTTTGACAAGTTTGTGACAATTTTGAACGATGGATTCTGAATTTTATAACGCTTTTGCTACCCCGGCCTCGATTACCCAAAGTGCTTTGATAGAAAATGAAACTGGAACGTCTCAGAAACCACCGAAACTCATGGATATTGATGATTATAATGTGTGGTCAGAACGTTTCGCGAATTGGGTTGAAGCTTATCATCTTGATGCGTGGGAACACACTGAAGTACAATATAAAAAACCCACAAAAGATGACATTGTGGATGGCATTCCGCTAACACTTAGGGAAATGAGTACTGCGGATAAAAAGAAATATCGTGATGAGAAATTAATGATCAGTCTGCTTCAGCAAGCAATAAAGGAAGATATCTTAATTTTGCTTCAACATGACGGAACTGCATTCTCAATGTGGACTGAGTTAGAAGCAAAGTTTACCGGAAGTGATGAAATGTTGAAAAACAAAATGTCTCTCATGAAAAAAGAGTTTGATTTGTTTAGAGGATTGAAAAATGAAAACACCAAGCAAATTATTGACAGATATTGTAACTTAGTGCGAAATATGACAAAACTTGGTGTTAAGAAAACTACTGATGCATTAATTGAAAAACTTGCAGATGCTCTTCCATACGAGACATGGGGAACCTATCTGATGATGCTGAAGTCAAACAAAGCAGAATACAATAAGATGAAACTCGGAGACTTCATAAAGCATCTGGAAGCTCAGGAGATGGAGCAGAGGAAGATTGCTCGGATGAAGAATTATGACGGTGAACAGGATATCAGTTTGTACTACAAGCATGGTACTACTGATTCTACAAAGTTTTCTCCGAAGATCGAAACTGCATACAATGTCAAAGATTCTCCTGAGAAGCATGCATCTCAAGGATCAAATAGCAATACCAGATTTTCATCTTTCGATCCCAATATATCTGTAACAAAGAACGGTAGAAAACTTCAGTGTAACATTGTGTTAAGTCTTGAAAATGATCAAGATTACACTGAAGATATTGCAAAAAATCAAATGTCTTTGTTAGGGATGATATTAGAATCTTATAGTTGTTTTGTTGCAGGTAAGATCGGCAATCCTATGCTTACAAAGGAGGATTACGATCAAATCGATGCTGAAGAAATGGAACTAATGGACATCAAATGGTGTATGGCGAGTGTGATGAGGCGTGCAGAAAAGTTTAAACAAATTACAGGCCGTGATGATTTTCGTGATGCTAATGTTTCTGCTTTAGGTTTCGATAAATCGAAAGTCACATGTTTCCGTTGCAGGGAGAAGGGACACTTCAAAAGAGAATGCAAAAACCGTGAAGCTACCGGTGCCCAGAATCCTTTCGGAAACAATGACTATCACAAGAAGGCCATTTATCATCAAATCACTCAGCCAGCACAGCAGCATACACAAACAGCTCATGGGAGAGACGTGGTTGATAAAAGGGCTTGTGTTGTTAGTCAGGGAAAGTATGATGATTTTACATGGGAAAAATATCTTCCGAAAGAAAGTAAAGTTTGTATAGCTGAACAAAATGATGAGAAAATGGCTGAAGGATTTATGTGGGATGATTTTTGTAAAGATCAAGATTTTATGGCCAAAAATACTTATCATGCTTTCTTTGGTAATGCTTATGATCTAAAATGTGCAGAAAGATGCAGAAAAGTCATGGAAGCTGCTGAAAAAAGACGAAGACAGATCAGAGAGGAGGCTGAAGAAGAAGAGAGATTGAAGGAAGAAGCAAAAGCTGAAGAATTGAGAAGAGTTCACTTTTTGAATTCCGGCAGGACTGTGAAAGAGGTTCCTGAGTTCGAGATTAAAGCAGATGCTGAGCCAGTTGTGGTTCCAGAAAAATGCGTGAATTGTGATTCGCTGATTAAGCAGAACAATGAGCTGTTGCATAATATTCATAAGCTGAAAGAATCGTATGATACTATGAACAGAGAAATCAACAAATATACTGATTCTGATGGTGAACAAGCTGAAGCTATGAATACTTTGAAGATAGCTTATCTGAGACAGCTTGATACAGCGAATTACAATATAAAGAAATGTGCAGATCTCGAGTTGGAATTGGCAACACAAAAGATAGAAACTGAGAAAATCAAGAAATTATTAGATAGTTACTCATGTTCTACTTTTGTGGTTGACAGGATTTACCCGGTGATGAAAGATTTGAAGACTTTCAAGGAAGTGCAGATATCGGAAGAAGTAAAAAGTGTGACAGATGTTGTAGAAGAATTGAAAGCTTCTGGTAAGAAACCGAGTTACAATAGATGTCCGCCCCCAGTCGAAAATGGTTATTCTCCTCGAAAACCAAATTCAGAAAGAGTCGATAAAGCAATCAATTTGAAATGGGAGTCTGGATCATCAGATAACTTACCGGAGAACATTGATGTCACATACACATCATCAGACACTGATCATGAGTCGAAGTTGATAAAAAGTGTGGTCGATCAGGTGTTAGACAAAGATGATGTTGATGAACCAAATTCAGAGTCAAAACCCGAGTCAAAGTCTGGGTCCAGTGCATCAAAGCAAACAGTCAAAAAGGACAAACGGATTTATGACAAAGAGTTTTTGCTTTCGAAATCTAATTTGAATGATGAATCAGTCAAAATAGCATATACTTTGAAGGGTTCTGACAAATTATATTCAGATGAAAGTTTTCCAATAAGAAGTGTCCGAATTGAAATGATTCAAAAGGTTTTCAAAATCACAGAAATTAATATTTCTGAAATAAAAGATTTTAATCTTAACGGAAAACCTAAACAGTACACTTCAAGAGATCAACAAAGAATTAACAAGAAAATGGGTTACAATTGTGGTTATAGTTTTCAACATAAATCAAACCATAATCGTAATTTCAAAAAGAAAGGTCTTGGTTTTACTCCACAGAAAAACTATAAAAATGAAAAAGTTTATAAACCAAAAACAATGTTTGTTGCAGGAAAAACTACAGAAGCTGAAAAAGAAAAATCATTCAGAAATCAGACAAATCAAGAATTCCTTGCTAAGAAGCAAGAGGGCATGAAGAAAGAAGACCCGAAAAAGGTTGAAAAGAGATCTTGTTATCAGTGTAAAGTTGTGGGTCATGTTGCGAAAGATTGTCCAAAGACATTTCGACCAAAACAAGAAGTCTCAAGAAAAATGAAAGAAAAAGTTGTTGAGAAGACTGAACTATCAACCCGGAAGTTCACAGGCTTTGAGAATTCAACTTATGAAAAAGGAGAATGTTCAAAGAGTGCTTCCAGAAGAATAGACAATGCCACAAATCAGAAATGGGTTGTAAAAGGTTCAGGTAACAAGTCTGGTGATGAATCTGATTCCATAAAATCAGAGGAACCACGTGTTGAGAAAAAGAAAGTTTCAAAAGTGGACGATGTGAATTTTCCGCCACTAAGTGCTAAAAATTACAAATCTAAAATCGGAAAAGTTGACATTTCAAATCAGTTTTATTCTGACAAGAAGAAAATTGATGTTGAAAAAACTTTCAACGGAAATGTAAAACGCATCTTTGGAAAAATGGTCAGTGGTAAGGCCCAAAGCATTCAGGATTTTTATGCTTCCAAAGGATGGGTTTACAGGTCGGTTGAAAGAAACAATGATAATGATGAGGTTACACCCAAGGAAGGTCAGGCTTGGGTGGATATATTTTTTCAAGAATGAAAACCTGACTTGCCGGAGATCCCAAGATGGTATTGCGGATCATGAATCGGCATCTTTCTAAATCTGTTTGTGTAGTTGCAGGACTTGCCGGAACTCCCAGGTTTGTAAGCGAGGAGTAGGAATCGGCATCTTGAGAATTCAACCTAAAGATGGTAATTGGTTGAAAAACAGGTTTGAAGAGCTTGAATTGCTAAACTTACAAGTGGTTGTATGGTAGTGATTGGTATAGATATTACAAGTGTTAAATCAAGGTCATTGAATTGGACTTGATTTAATTATCATTCAAGAATTTGGTAAACAAAGTGATGATTTGAACCCCATTTTACAAAAGATAAAACCAACTAAACTTATTTTCCGGAAAAACCATTCTGATTAAAACAAACTTAAGTGTTTTGAAATCATTATGGGAAAATAGTTTGTTGTGAGGGGGAGTTCTGATTGTTTAAGCCAAACGGATGGAGAATTGAAGTGTTTTGATATCAGTTGTCATTTTCTGTACAGTTTGTTTTCAATTTTCTTTAGATGTATTTGAATTTTAGGGGGAGTAAGAATTTTTTATAGGTAACTATTCAACTAACTTGATTTGTGGGTAACTATTCTTGGATATATAGGTAACCCCTGAAATCTCGTTTGAAAGGTTTCTTATTCTGGTATACTAGGCGTTTTGCTCAATGATGTCTGGGGTATTATTCCGGGACTTCTGCTGAACGGTAGTTCTGACCTAGTCCCTGGCTAATACTTGCTTTAATATGCTTGAAACATAGCATATAGCCCTCAGCTGATTAGACAATCAAATTGATGATCAGTTGTTGTAGCTGAAAAGATCCTCTAAAGGGGACACACCGAAAAGTCGAAGCTGATATCTCTCTGCTGAACGGAAGTTCTGACCTGAGATCCCTCAGTTTTCGCATTTTATCCCCTAAATTATATACAGATATCATTCGTAGTATATTCTCCTGTAGATTAGAATATTGGGATCTGGATACGGGAGTATATTCAAGTGGAGTGATACACAATTAAGTTTTAGTTTCTAGAACATTAATACCGTATCTCGAATCGATTGAAATTTGTGTGAAAATTTAAGTGGACAAACATACTGACAATCTAGGTAAATTGTTTAGAACTGAGAATGTTTAAAGCTTAACGGTGTTGGTGATTTGTTTCAGAACTGATATGATCCTCTTGCACAAACTCACAAAAATATTGTTTGTAAATAGTTTACTTTCTGCATTTATGTTCTTTTAGAAAATCCAAAAAGAGTTTTGGTGTGTTTTAGCATAAATTTTGAAAATTCAAAAAGATTTTCGACAACTGGTGTTGATATGCTGATTTTCGAAATTCAAAGTGCTAAACTTAACGAACTGGTTTGGGGAGTGTTTAAGAGTGAAATGATAAGATTGTTTTTGATGAAATCCAATAATATTCTTGAATGCAAAATCATTATCATCGTGTATTGGTTCAACATAGTTTCTAAGCTGTTGAAAAGTTTAATCTTTGTAGAAACTTATGGTTGGGTAGAGATTGTGCAGGTGATAAAATGCCAGGTTACGATCTAGAATCTGATGAGAATCTGTTTACAGTCTGAAGAACCAGTGAAAGAGTTTATTCCAGACTACGATCCCAGCTGTGTGAGAGGGGGAGTCTGAAGACACCGAGTCAACATTTAAGAGAGTAGAGTCTGTTGGTGATGGAGATAGAGAACCAGGATTCTTGGAACGATAAATATTTCAGAAGCAGATTGTTGACTGATGAAGATTGTAGATTGCAGACTGATTGAAGGCATTGATGAAGACTCTGTCAACATCCGAGGGGGAGTTTGTTAGTGCACCTACGTCTGTTGACTACGTCTTCCATCGAGTCTTGAAGCTGAACAGATCAGAAATGACACGGAATCCTAGAAATAGTGATTTGTATAGAATTGTTTATGTTTACATGATCTAGGACCGTTTTTGTGTCATATCTAGTCTAGGACCACTCTTTTGTCATGATCATGGACCCCTTTTATGTCATGATCATGGACCCCTTTTACGGCAAGGTGGTGAACCACTCATACGGACATGCCGTATAAGTGGTTCCAGAACTATATAAATAGGTCATAAGAGTGGTTCCAAAAATAGAGTTAGGAACACATAGTTAAAGGTGTAATTGTTCCGGTACTCTACCGAAGTGCTGTCTGATCGTGTAAACTTGCAAGAAATCAATACAACAGCAATATTAAAGTGAATTCAGCGTGTATAGCACCGAATTGTTAGTTTCCGCCTCTCAATTCGGATACGAACTTCTCTGAACGACTCGTGAGGTCAGCAAACGATCCTACAATGCCCTAAATATCCTTTACATAGCTTAGAAATATGCTTTGAGGTATTTGGTGCGCAAAAATAAACTTTCTTGATCAATAGGGACTAAAAGCCTCAAAAAGTGCATAAGTCATTTTCGCGCATATCTTACGTTCTAAATATATCCGGAAACCCAAAAATTAATGTAATCATTAAAATATTTTATTTTAGTGATTGGCATGATAAAATTTCATTCATCGCTTAATTTGGATCGTTTTTGCGTTCGTTACGACTTCCGTCGTAATTAACCGAATAACGCAACCGTACGACCAAACAAGCCGACATCCGAGATGCTTTTGAGCATATTTCAAGTTCCCTGTACATTAACTTCGTTTTAGAGATTTGAAATGGGGTTAACAGGGCTTAAACGTGTTAAAAATGCATCGAAAATCAAGTTTGGGGCTTCAGGGACTAAATCTACCAATTTGTGAAAATGCCTGGTCTGCAGGTCCCATGCGGACCGTATGGATTATTGGATGCGGTCCGTAAGCCCTTGCCAACACATCAGTTTGCAGAAACATTGAATCTGGTCTCTTGAACTGGTTTTAATGGTTTTTAACCATTGTATTTGCACTCTATGGACGGGTTTTGAGTACCCCATGTATTGCAAAACCTTGTGCCCAAGTGTATGGCCAAGATTATTCCCTCCTTAGCAAGAAACGATCTTAACGGTGAACCGAAAAATATAAATAGCCATGCCCTCCTTCCATTTCTACTCACCCTTGATCTGATTTCTCTAAGTAGAAGTTATAATACTTCATACTTGAGATTTTAAGATCAAGTTCTCCCTAGCAAGGACCCTTTATAAGCTTCTTTCGTTCTTTTATCGCTTTTCGAGCGTGAAAGTCAAACAGTGTTTGACCTTCTGCTTTAACCATGAGTTGGTCAACACAAACTTCATTTGAA
This sequence comes from Helianthus annuus, assembly GCF_002127325.2. Taxonomy (NCBI): domain Eukaryota; kingdom Viridiplantae; phylum Streptophyta; class Magnoliopsida; order Asterales; family Asteraceae; genus Helianthus; species Helianthus annuus. Next base: position 117,119,201 of record NC_035435.2, read on the forward strand.
CTTTGCAACGTGAGCGTAATCACGATGGTAATAGTCCCTTGTGACTATACCTACTGATTACCACGTTGACTAGGCATAGTGACGAGTCGTAGTTTCGGTCAAAATGTGCATTTATGCGTATTTTGCAACCAAACTACTCTTGGGTTTGTTTTGATATCAAAACCTGTTTTCTAACTTAGTTAAACATGTTTCAACATGTTTAGCTCGTCACTTTTAGTTTAGTGCTTGTTTAGAGTCGTAAGTCAAGCGGTCTAAACCACCGCTTAGACTTTCGAACTCGACCCGTTTGGTCGATCATTAGGATCCGACCAGACATGTTTTATAACCATAGTTGTATAGGGAATAACCTTCCGAGGTTATACCTTATGGTCACTTCGTTTAAGTAGTTATATGATAGGTAGTTTATATGCCTTAGGAAAATGACCAAAATGCCCTTTTTTTGCATAGTTGATATTTAAGCATATGTAACCCAAACTTTTGTCACTTAACTGATTATGCAACATAATTAAACATATTTAGGCATATAATACTTGTCATAGGACTAGTTAGGCGTTCCGAACGCGTTTTACGCGAACGACACGTTAAAGTAGCATAAGCTACCTAAACGGGTCGTAATGGGTCATAAGCACTTAGGTTAGGTTTCGTTTTAGTATGTAGGCTTTGTTAAACCATATCTCATGTGTTCCAATACTCATTTGGTTTACAAAACCTCATTCTATCCGATCTTCCAATTTGGGTCCGGTTTATTAACATAGTTACCTATATTAGGTGTCGTTTGATTTTCGTGATCCCTCTAGCTTTGCTTGGTTGTTAGTCAAGACTTCTAAGTATCCTCAAGTGAGTACATAGTCCCATCTTTTACCGTTTTAAACTGTTTTGGGGTGGAACACATGTGCCTACTTGTTACTTTCATGTTTTTTCATGATTTTATATTATATACTTTCTATGTTCGTTAGTACGCTTATAGTACATGATTTCATTATGTTTTGCTATGTATGTTCACGTAACATGCTAGCACATTGATTTACGTTTTGAACCTTGTGACTGTTTGATTTATGTGATCCATTTGTAACCATTTGATTTACGTGATCCTTTTGTAACCGTTTGATTTATGTGATCCGTTTGTAACTGTTTGATTTATGTAACCGTTTGTAACTGTTTGAACCATTGGGTTAGGGAAGTGATTAGGTAACGGGGCAGGTGTTATGTGTTATAAGCCTGGTTGATACGCCACTGGTACTTCCTATATATAAGTGCTTATAACAAATTATATATGGTTGCGTTATCTAGATCACTTGGGCAAGGTTATCAAAACGAAGTTATATTACAAGGTTTTTCTAATAATATAAACCATACGAGTTTTATTAAAGAGTTTTTATGAGATGTTTTACAATTTGATTTAACAAAATAAATGTTTTGGGTTAAGAATCATGGCTATGAGATTTTATAAAGTATAACCAACTTGATTTGAGTTGGTTAATTATGTCGCAATGTAAAACGAGCCATCAATCTGACACTCATATAAAACCTATGTACTCGCCGTCATTTTTTTGCTGACGTATTTTCACATGTGTTTCAGGTACCATAGTTGATGATGCTTGATGATAATATTGGTGTATGCTCACATAGAAATGTTCGAGGCCTTAGTGACTTAATAACAATGAAAGTTTATTCGTTCATGTTTTGTTTCTAATTCCAACTTAAAGTAATACATTTACTTCAATAAAACAGAACTTCAATCCATGTGTTATGAAACAATGATTCTGTTACAACACTCCCCGACGTTTCCACCACGATTTGTTATTTTACGTGGTCGAGGTGTGACAGAAAAGTTGGTATCAGAGCTCATGGTTATAGGTAATTAGGTTATTTGTAATGCTTTGACCTAGTCTATTACCTTCTTAGGACCCTAACACAAGATTCTTGTGTTTAGATCTTAAAACAATACCGTCACTTATCCTTAGGTGACAACCACAAAAAGAACATAAATTTCGAATCCGCTTTGAAAGCTAATCATCTGTTCTAGGATGATTTATTATAAGGTTTTGAACCTTTAAAGTTTTCAAAATCCCGTTAAAGTTTGGATCTTATAATGTGAACACGTGCAATCTGGAAGGGTGGACGCGGGTACTCTGAGTTTTCTGTCTAAGGCTAGAGTGTTCGTACAAATCCACATAATCGGACCAGTCATTCTTACCTGGGAACTCTTGGAGTGAATGTCCACTTATAGGCTAAAGCATGTCTTCGCGATACATTAAAATGACCCGCTTACTTTGATTAGTCACCATCTCATTTGTTTGCCTTAGGTAACAAACAAATGATCGCAATTTTTATGCGTTGTCATCCTGTTTTGATTATCCGATAACATCTCACTTGCTTCCTCCCATGCCTTCCATTATCTTCAAGATGCCTCTTCATTGCAACAACACTCAAGTGTCCGAACCAGGTGCTACAATTGCCCAACAAATAGGCGTCATACTCCAGAGGACCGTTGATTTAGCTATCACCATGACTCGCCTCAGGGATGAAGCCGTACAAGGGAACTGCTCCTTGGTGCAATCAATGCCACCGTCATCATCCGAATCAAATACCCTGTTTCAAATGTACCCACGGTGGACAATGGGGACATTTTGTTAACCTGTGCCTCTTTGCAATCCAAAGCAAAGCTGTTGCAAATCCTGCTGCTACTCAACCTCCAAATTCTGCTTCATATGTCACCTTGGCATACCTAGCGCCTCAACCTCATGAACTTACTACCTTGTGTATCGACTTAAGCACGCCTAGTGCAAGGTGTCGAAACACCTCTCGTTACACAAATTCCAAAATCCATGTAGGATCTTTCTATCCTCATAGTTAAGATCCTTGTGGATGGATATCGTTCATCAGAGCCCTTAATTGAATTCTTTGTATGATTCAATACGTACATTACGATTCAATAAGGACAAAGCCGAATTCCAATTAAGATCTTCGTATCTTCATGGTTAGAATCTTGAAGATGTTTAAAGTGCCAAATGAAATCCACGGATTGGATTCCTGGTGTGCTTTAAATACCCGTGTCCAAAGATAACAAATTAATGGTCAAGATAAACAATTATGTGATTATGTGCTTATGTGATTCTCTTTTATGTTTTTGTGTGATCCGAACTTTTGTTGTCCAAATCCTCGTAGAATCTTCCATCTTCGTATAAGGGATTCATAGCAGGATATCCAAAGGTACTACCTTAAATCCTTAATGGGCTTCTACGTAATAGTTACGACCCTCGGATTCTAAAGTACTATTCCATAATTAGACCCCTTGAGAGGTCTAGTTAAACAGATTGATCCAAAAATCTGGTTAGGAATATCATGTGATGATATAGCTGAAAAGATTCCTTGGTGGTCTAATTAAAGAGATCATTTGTCGATCTAATTAAACGGACCCCATGGTAGTCTAGTCACACTCATCACAGGATTGACCCTCTTTCCCTACACATTATGAAATGCACTCTGCGGACTGTGCAAGGAATTACGTAATTATGGATGCATACATTATTATGGAATTTAGTTCACAGAAACCACAGCAAGTTTTGTCATGTGTCTAGAGTTAACTCTATTCATTTCCATTTCTGATGAAGCACCCGTTGAAAATGACTCCGTCTGTTCATTTTCGTTTCTGAAGAAAGTCCGTTGTGGGAAATGAATATTCTGTTCCTTCATTTCCATTTCTGATGAAGCACCCGTTGAAAATGACTCCGTCCGTTCATTTTCGTTTTTGAAGAAAGTCTGTTGTGGGAAATGAATATCCTGTTCCTTCATTTCCATTTCTGATGAAGCACCCGTTGAAAATGACTCCGTCTATTCATTTTCGTTTCTGAAGAAAGTCCGTTGTGGGAATTGAATATCCTGTTCCTTCATTCCCATTTCTGATGAAGGACCCGTTGAAAATGATTCCATCTGTTCATTTTCGTTTCTGAAGAAAGTCCGTTGTGGGAAATGAATATCCTGTTCCTTCATTTCCAGTTCTGATGAAGCACCCGTTGAAAATGACTTCGTCCGTTCATTTTCGTTTATAAAGAAAGTCCATTGTGGGAAATGAATATCCTGTTCCTTCATTTCCATTTCTGATGAATCACTCGGTGAAAATGACTCCGTCTGTTCATTTTCGTTTCTGAAGAATGTCCGTTGAGGGAAATGAATATCCTTTTGTTTATTCGTTCATTTTCCATTTCTGAAGAATATTTGTTGAAAATGACTCCGTCTGTTCATTTTCGTTTCTGAAGAATGTCCATTGAGGTAAATGAATATCCTTTTGTTTATTCGTTCATTTTCCATTTCTGAAGAATATCTATTGAAAATGACCCCGTCTGTTCATTTTCATTTATGAAGAATGTCCGTTGAGGGAAATGAATATCCTTTTTGTTTATTCCTTCATCTTCCGCTTCTGAAGAATACTGTTGAAAATGACTCCGTCCGTTCATTTTCGTTTCTGAAGAATGTCCACTGAGGGAAATGACAGGATTATGCCTTGCATACCTTTGATGGGTTATTCTACGCAAATAGATAAACACCCTAGATTCCATGCAAGACAATCATTTAACATAGCGTCACAGACAGACTCCTACGAATAAATTTCGGGACGAAATTTCCTAAAGTAGAGGAGACTGTGACACCTGTGCCTCTGCGACCATCAAACAAATACCAAATCAATGAAATATTGTGTTTCATATTTGGAATTTGTAAAAATATGTGTATCGTTTGCACATATTAGTTCATGTTCGATTTCGAGCTTTAAATCGCTTTCTGAAAGGTTATACGCGAACTGATGCGAAAATATAACCAGTTTAATGCAACAAACACTCCGAAATAGTGACATAGGCTTAACATACCTTAAATAACCTTTACATAACTTAGAAAAAAGTTTTGGAAGGTTTGGTGTGGTGAAATCAAGTTTATTCGATCGCAGGGACTATTTGCGTCAAACTGCAAAAGTATACCGAATCGAATGATAGTGAACATTCCGAAACTTGATCATAAGTTAAATATGCCCTAAATATCCTTTACATAGCTTAGAAATAGGCTTTGAGGTGTTTGTAGCGCAAAAATAAACTTTCTTGATCAATAAGGACTAAAAGCGTCAAAAAGTGTATAAGTTTGTATTTTCGCGCATATCTTACGTTCTGAATATATGCGAACACCCAAAAATTTATATAATCTTTAAAATATTTTATTTTAGTGATTGGCATGATAAAATTCCATTCATCGCTTAATTTGGATCGTTTTTGCGTTCGTTATGACTTCCGTCGTAATTAACCAAATAACGCAACCGTACGACCAAATGAGCTGACATCCGAGATGTTTTTGAGCATATTTCAAGTTCCCTATACTTTAACTTCATTTTAGAGCTTTGAAATGGGGTTAACGAGGCTTAAATGTGTCAAAAAAGCATCGAAAATCAAGTTTGGGGCTTCAGGGACTAAATCTGCCAATTTGTGAAAATGCCTGGTCTGCCGGTCCCATGCGGACCGTATGGGTTATTGGATGCGATCCGTAAGCCCTTGCCAGCACATCAGTTTGTAGAAACATTGAATCTGGTCTCTTAAACTTGTTTTAATGGTTTTTAACCATTGTATTTGCACTCTATGGACTGGTTTTGAGTACCCCGTGTATTGCAAAACCTTGTGCCCAAATGTATGGCCAAGATTATTCCCTCCTTAGCAAGAAACAATCTTAAAGGTGAACCGAAAAGTATAAATAGCCATGCCCTCCTTCCATTTCTACTCACCCTTGATCTGATTTCTCTAAGTTGAAGTTATAATACTTCATACCTGAGAGTTTAAGATCAAGTTCTCCCTAGCAAGGACCCTTTGTAAGCTTCTTTCGTTCTTTTATCGCTTTTCGAGCGTGAAAGTCAAGTGTTTGACTTTCCACTTTGGCCACGAGTTGGTCAACACAAAGTTCGTTTGAACTTTGCAACGTGAGTGTAATCACGATGGTAATAGTCCCTTGCGACTATACCTACTGATTACCACGTTGACTAGACATAGTGACGAGTCGTAGTTTCGGTCAAAATGCGCATTTATGCGTATTTTGCAACCAAACTCCTCTTGGGTATCAAAACACTTTGTTTTGATATCAAAACCTGTTTTCTAAATTAGTTAAACATGTTTCAACATGTTTAGCTCGTCACTTTTAGTTTAGTGCTTGTTTAGAGTCGTAAGTCAAGCGGTCTAAACCACCGCTTTGACTTTCGAACTCGACCCGTTTGGTCGATCATTAGGATCCGACCAAACATGTTTTGTGACCATAGTTGTATAGGGAATACTCTTCCGAGGTTATACCTTATGGTCACTTCGTTTAAGTAGTTATATGATAGGTAGTCTATATGCCTTAGGAAAAAGACCAAAATGCCCTTTTTATGCATAATTGATATTTAAGCATATGTAACCCAAACTTTTGTCACATAACTGATTATGCAACATAATTAAACGTATTTAGGCATATAATACTTGTCATAGGACTAGTTAGGCATTCCGAACGCGTTTTACACGAACGATGCGTTAAAGTAGCATAAGCTACCTAAACGGGTCGTAATGGGTCATAAGCACTTAGGTTAGGTTTCATTTTAGTATCTAGGCTTTGTTAAACCATATCACATGAGTTCCAATACTCATTTGGTTTACTAAACCTCATTCTATCCGATCTCCCGATTTAGGTCCGGTTTATTAACATAGTTACCTATATTAGGTGCCATTTGATTTCCGTGATCCCTCTAGCTTTGCTTGGTTGTTAGTCAAGGCTTCTAAGCATCCTCAAGTGAGTACATAGTCCCCTCTATTATCGTTTTAAACTCTCTTGGGGTGGAACACATGTGCCTACTTGTTACTTTCATGTTTTTTCATGATTTTATATTATATACTTGCTCTGTTGGTTAGTACGCTTATAGTACATGATTTCATTATGTTTTGCTATGTATGTTCACGTAACATGCTAGCACATTGATTTACGTTTTGAACCATTGTGATTGTTTGATTTATGTGATCCGTTTGTAACCGTTTGATTTATGTGATCCGTTTGTAACCGTTTGATTTATGTAATCGTTTGTAACTGTTTGAACCGTTGGGTTAAGGAAGTGATTAGGTAACGGGGCGGGTGTGATGCGTTATAAGCATGGTGGATACGCCGCTGGTACTTCCTATATATGAGTGTTTATAACACATTATATATCGTTGCGTTATCTAGATCACTTGGGCAAGGTTATCAAAACGAAGTTATATTACAAGGTTTTTCTAATAATATAAACCATACAAGTTTTATTAACGAGTTTTTACGAGATGTTTTACAATTTGATTTAACAAAATAAATGTTTTGGGTTAAGAATCATGGCTATGAGATTTTATAAAGTATAACCAACTTGATTTGAGTTGGTTAATTATGTCGCAATACTATACTTTTCAAAACAAGGTTTTTAATTAGGTATTGCAACATGTAAAACGAGCCATCAATCTGACACTCATATAAAACCTATGTACTCGCCAGCATTTTTATGCTGACGTATTTTCACATGTGTTTCAGGTACCATAGTTGATGATGTTTGATGATGATATTGGTGTATGCTCACATAGGAATGGTCGAGGCCTTAGTGACTTAATAACAATGAAAGTTTATTCGTTCATGTTTTGTTTCTAATTCCAATGTAAAGTAATACATTTAATTCAATAAAACAGAACTTTAATCCATGTGTTATGAAACAATGATTCTGTTACAACACTCCCCGACGTTTTCGCACCATTGTGATTGTTTGATTTATGTGATCCGTTTGTAACCGTTTGATTTATGTGATCCGTTTGTAACCGTTTGATTTATGTAATCGTTTGTAACTGTTTGAACCGTTGGGTTAAGGAAGTGATTAGGTAACGGGGCGGGTGTGATGCGTTATAAGCATGGTGGATACGCCGCTGGTACTTCCTATATATGAGTGTTTATAACACATTATATATCGTTGCGTTATCTAGATCACTTGGGCAAGGTTATCAAAACGAAGTTATATTACAAGGTTTTTCTAATAATATAAACCATACAAGTTTTATTAACGAGTTTTTACGAGATGTTTTACAATTTGATTTAACAAAATAAATGTTTTGGGTTAAGAATCATGGCTATGAGATTTTATAAAGTATAACCAACTTGATTTGAGTTGGTTAATTATGTCGCAATACTATACTTTTCAAAACAAGGTTTTTAATTAGGTATTGCAACATGTAAAACGAGCCATCAATCTGACACTCATATAAAACCTATGTACTCGCCAGCATTTTTATGCTGACGTATTTTCACATGTGTTTCAGGTACCATAGTTGATGATGTTTGATGATGATATTGGTGTATGCTCACATAGGAATGGTCGAGGCCTTAGTGACTTAATAACAATGAAAGTTTATTCGTTCATGTTTTGTTTCTAATTCCAATGTAAAGTAATACATTTAATTCAATAAAACAGAACTTTAATCCATGTGTTATGAAACAATGATTCTGTTACAACACTCCCCGACGTTTTCGCCACGATTTGTTGTTTTACGTGGTCAGGGTGTGACATGGGGTACCATGCAGGAACACTTCCAAAGTCCAGACTTGTGATTTCCCTCATCATAAAACGAGGATATACCAAGAAGGGCCTGCCATACCATAGGTTGCTTGCAAGATCTTTCATTATATAATGAGAGAAATTGTAAGGAATGTCATGTACAAGTGCATGTATAGGCTCCATCAACCTATAGGAGACTTCATGATGGTTGACAATTTTCTTTGAGAAGCATGTCCCCATTTGTGTGACAAGATACTGCCATGGCTTGATAAAGCCTGTTTTGGTGATCGGCCCTAGTGGGTTTCCAGGATTATACACCATTTTCTCCAGAGTTTCATCTATTTGAGCTTTTGTAAAAAGAACAACATCATTATCATCATCAAGTTCTAAAACTCTTATGATGATGTCTTCAGTCACCACTATCCTTCGGTCAAGCACCACTCTTCCAATGGAAGTCAAACCTCTACCCTCATGCAACAACAATGTTGCCTTTCTCCAGAACATTTGTAGGATGTCTGGGTAAATCATGATGTGAGCTGTGAGGGCATATCTCAAACGACTTGCCATAATCATGTTAAGGATTATTTGGTATCCCTGCCATTGAGGACCCTCAAAGTTGGTCCTTATTATGAGGTTATGATATTGGTGGTATGGAAGTGGGAAGTGATCAGCACTGATGGTTGTCATTGTTTGAGAGAAGTGGAGAAGAAGAAAGAGTTTTCTCTATGGTTTTCTTGGTTGATAGTGACTGACTAAGCTTAAAGTGGTGATCACTTATAGTAAAATTGAAGTTTGCCATAAATGATATCTACCTACATTAGATTGTGTATCTCCATTTTCTTTGTTATTAAATTTATTGCAAAAGGAATAAATGAGATAAAATCTCATGCATTAATGGTTTAGGCGGCCATTTTCTGATAATTTATCATGCTTATCTGCCTATATGTCACTTCTATCTCCTTAATATTGATGAAATGTAATGAATGAAGGAGAGAGAGTTTAACCACCATTAAGAAGTTCCCAAAAGCTTTCTGTCCATGACGTTATCAGCCCTATGCTAAAGAGATAAAATTTTGATTACCCTAGTCTAAAGAGATAAAACTTTGCAATATAAAGAAATAAACAAGGAAAGAAAAAAATGAAAAATTAATAAGATATACAAATCAATGAGAAATGATGATTACAATTGGACTTTTATGCATGCATGTGAAAAGATAAAGAAAATATGATAACTTATGTTCTATCAGAAATTCTGTTAACTTAGTCAACTTCTGGTGATTTACCAGATTTTCTAGCAGATTTTGAATTTTCTGATGGATTATCAGAATTTTCACCAGAAATCTAATCAGACATATGTGTATCAGATTTTTCTTTATTTGGTGACTCAGTTCCCTTTTGTTCAATTTCCATGTTGACAATTCCTAATTTGCTGATCAGAAAGTTATGTCTATTTTCATCTAATGGTTTAGTGAAAATATCATGAATTTTTTTTTTGTTGGAACAAAATACATTTCTATGTTACCTTTTTCAACATGATCTTTTATGAAGTGATATATGATATCTATGTGTTTGGTTCTAGAGTGATGCACAGGATTTGAGGTTATTGCAATTGCACTCACAGAATCACACAAAATTGGAATTTTTGTCAGATTTACTCAATAATCTTTTAGTTGAGATTGCATCCACAGAACTTGTGAGCAACAGCTTGCTGCTGCTACATATTCTGATTCTGTTGTGGATGTGGCAACACAATTTTGCTTTTTTGCTTGCCTAACAGGCTAATTTTTCTCCTAACATTTGACAGGCACTAGATGTGCTTATTCTGTCAAGTTTGCGTCCTGCATGGTCTGCATCTGTGTATGCGATTAGTTCTAAATTTGTGTTCTTAGGTTACCATAGGTCAAGATTTGAAGTTCCTTTTAGATATTTGAAAACTCTTTTGACATCTTTCATGTGGGATTCTTTAGGATTACATTGATACCTTGCCAGAAAACAGGTAGAAAACATTATGTCTAATCCACTGGCAGTTAGGTATAGTAGAGATCCTATCATTTCCTTATAAGTTTTTATATCTACAGGTTTTCCTTTAAGATCAGAATCTAGTTTGTTTCCAGTGGCCATGGGAGTTTTTGAAGATGAGCAGTTTTCTAATGAATACTTTTTCAAAATAGTTCTGACAAACTTTGATTGACTAAAAAATATGCCATCACTTTGTTGTTTTACTTGCAAACCAAGAAAAAAAAAGTTAATTCACCAATCATGCTCATTTCAAAGTGGCTGGTCATCAATTTCTCAAACTTTTTGCAGAATTTGTCATTAGTGGATCCAAATATTATGTCATCAGTATAAATTTGAACCAAAAGTGTGTGCCCCTTATGAGTTTTTAGAAAGAGAGTTGTGTCAATTGTACCTTTGGTGAAGCAAGAATTGATTAAGAAGTTGGATAGTGTTTCATAACAGGCTTTTGGAGCTTGCTTCAATCCATAGAAGGCTTTGTTTAGTTTGTAGACATGATTTGGACATTGAAGATTAACAAAGCTTTCTGGTTGATGCATATATACTTCTTCTTCAATTTCACCATTTAAGAAAGCAGACTTTACATCCATCTGATAAACTTTGGTATTGTTTGAGGCAGCATAAGCCAGGAATTTTCTCACAGCTTCAAGCCTGGCAACTGGTGTAAAGGTTTCGTCATAATCAATTCCTTCTTGTTGACAATAACCTTTGACCAGTAGCCTTGCTTTCTTCCTTGTTATGATGCCTTGTTCATCAGACATGTTTCTGAATACCCATTTGGAACAAATTATAGACTTGTTGTTTGGTTTGGGTACCAGATCCCACACATGACTCTTTTCAAATTGGTCAAGCTCTTCTTGCATTGCTTGGACCCAATCCGAGTCATTTAGTTCTTCTTTGATAGATTTTGGCTCGATTATGCTTAAGAATCCAGCATAAAGACATTCATGAGCCGTTGCAGATCTTGTCTTAACACCTACTTCAGCGTCACCTATGATGTCAACAAGTGAGTGTCCCCTGATCCATCTCAAGTTGTTATGAGAACTTGTACTTGGTGATGGATTTGAAGCTTCCCCCTGATCCGTGACCTCAATGTTGTCAAGAGGATTAGAATTCTGTTGGTCAATAACATTTTCTGGTGAAATATCATAATTTTGTTCATTTTGGACAATTTCTGGTGGAGGTTCCAGATCATCTGCAGGGTTAGTACATGACATATTTTTGTTTGAAATGTTCAGCATATGGTCATCTTCTAATAGTTCTCTAGTTAGCTTGATAAGAAGACTTTCATAATTTTCAGGTTGTTTTAACAAGCTTATATCCTTTCCTAATTTCATCAGAAATTTTGGTTTCTGATGAGTCATCAAAAGACACATATAAACTTTCTCATATTGTCCTTGTGTTTAAAAGAAAAATCCTATAAGCTTTTGAGGACAATGAATAACCAAGAAATATTCCTTTTTCTGCTTTTCTGTCAAATTTTTCCACACTATCAAAATCATTAAAGACAAAACAATTGCAACCAAAGGTGTGTAAAAATTTGATACTTAGGACCCTATGGTTGATAATATGATATGGGGTTTTCTGATGTCTTTCGTTAATGATAGATCTGTTTTGTGTAAAGCATGCATTTGATATAGCTTCAGCCCAAAAGTAAGTGGGCAATCTGGTATAAGCAAGCACAGTTCTTGCTTCTTCCACCAGAGTCCTGTTTCTCCTTTCTATGACTCCATTTTGTTGTGGAGTTCTTGGAGCTGAAAAGTCATGAGATATTCCTTTACTTACAAGGAAAGTCTCAAGTTTTGCATTCTCAAATTATGTTCCATTATCAGATCTGATCCTTCTCACAGGTAATTTCAACAGATTTTCAGTTTTTCTGATGAAATTAATGATCAGATCCCGGGTTTCACTTTGCTTTCTTAAAAATACAACCCATGTGTACCTTGAATAGTCATCTACAATGACCAAAATATATTTCTTACTAGAAAAGCTGGCGGTTTGTACAAGTCCACAAAGGTTCATGTGCAAAAGTTCCAAGTTTTCAGAAATTGAAGATTCTGAAACTGTTTTATGTGAGCCTCTCTTTGACTTGCCAAGCTCACATGCTTCACATATCTTGTCCATTTTGGATGATATGTATGATAACCCTTTTACCATATTTTTATTTGCTAGTTGGTTGATTATTTTAAAATTTAAGTGGGCAAGCCTTTTATGTCATAACCAACTATTACCTTTTTTCAGTAAAAAATAAGCACAATTGTGGATGCTCATTTTCTTCTCTGAAATCAAAGTAGTAGATGGAGTTTCTAATCCTTTTCCCACTTTAATATATTGTGTTATCATCCAAACCAACTAACAGACATTTTTCAGGTAAAAAGGTTACCTGGAAGCCTTTGTCACAAAATTGCCCACATCTAAGTAGATTGTATTTTAAACCTTCTACATAGGCAACCTTTTCAATGGTTAAAGCTCCATATTGTATGGTGCCATATCCCATTATTCTTCCATTTACCCCATTTCCAAAATTTACAAATTTACCCAGTTTTTCTTGATAATTACTGAGTAAGCTCCTATCCTCAGTCATGTGCTTGGAGCTTCCAGAATAGCAGTACCAGATCTACTGCGCATGGTGGTCCTGAAATTATGAGGTTAGAGATTTTTTTGGTACCCAAACTTGTTTGGGTACTTTTTCTAATGAAAATGTGCTAGAGATTTCTTCATCAGAGGAGAAATTCTTATCAGATTGCCTGCTTAATGCTGAGCCATTAGCAGGATGATTTACTTTAGAGAGATGTTGTTGAATTAGCTTCAGTATTTCAACACACATACAGTCTGATTTGTCTAATTTTCTAGACAATGATGTTTGTGATGGAATGTTTTTGCCTTTGTGAAATTTAGGATGATTTTTTGGGTTTTCATTAATTTTGAAGGTTTCATCCTTTTTCAAATAGATTTTGGGTGACAAAAACAGTTTATCAGAAATGCAACATCTGCATGATTCAGCATCAGAATCTGTATCCCAGCCCCTCACCATTGTTCCTTGGTGTTGATTCAATAATTTGTATAAACTCTTTTGCTTGTTGAAAACCCTTCACATTGATTTCATTATCTTGAATTTTCTTGTAAATATTTTTTCTTTCTTTCTCATAAAATTCAATTTTGGATCTTTATCAAAATTTGATCAATGAGTGATTGGTTTTCAGCTTTGGTTTTATTGAGCAACTTTTGCAGATCATCAGATTTTGTGCTTTCTGATGAGGTTTTGTTTTGCAAAAGCACAAAATCCTGCATAAGTTTGTTCAGTTATTTTTCCAAATCAAGATTGTCTGAACTTACTTTTTGTTGAGATGATGTTGAGCAATCACCAGAAGTTGTGGCCATCAAACAGAAATTAGCCATTTCCTCCTCTTCTTCATTAGAAGAATCATCGGTTAACTAGGTATCAATACCTGCTATTAGGCTTACTTTCTGGTGTTGTTTCTTAGCTTCTTCAAGCTTCTTTTCATAGTATGCCACATCCTTCAGCTTCTTATTCTTGCACTCAGAAGCATAGTGCCCCTTTTGTCTGCACTTGTAACAAACAACTTCTGTCTTCCTCTTTTCCCTTGATTTTCCTTCCATCCTCCCCCTATCACTTTTCTGGAATTTACCACTTCCTCCTCTCAGCCTTTGCTCAAATGTCTTTGTGAGAAAGGCTATCGCCTCAGCAAAATCTGATGAAGCATCAGAAATTTCTGTATTGTGGCAATGAGGGGGCTGTGGATCTGAAACCGGTGGTTTTTGTGTGTGTTGGGTGTGCGAAACAAGAGCTATAGGTCCCCCTCTTTGGTTTGAGTTCTCATAAATTTCTTCCTCTCTAGGGACTAAGATGCTATAAAGATCATGTAAGTTCATATTCCCTAATTCAAGGGTTGATGACATGGTCATAGTGAGACTACGCCACTTTCTTGGAAATGCATCTATGAACTTAACATTCTTTTCATCGTTAGATTTCTCTATACCAAACTTTTTAAGTTCATTTAAAAGCTTGGTGAACCTGTTATATGTCTCTGAAAGAGTCTCATTTTGGAGACTTTTAAATCTTTCATAAGAAGAGACACAATTTGTTCTATTGATTCTCTTCATTCTTTCACCTCCTTCACATAAATTTTCTAGTTGACCCCATATTTCATTAGCAGATGCACATGCATCTATTTGTGAAAATATGCCAATTGGAAGTGCAATAATCAGAAGTGATTTGGCCCTTGCATCAGCTACCACTAGATCCTTGTCTTCTTGACTCTAGTGAATTTCACTTTTTGGAACCAAGGAGGCAGGGATAGCGGGGTTCGCTCAGTTTCTGGAGCAACTGCTATATCAGTAGTTTTGGTATATGTGGACCCCTCATAATGGATGAAAACAGAGCTCGATCATGTCCATTAAGGAAGTTGATCATCCTCATTTTCCATTGTGGGTATTCCTCTCTGACCAAGGTTGGAGGATTAGACATAGAACCAATATTGAATGCATTATTCCATGTTTGAAAGTTTGCCATATTTGGTTTAAGAGTTGGATATCAAGAAAAATAAGTAGATGATCTTTTGAAAATAATTTATTCAATCTGCTCTGATACCAATTGTTGATCCCAGATAGAGATACCCAAACTTAATATGGCAAATGATTTCAACAAATAGGAAAATATAGTGCGGAACTAGAAATCAAACTTTCAAGAAACAAGTTATAGAATTTTTGAATTGTATTAAATGACTTTTCAAAAACAAAGTTATTGAATATTACAAAACGAATACTCAAAGAATTCTAAGTGAAAGGAAATGGAGTTTGTAGTGTGTGTCTAGAATTCTAAGCACAACTCATTTATCCTCCGGGATTTGACATCTCTATTTATAGAAAGTCCAAGATCTGAATAAACAATTGTTTATTCACTACTTGCTCTGCACAAAGGGACTTTTTGGCATATTCATTGAATCGGTTATTGCCAACTTGCTCCTTTTTGGGTTTGTGTCAGGCCTTATCTCGAAGACAAGTGGGTCTACGAGAATTTCTGGTGGCTACTTACAAGAATTCTGATGAACTCGATCATCAGATTTCTGGTGATCAGACTTCATTCGAAAGGTTTTATCTGATTGTCTTCTTTGTTTTGATCTTCTCCTGATGCTTAGTTGAAGATGTATTTTTCTTTTCTTCTTGTTAAGATATCATGTAGGCACCTTTTTAGCAATACCCCTTGACTGTATCTTCATCTTAAGATCAGGATGATCATCTTTTTCTTCAATACTTATACTTAAAGTTTCCTAACAGATGATGTTGTAGACTCACAAGTGTCTGTGACAAAAAACTCACAGGTGCTTATGACCAAAAACAAACAAGTGCTGATGAACAAATATAAGAAACAAGTGCGGATAAGAGTAATCTTAAATCATAAGTACTGAAGAACAATCTTAGAAACAAGTGCGGATGAGTAATCTTAAATCACAAGTACTGATTAGCAATCTTAGAAACAAGTGCAGATGAGTAATCTTAAATCACAAGTGCGGATGAATAAACTTAAATCACAAGTGCTGCTGATGAACAATCTTAAATCACAAGTGTGCACAGACCTAAGAAACAAGTGCGGATGAATGTTTATCAAATCACAAATGCGCAGAGACCTTTATCACAAGTGCATATAAATAACTTATGATTTTCACAAGTGCTGACAAGTGAAAACCACAAGTACTGACTCTGAGTTTATTTCCCAAGTGTGACTGCACACAAGATCATCAATAACTGCAGAGGGTTAGAAACCTAGAGAATTTGAAGAAAACTTTAGATCTGACACAATCTGAGCAAAATCTCAACAATCAAATCAAGCACAAAAACTCACAACTAAACCCTAATCACCATGCATGATGAAAAATCAAGAAACACATGAAGAATCCACGAATGACATGAGAAAAGTAGGAGAACAATCCTAGAAAGTTGAAAACCCACTAGAATGAACAAAACCGATTGAAATCTAACCTCCAACACGAAGTCTACAGGGGTAAGAGCACTCTGTATATAGAGCCTGTTCCCTGCTCTAATACCACTTGTAAGGTTGTCTTCCTTCAACAAACACACCAACCGGAC
Organism: Helianthus annuus; assembly: GCF_002127325.2. Classification (NCBI taxonomy): domain Eukaryota; kingdom Viridiplantae; phylum Streptophyta; class Magnoliopsida; order Asterales; family Asteraceae; genus Helianthus; species Helianthus annuus. The sequence goes on from NC_035435.2 coordinate 117,135,885, forward strand.
AGATCGAACACACACACGATGTGCGAAAACCACCACGTGCCTCGTACCGCAACGTAGAGCTCGTACATAAGGTGTAGAAGATGAGAGAATCGTGAGTACACAGAGTATTCACAATCAACAATCACATAGATTAAATGAAGATCACAAAGCTAGGGTTTGTTTACACAAGAAGTTTTCTCCAAAATATCATTGTTTCATTGAATGTCTAATGATTGCATACATCACAAAGCTTGTATACAATCATATGTTCGGACATCATAGACCTAACAATAAAGCTTCAGTATTTAACAAATAAGTACTCACCACTAACTAGACAATACTAATTCGCACCATTTAAGAGAACCACAAGTACTCACCACTAACTAGACAATACAAGCTCGCACCTTTTAGAGAACCACAAGTACTCACCATATAAAAGATTGCAAGTACTGACATTCTAAACCCACAAGTTCTCATATGTATAAGAACCCTTGTCCAAACTTGTGACACATTCACATAATTACAAGATTAGTCCTTCAATGTTGAAACTTCAGTAGTATCCAGCATTTATCAAACTTTGGTGCACTTACAGACTCCCCCTTGATATATGCGGGATCTGCAAATCTTCATCGAGTCTTCGAGAAGCCGCTTCCCGCATTTATCATCCTGAGGTGCATTTACATATTCCAATATTAGCATAGTCGAATTACTAAGGGAAACTCATTTACTATAAGATAATGAGAATATAATAAAATAAAATAACTAGCACACTTTTGCTAGTAGTTAAATAATATGAAAAAAGGTGCAGTATTAACCTCATAATGCTTTGTCATTTCTCTATTGTCATTTCAATTATTTTCCTTTCCTTTGCTACATAGTTTCACCCATTCTGTAGAGTGAAAACCAACAAAAAAAATATTCGATGCTTACATAATTTTAGGAGAAGAAATATATACACAAAATTAACCTTCTAACACTAACCTTCCCATTGGTTCGAACAACACCAGCCATCTTCATTTGCTTTTCTACATTAGCCTACCATGAGTACAAAATAGTCGTTAATATACTTTAACTAGATGGAAGACATAACATAACCAATAAACATAAAGTGTGTCAATGATTGCCTTCAATTCAACTTGCAACCCGTCCTGAACCTGTAATGAAATATTTATATAGATCAAAAATATTCCAAGCGTTGTTGTATTTTTTTAGACCGGAACTGATTATATTGAAATCTAGGGTTCAATCGGTGTCTTTTCGAGTACATCACTAGGAAAGACCAGCTTGCTCTCAAACTTTCGAGCGTTTGGATGTTAACGGCCATACATATGTGACCATTATAAGACCTTTTGAAACATGGAGGAGGGTGAAATAATTAGAAATTTCCTATAATTTCATCATTACCAATTGTATGCTAAAATAATAACATGTGTTCACTTGAGTGATGCCTAAAATTAACCAGCCCTGACCCGAAAGAAGAAAAAATAAACACTAAATATAAGAAAGAAAATAAAAACCTTTCATCGAATTTGTCAATGAGATCTGAACAAATTAACAGATTCTCCACCGGTTCCCAAGTGTTGGTTTTCTGAGGCCATCCAAACCTAAGCATATAAGATCCAATTACTAACAAGTCAAATATCCCAATTCGTTATAAATACATCATTACCATGAAAGGATTTCAAATTAACATAGCAATCGAGTCATGAATTCGGAATCAAAAACCCTCAATATATCGCATTAACTAGATTTGATTGAGTAGACAATCCCAATGTTCACTATTCAAATCTAAACATCTTAGATCAATTATTTGATGTTCATAAGATCAATCAATACTACTTGAACTAGTTCTCCGATTACAATGATCCAGAAACATGACACAATTAATTTTGCTAGTTATAATTACCAATTACTTGTTTATAAATCAAAACCCTAAAGAATTGAATTAGGGCACTTACCATTTCACAAAGTACTGCACTTTTCCCTATTTTTCCACAAGCAAAGGTCGTCAGATACACAAAAAATAACTAAGTAAGATCAAGAGATTGAAACTAACTGATGATTAAAATGAATAATAATTAGCAAACAAACGAATTGAAGAAGAAACAATAATCGACCTTGTAACATCTTTTCTTTCTGATCGCTTCAACTTGGTAGAATTCATCAGCTAACTTGGGACGACTGTTGTCATCTTCTTGAACTCCGTTCATTCTGCGATGACTTTTTGAACTTTTATTTTTTTTTTCGCTAAAAAACATGAATAAAATAAAACATAGTTAATTTAGCTTATAAGGACCACATGTTTGATGTGGTCTCTATATTGAATAATTTTTTATATTTAATTATTTATTAATAAAGAATAAAAAATAAAACAAATTTATTTTTACCTATAGGGCGTCTCTATAGGTTAATTTGGCATATAGGTACGACATGTCGTCTCTACACGTGAATATTTTTTATATTTAACTATTTATTAATAAAGAACAATAAACAAAAGAAAATTATTTTTCCATATAGGGATGACATGTCCTCTCTATTTCTTAGATGTTTTTTCAAATTCTTGTGGAATGGTAGGAAATTTTGCCCCCTAACTGATTTTTTTTAACAGTCAAACATTTTAGAGATGACATGTCGTCTCTATAGATTTAAACACACACACACACACACACACACACACACATATATATATATATATATATATATATATATATATATATATATATTTCTTTGTTTTTATGCAAAAAAACGATAACAAATTAATTAATTTAATTAGTCTTATAGGGATAACATGTCGTCTCTATATATTATGAATATTTTTTTGTATTTTTAATAATTTATTAATCAAATCTAAAAAAACCAAATAAATTATTTTTACAAGTGTGTTTTTTTAATTATTTATTAATTTAGAATAGAAAAACAATTCAAAGTTATTTCCCCTATAGTCGTCCCTATATGTTAGATTATTTCTTTTCAATTTTTTTATCGGGTGGTTGGAAATTTTGCCACCTAAATGAAAATTCATTTTGACCAGTCAAACTTTTTAAAGATAACATGTCGTCTCTATAAATTATACTTTTTTTTTTATTTTCAAAATTTATTGATCATGAAACCCCACTAGAAACAACATGCCGTCTATAGAGACGACTTATGTCCTCTCTAAAGGTGTTGTCCCTATAAGAGTTTTTTTCTTGTAGTGTAATTAGCGATTAAGCTTCAATCGCTAACATGTTTAAACAATTTGAACCTGAATGAATACGCTAATTACCTTGCTACTGTTCTGGCGATGAACAATAGCCGTATCACTCACCGGAAACACGAAATCACTTAAACTTTATCCAAATTCGACACATAATGGATCAAAAGAATCGGATTCACATGAATAACAACCCTAACTCATCAATTTTGATACTAAAACACTTTTAGATTTGAATTTTGATTCAAACGTAGTTCGTGGCATTAAACCCATAGTTTCAACAAAAACCTTCAATTTCAGCCAAAATCCAAGAGCTTGGTGATCTAATAACACTTCTTAGGTGTATTAGATCCGACATCGACCATGATACCAACTGAAAGTTCATGTTCGGATCGATTTGATTAAATTTTTCAGAAGAACAAATTCGGTAAATAAACATGAAGGAACCAACGTAGATTCTATAATATCAATAGATTGATCAACATTTACGCATCGGAAGATTACCTCTGCGATCCCTTCTCAAATCTACACACAAATTCACGCATACTATGAAAGGTCTGGCTCTAAGGTTAGAATGGTCAAACATTAAGGTCAATTACTTTAAACATTAAGCCTAATTGTTTACATCCCCAAACAATGGTCTAATCATTTGCCCTCAAACACTAAATTCAGCACATGAACACGCCAAAATGCACTAACACCAACTATATGTACTAAATAATGCTTATGTGAAAATGAAATCATAAAAAATAAATATGATACACATATTAAACTAAATAAAAAACAATACCAAGGTAAAACAATTGCAAGAAGCTCCAACTAATGGAGAAGTATATATAAGGGAAGAGATTTTACCATATAGGCTTTATTTTCCGAAACCACCAATTCCAACCATGGGTTCTTTTCTACGTCGAATATGAGAAAGAAAGGACACAATAAGAAAAGACAACAATCAAGTCTGAAACTACAATAAGAAAAGACAACAATAAGAAAAGACAACAATCAGTATCTAGTCCTAAACGAGAATATTCCAGTTCTTAATTAAAATATATCAGCCCCATTACAATAATAACTCCCATAATTATCCAAACCACCATAATAATTTACTTAAATTTATTAATAATTTTGCATAAAAAGACGATGGCCGATGTTACTTTATGTAATTTAAGGAAAATAAACACAAGAATCCAAAAAACTAATGAATGTAAGAATTAAAAAACACATAAAAATAACAAATATTATATTGTTTGAAAAAAAAGCTTTTATTTCAAATATTTATTATTATAATCGAAAATAATAAATTCCATTACAAAAATAAATAGACATATATTTATGTACTAGTTCTTAACGTCATATGCTTATACATAAACACTTACCTTTTACTTTCACAAATAGTTCTTATTTTATTCACAATTTTATATATCAAAATTCATCAAAATGTGAATGCTAAGAAATGCAACCCCCACATATTTTTAAAATTAATTTGAGTATTAAAATGTGTGTGCGTGTATATATATATATATATATATATATATATATATATATATATTTATCAAATAATTATACTAAAGATAAGACTATGATGAAATTGAACAAGTACCTATAACCTAATAAATGATACATCCTTGGAATTCCACAGTAACAACGGCATGTGCTTACTTCTTCCCCAAATCAAATAAAGTATTCTGCAAAACATAAAATAGCATCAAGAGCAACTTTCTATGTAATCAAACAACCGTTATGTCCTTAATTATCAATTCACTTTGGTGTTAAGAAGATTGAATCAAACACGCACACACCAGAGTGAGGACAATTATGCTAAACAATCATATCCAGAAACACATCAAAATTTTAAAGTAGCAAACTTTTCATCCATAATAAGTAACCAAAAGACTATTCTAAACAAATTAAGAAACTATACATAAACATATATGGACTTATATAAACACTCATGTACCTTGTTTAGCAACAGAAAGGCTTTTCTATGTGCAATAGTTGATAAAGCAAGTGTATGCACCGCTCTATTCTTGCAAACAGTAGAAGGATCACTTGGATAAACCTAAAAAAGGAGGAAGACCCTAAGCTTGTATTTATAATGAGCAGGGTTGGTTGGTGGGTGAGGGAGGGAGGAGAGATGCTACAGCTAGTGACAGGCTGTGAGACTAAAAGGTTGTCTAATCATATCCATGTGTTAGTCATATCGTATATTGGTAATGTGTATCATATTATTAAAATACGATTACAATAGTTTACGCCTTTAAGGTGGCTTTGCTTACGAGGTGTTAAAACAAATATACGGGATTCATCTTTAATATTCTACGTTATAATTAAATTAATTTGCTTTATATTTAGATGCTCGTCTTATATCATTTATTAAAAATCTCAATCATTCTTATTTTTTTAACGGCTAACAAACTCAATCCCGAGCACTCTCGGGGCACCCACTGGACAAACGGAGTACTCCGAGAGTAACCCGAGTCCACCACCAATTCCGGGGAAAACCGGTAACCCACCCGCCCGTAGGCACTACGGCATTGATCATTACGTTTGGATCAATAAAATCATTTGGAATATTCAAATATACTGTTTATATCATTTTACATACATCTACTTATGCTCTTTAATCATTTTACATACTTACATATACTTAAACTTGCTTAACTAAAAATTCTAGTTTCATCTTTAATATTCTTTGTTATAATTAAACTGTCACGCCCCCAAAATACCGCTCGCGGAAACACCGCGGGGCATGTGACGTATCAGGATCTAGCCACCAATCACATTGAACTCATAGACATATTTGAATAAAAGTTTCATTGATTAACATTAAATGTTACAACGTTACAATTAATTCACAGTATACAGCGGAAGCATAATTCATTTGTTAAGTTTTTATAAACCACATGTAAAAACCATTAGTCTTGTGTTGCGATTCCATGTATCTCGACCCATGACCACTCTAGCCTTCCAGACAGCAAGTTCCAATGTTACAACCCTATAGACCTGCAAGCATGCAGACAAGTGTGTCAGACGACGCTGGTGAGTTCAAAGTTTTGTTAACGTGTTTAGATACCAGTTACCAGATTAAAACGTTGCACAGTTTCGATGATTTGATTTGGTGTTGTTATTAACTCGATTACCGTATGTGGCGACTAGATGTGAATGCCCAACCCCAATGCCTCCATTTAGGCATTGGTCATGATGTCAAGGTATCAAACAACCTTGAATAGATGTAAGGGGTCTTATATGTACACGATGTGAATGCCCAACCCCAATGCCTCTAACTAGGCATTGGTCATGAAGTCCAGGTAATTAGTTCACGCCCGTCCTTTCGGCCCGGTGTGAGGGTGCCAAACCTAATAGCGCTATCAACTAAATACCTCGTTGCTTCTTCAGAAACACGGTAGATGTATGGGGTCTTACATGATTTATACCGTGTGCAATAACCAACATCCCAAATAAACAGTTTACCCAGTATTCCCTTTAGAAACGTTTACCAGATGTCCCAAACCACCGGGACGCATGCTTAGAAAAGTACAGTGAACTCACCTTTGGTTTGCTCGGTTGGATTAAATGCTCGTTAAACAATTGATCAATCAAATCCTATCGTGGTTACCAAAGACAGTCAGTTTTGTACACACAAAAACACGTGTTCTTCATACACATTACACAGGTTACAACCAAGCAAAGCACATATTATTACGCAAGTCTTAGCAAATGTTCGGGTCCTAGGTACATACACAACACAAGTTCATATCACACCATAGCACATATCAAGTGGTTCGGTTCCCGTTCAAATAAACATGCAAGTCATATCCAGAATCAAGCAACACATTTATCCGTATCAATATATAACAAGTAATCGAGTCACATGCCACATCACAAGTTCATGTTTCCCACAACACCTAGTAGTCAGTTATTTATTTCAAAAGAATATGTGGTTAGTTCTGGTTTAAAGAGTTCACCAGTCACGTTAGCCCATACTCCGTGTACGGCCAAACATAACGTGCGACCTTTTATTAACATGCAGTACATATATTACTCGTCCCATTATCGTATTAAGCCCGAATAGACTGTGTGACACACCTCTCATGTGCGACTCATCAGTTGTGCGGCCAGCCGTGAGTGAACAATCCATCAGCCATGGTGCGATGTCGGTTTCACATGTCATACGAGGCTTCAGTTGACTTGCCATCAGCCGATTCTACATCAGGTTCGGTTTCAAGAAGCATCAGGGTCAAACAGAACAGAGACGAAGCGGTTAGCTACCATGTTTCTATAATGCCTGGTGTCGTCCATACCGATCCTAAATGCTCTTCCACGAGCATCATTCCTAGTGTTGTTACGGTTAGGTGGATTCCCAATACACTATCATTGTTCCCTTAATTGTTGAAGTCTTGACTTAACATAGTCAACCCTTGGCGATGTCACCTTCGTTTACATACTGTTGGCTACACCCACGAGTACCCTGATGTTGCCCTGACTGTTGCCTCTAATGTTGTTGCTTGAAACGGAACCCTACGATCTCTCACCAACCAAGTCCATCTTTCCACATTCTGTGCCACGTCCTAAAGCGCTAATCACCATGCTGGTAGTCACAATTCCACACTATAATCAGTTGTCACCGCTTATGCCCCGATTGATTCGTAAGAGTCGACTCCCATAAGTCGCTTACCAGGGTTAAAGATTCGATCAACGTCAAATTGCTTATGTTCGTTGCTGGTAATCGGGGTCGTCCAAATACTAAGGTTGGTAAGGCACTACGCTCATCCTCTTCTCCATCGTTCTTGTGAGTTGACTAAGTAATACACGGTATGTTTCCAGAGCATTGCAGAAGTGATCGCACTTCAGGGTCTAAGACATCAATACGTTAAGTTCCAGCAAACGAAGAAGGGTGAGAAAGGTATAGACCAATCATTCGACATTGCGACATCCAACACAGAGACGTTCATACAAGCGCCTAACATTCTACACAGTTAGCTAAGCGTTCAGATGGGCGTTCTGGTAATACTCGATAGCATCAAGATTCGAAAGGTTTCAGAGGGAAATGAAAAGATCATGTTCGAGTAAGAAACAATCACCACTATGACTCCTATAAATTTGTTACGTTTCACATTGATCAAATAACAGAGCAGAACCCCTTTTTCACTTGTTAAGCCTCACTGGGACTCACATGCACCCCACATTATTATTATGTGTGCACCCACAATAATATTGTGATTTACATGTTCATCTTAGTTCCTCCTAACTCATGTCAAATGGTTCCTCAAACTCAGATGTCAAACAAGGAATATCACAAAACGCGAGTCATGAATGTCTAAGGAAACACCACACCTACCAATCACATATCACATGCAAGTAATGAATTCATACTGTTGTGCTTATTGTGCAATCCTATGCAGTTTCTTACGTAAGGGTTCACTAGTCATGCTATGCAATAAGTAAACAAGAGACGAACCTTGCAGTCTGGAGCTGAGTGTCATGGTCGATTTCGAAACTGTTCGGTTATAGTCTGGTTTTATGAAAATGTTGTAAAACCAATTTCACTATAACCAGTGGCTCTGATACCAAACTGTCACACCCCCAAAATACCGCTCGCGGAAACACCGCGGGGCATGTGACGTATCAGGATCTAGCCACCAATCACATTGAACTCATAGACATATTTGAATAAAAGTTTCATTGATTAACATTAAATGTTACAACGTTACAATTAATTCACAGTATACAGCGGAAGCATAATTCATTTGTTAAGCTTTTATAAACCACATGTAAAAACCATTAGTCTTGTGTTGCGATTTCATGTATCTCGACCCATGACCACTCTAGCCTTCCAGACAGCAAGTTCCAATGTTACAACCCTATAGACCTGCAAGCATGCAGACAAGTGTGTCAGACGACGCTGGTGAGTTCAAAGTTTTGTTAACGTGTTTAAATACCAGTTACCAGATTAAAACGTTGCACAGTTTCGATGATTTGATTTGATGTTGTTATTAACTCGATTACCGTATGTGGCGACTAGATGTGAATGCCCAACCCCAATGCCTCCATTTAGGCATTGGTCATGAAGTCCAGGTAATTAGTTCACGCCCGTCCTTTCGGCCCGATGTGAGGATGCCAAACCTAATAGCGCTATCAACTAAATACCTCGTTGCTTCTTCAGCAACACGGTAGATGTATGGGGTCTTACATGATTTATACTGTGTGCAATAACCAACATCCCTAATAAACAGTTTACCCAGTATTCCCTTTAGAAACGTTTACCAGATGTCCCAAACCACCGGGACGCATGCTTAGAAAAGTACAGTGAACTCACCTTTGGTTTGCTCGGTTGGATTAAATGCTCGTTAAACAATTGATCAATCAAATCCTATCGTGGTTACCAAAGACAGTCAGTTTTGTACACACAAAAACACGTGTTCTTCGTACACATTACACAGGTTGCAACCAAGCAAAGCACATATTATTACGCAAGTCTTAGCAAATGTTCGGGTCCTAGGTACATACACAACACAAGTTCATATCACACCATAGCACATATCAAGTGGTTCGGTTCCCGTTCAAATAAACATGCAAGTCATATCCAGAATCAAGCAACACATTTATCCGTATCAATATATAACAAGTAATCGAGTCACATGCCACATCACAAGTTCATGTTTCCCACAACACCTAGTAGTCAGTTATTTATTTCAAAAGAATATGTGGTTAGTTCTGGTTTAAAGAGTTCACCAGTCACGTTAGCCCATACTCCGTGTACGACCAAACATAACGTGCGACCTTTTATTAACATGCAGTACATATATTACTCGTCCCATTATCGTATTAAGCCCGAATAGACTGTGTGACACACCTCTCATGTGCGACTCATCAGTTGTGCGGCCAGCCGTGAGTGAACGATCCATCAGCCATGGTGCGATGTCGGTTTCACATGTTCCCTAACCCCAGGTTAATCAATTACACCATCAATTCCACATTCCTTAATTGTCGTTTAATAACTATCTACCATAATTATTTCCTCAATTCAAGAACCCCAACCATACAATGAAGTCACGTTTATTATACAAATAGCAGCAAAGATTTTCACATTATCACTCCTTCTTAATTCACATATACAATTCATATATAATACCAATCATTAGCAATATATCAACAGCTTTTGTCGGCCCATCACTAAAGTCTTCGGCCCGATCATACCTAAGGTGATCAGATTTATTGTGGCCCAATGAAATTGAATTGTGACTTAGAATTGTCGGCCATTGACAATTGTTTGTCAGTTTACATGTGATGTATTAAAAGATTTTACGGCCACTTTTGAATAGTCATTTAGAAATTGCATATTATTAGTTTGTTTGGTCAAATAGAATCAAGTTTTTTTTTTTTAATTACTAATTGTCGGCGGCCATTACATGTGCATGGTAACAGCTTGCATGTGAGATTGTATTAAAATTCAAAGTTCATTAAGGTCAATAAATCAAACCGCCATCAAGATATTCATCATAATAACAAACTTTCAATTCACATAACATTCACATAACCTAACCCTCATGGAACATACGTACACAAAATCAAACAAATCAGATTTAATACGAACACGAAGTTACTAACCAGAAACCCGATGAAAGAAGATGATGCCTCGTTGGGGGAGGGGGTACCTACTGTCGTCGCACCACAAGAGATGAGGAAAGGAACTAGGGTTTGAAAGAGTTGCAATATGTTGATACGTAAGTAACATATGCGAGCCTATACGTTGAAAAAAGAAGCCGGCCCAAAACTACAATTCAATTGGGCTCAAGAAGCCCAAACATAGGTCCGATGCTATAAGGTGTATCCATGGGCTCAATCTTGGGCTCCGGGTGTGGGAGTGTGTGCGCGTATGGGCCGATACAAGAAATGCAGGGATTTCAGGTATGAGCATGTGACCCATATGCGTGGCCCAAATACACTAACATGCAACTATACATAATCACACTTTGTTTTTCATTCACACGTTAAATAAAGTCACGAGTTTGAAACAACTTCATTACCGTAAAAGACGTAAAAGAGAAATAGTGAGAAAACAGGGACACGTGATTAAAAAAAACACTGGCCTTGAAAGTTTGGGTTGTCACAAAATTAATGTGCTTTAGATTTATATGTCCATCGTATGTCATCTATTAAGAATCTTGTTGATTCTTATTTTTAACAACTATTTTTTACACACACGTCAGCCACCTAATTAACCTACACGTGTAAAGATTTGAGTGTGTATATATAGGGGAGGGATAGAAAAAAAAAACCATATTTGTTAACAAAACCAAGAAACTCAAATGAATGGATCTCCTTTTGCCACATGTTACACTTTTTTTGTAGACTGTGTTACGTGTAACAACTAGAAACTGCCACATGTTACGTGTAACAACTTTTGTAGACTTTTAGCTTTTTATGAAAAAGTAAGATCTGTTACATAACACGTGATAGCCTCTAGTTATTACAGGTAAAACGTCTACAAAAAGGTGTAACACGTGGCAAAAAGAGAACCTTTCATTTAGGTTTCTTAGTTTTCTTACTAATAAGAGATTTATTCCTATAATTTCCATATATATGTATATATATATAGGGTGGGGTTCAAAAGTGAACAATAGTGTATTTGTGAACTAAGTGAACAAATCCTGGCAATTGAATTACATCATCAAATCGTAAAATACACTAGTGTATTTTCATCATCAAATCCTGATCAAATCATGGCCATTGATTTACACTTGTGTATTGATAATCAAGGGCTAGGATTAGTTCACGCAGTTCACTATCAAGGGAGTTATTCACAAATGAGCCTAACCCTATATATATAGGATTCGGTTCAAATGAAAACCACCACGTTGTGAGAACCGTGAGAACTTTTCGATCTCACGCGAGTTGGGCCAAATTTTTTGCACAAACGTAGATAAAAATATATCTGTAAAAAAAAGTAAGAAAAATTGCTGAGGTGTTAGTTTTGACAGGTGCAAGTTTTTTTACGCGCTGGCGTACAAATTTATTGCAGATAACTATTTTTTTATTAGGGTTAAAAAAAAACTTACATCAGTTAACCCAACATTTTTTTACTTTTTTTTTCAGATGTGTTTATAATGTTTCCATCTACGTTTGTGAAAAAAAAAATGGCCCAACTCGTGCGGGATCAAAAAGTTCTCATGGTTCTCACAACTCGTAGTGGTTCTTATTTTAACCCATCCATATATATATATATATATATATATATATATATATATATATATATATATATATACTAGTCGTTTACCCGCGCGATGCGGCGGGAAACATCACTTAGGTTGGTGAGGTTAGGGCTATGTACGGGGGCAGTTCGGTTTTGTGCCATAAGCAAAACCAAATTCGCTATGCAAAGGAAAACACAACACTTGTTAGTAATTCTAAGGATGTGCATGAGAAGGTTCAGTTCAGTTGGGTCATAACTAAAATCTAAATTTCCAGTTAAGGTACTTCAAAACCTGTCATGGGAATTTAAAGAGTTTTAAAAGAATGTAAACAAACCAAACTGTGCCAAGCCAACAAAAGCACAACCATAAGCTCAAAACTAAATAAACCAATCTGCCTGTAATTTCTAATCTATATTTAACATTCAAAGCGTTGACTTGAGGGTGTTCAAGAGCGTCAACATAAGTTGCAACAAATATGTAACTCGGTAAACTCGTATAATAGCATAAACACGTATGATTCATGCATAGATTAAAATGCATATACATGTTTACAAAGTCTACACTTTAATCAAAAAAAAGTCCACATCAAACAAAACTTTATTTGCAGAGAATTAGAGAACCTTTGTGGGCTTTATTATCCATCCAATATTAGCAAAGTGGGCATTTATCAATCGCAAATTTCCAAATGCATAAATGAGGGACCTGAACACTAACCCACACCCCGGTCTTCTTCCAGCTAGCAGCAACTTAGGCCTTGCATTTCAATAATCCAAATGCATAAACGAGGGACCTGAACACTAATTCTCAACTAAAATTTTTCAACGATGTGGGATGAAACGGTTTATCTTTTCAGCTTAACATTAATATAACCATCTGTTTTCCTTTACTATTGCATGTACTCAAGATTACAAATGGTGCTCGCCATCATCATGTCTCCATATTCGTCTATGATTGGCTTACAAAAGACGTTAGATGTTGTTTTGTAATATATTGACTCCTTAGTCATCTACAAGATAAAAAAAAAAAGTAATACAAATGAAGAGAAAAGTTTGCTAGCCTACCCTGTTTCAACAAGCACCATAAAGTAGACATAAAACAATCTTTTTCTAATATTTTAGCTTCAGTTGCGAGTACCCAGCGGGGTTCACACATAAAATAAAATAAACATTTGATACTGTAACATATTCGAATCACATTTCAAAACTGGTGGGTGGTCGCGATACTTGGGTAATCAGGGGTTGATAAACCTTCAAAATTATTCAAACACTTCAAGGAAGTTGGTTAGTTCTTAGATGGGTTGATAAGCTTTCAAAATTATTCAAAAAGCTATTGGTGTGGATTAGAACAGACTTCGGAAACCATACATTTAAAATCTAGTTCACCAATTGCATCGGAGAGTGTACAGACCCCTTAGCTAAGTCACTTTGCACATCAACTTTTCCAAAGTTACGGTTTTCAGATGAGATATCATGACCTGCTGCTGCAGCTAGCTCTGGGGGGAGATCAGGATCATACTTCTAAAAAATAAACAAAAACGATATTGTTTATTTATCATCAATATCATGAGTATGAACCGCATATAAAAGCAATATATACCTGTTCAGCCCTCCCGCTTTCATAAACGTGAATTTTACTTTGCATTGTAGCCTCTAGGCGATGTTCCTACAAACCAAAATGAAGGCAATATTTTGTAATTATAGCTCACCATTTTCTGCATAAAATTTTGTAACATTGACCAGTTGTTTGCAATATTCCTTCCAGGTTTCCTCATTCATACCGAAGTTAAAAAAAGCTGATATATCAATGCCTTGTAATCTCCACGGTTTCTACTCAAAACCATTGTAGAAGCATAGAAAAATGAATCATCCGCACTTTAATAACCACCTACAGATAATCATCAGCAATCTAGATAAGATATGATAGTGATGTACGGTCATTACTTGTGTGATGGAAGGGTGAAATCTAGTCCACTGCCAAATTCACGACCCACTCCATTGTTGTTCCAACCCGGATGAAAGTTTTTCTACATATTAGGAGGAACGTTTTTTTTGTGCCAGCTGGATGCCATTCACCTCCACCTCGACCAGCAAAAGATAACATACTTCCAGGTAGACGAACTTGACCCAGGGCTCCACCAGTTGCTACAGGACTCGCTCCAAGCATAGGTGCAGCACCAGGTCTCACATACTACACAGTTCCCCAAATAAAAAGAGATTAAACTATATCAAGAAGTAACCTTTGTGAAATATCCAAAACAGATTCACCATTATATTCCTGTGAATCAGATCTGATGAATCTAATACCCTTACCAGGGTAAATCTTCTGGCCACTGAATCTGCATAGCTCAATCCTATAACAACAACCAAAGTAAAAGTAAAATTAAACATTATAACCAAATAGCATCTCTAGAAAAACCTAAAATCAAGCATCTATAGCCTATTATTAATCAATACAGTAATTAAATTCGTATATAAACAGGTAATGAAGTGAAAATCATACAGATTTACTGATATAGTGAAAACCTGAGTTCCTTATGAACAATAAATCAAATTCCGTGAGTTTGAAACCCTAACTTACGCAGACAATAGAAACAATATTGTGTAACATGTTGCAATATAGATATAGATGATGGATATATATGTTGAAGTGATGAATTAAAGATGAGAAAACGTACTTGAGAACCATATTGACGGCCGCAGCTTCCCCTTGTTTGTAAAAGATGAAAACCCTAGCTGATTGAATACAGCCCTAGCAAAAACAATAAAAAGTGAAACAATTTACAAATTGTACCAAATCCGTGTGTGATATGATGTGAAAAGAAACATGGGCTTCTCAAAATCCCCTGCTCTTGATGCAATCACCACAAACACTCAAGAAATGGTGATGTGAAAACCCTAAGTTCAGAGAGAATGAACTGAATCTGAAAAAAGAAACATGGGATTCTCAAAATCCCGAGTCTAAACTGAGATGGGAATCAAAACCCCTAAAAAATCATACATGTGAATAGAGGAGTTCGAAACTCACAAAGTTCTTGTTTCTTCTCAAGGAATGTGTGATCGAAGGAGTGTGTGGAGGGATCGTAGAGGAGTTTGAAGCTGTTGAAGATCTCTGATTGTTTTTCCTTTTGGATCCACAGATCCAAATCCAGATCTTTGAGGGAGGGAGAGAACGAAAATGAAAAAAAGGGGCTCTCAATTTGAAATTTGAAATGAAATTTAGGGTTCTTGTTGGCCGCGTTTTTTGTGTGATTGAGGGTATAACTGGAAAGGTAATTAGTAGTGTGCTTTACTGGGTTGTACATTATGCATTAAAGGTGTTTTAAAGAAATTCATATGACCTTAAGAAGTCCTTTGGATATGTTTATTAATATAGTATAGATATATATATAGGGGACCGCTAAAATGATAACCACCTCGAGTTGTAAGAACCGTGAGAACTACACCATACGGGGCGAGGTGGACCAAATTTTTTTTTGATAAACGTAGATGCGTGTATTATAAACACATTTGTAAATAAAATTCAAAAGAAAATGTCGTGTGTGTAGTTTTAAGCACCACAAGTTTGTGTTTACGGGTACGGTAAATCTTACGGGAAAATTTACGGTACCCGTAAACATAAACTTGTGGTGCTCAAAACTACACACACGACATTTTTTTTGAATTTCTTTTACAAATGTGTTTATAATACACGCATCTACGTTTATGAAAAAAAAAATTTGGTCCACCTCGCCCCGGATTAAAAAGTTCTCACGGTTCTTACAACTCGAGGTGGTTCTTATTTTAGCGCAATTCTATATATATGTATATGTGTATATATATATATATATATATATATATATATATATATATATATATATATATATATATATATAGGAGGGTTCATTGGGGAACACAGTGACAACCCGTGATTCCAGGTTAATACTTTAACCTAACCACAGTTAAGGGTGTTTAGGGTTAGTATTGAAACTCTTGTAAATCCACTGCAACCCTAAACATTCCCATAATCATCGTACCACAATTTCTCTCTAATCATTTCTAGCTACACCAATCTCACACACAATCATTTGCAATTCTGATCTTTCAATCCATCAATTCATCAAGAACAAACTCTAGATCAAATCAACGGTAATGTTTTATGTTATACATTGATATCTCTGCTCACTTGATTTCATGCAAGCCCTAGACGTCCAAATAATTGCTCTGTGTTTACTTGATCACATCTGCTTGAACCTGCAATGGTTTATGAATGAATGTGTAATTGTTTGCCTCATGTTAGGATGCTATTGACATGTTAAAATTGCTAAACTGTGGTTTTTATTCGTAACATTGTTGATTAGGGTTTTAATCGTAGAACTGCAAACTGTAATTGTTACATTGATATCTCCTTATTTTGTGATAGTGTGCGATGGTTAGTCCGGAGATAATTGTCAGACTTTGTGAAGTCACAAAGTCCGAAATTAATATGTCCGAGTTTCTTAATAGCTTTATAATGAATCTGGGTTTTGCACTTGTACGACCTTGTATGTATAAATTCCAGATTTACATAATTATGAGTTGTTAGGACCGGTTTCGATACTGTTCGATTGCGTAACGTACGTTCGACGTGCGGAATCCGTGAACGTATGTGATCGAACACTCAATAACGTACAAGAAAACGTGATTCGATTAAGATGACGTCGTGTACAATGCCGTGAATCACTTAGAGAGACTTTCTCTCTCTAGACTTTCTCTCTCTACAACTAGATCTCTAATTCTCCAAAATGAGCTCCAAGTCTTTCAAAAGTCTTAACCTTTACAACTAAATGAGCTATTTATAGGCACAAGGATTATAAGGATTTCTCCTTATTTATAAGTTTGCCACCTTGCCCTTTTTAACTAGTTGTAACCTAGAATGCTTAAAAACCTTCGGTTTCTTCTATTTCTGCTACGGAATAGATTGACGGAGGTGATAGACAGATATTGCACTAACAGACTCCCCCTTGGATATTGCCGTAGTCAATCTCATAGCGCCTTCTCTTTCTCTCTCTCGAACAGAATCCCCATGGATCTGTCTTCAGGCTCCCCCTTTCGTCAATGTAACACCCCCAAAATCCCACCTGCGGAAACTCCGCGAGGCGTGTTACACATCAGAGTCTGAGCCACCAATCACATTGAACCAATGATAAATATATAAATAAAACATGTCATTAATTGCCAAGATTAAATGTCAAACATAGTATCAATTCCCAAAGAGTTATATAGCGGAAGCATGTGATAAATTGTTTAGCAATTGTTTCATAATAATACTCAAAACCAATGTATCAAATATAAGTAGTCCAATAGCTTCGATCCATGACCACTCCAGCACTCCCAGATAGCAAGTCCAAGTCACGAATTCTAACGACCTGCAAGCATGCAGACAAGTGTGTCAGACGACGCTGGTGAGTTCAAAGTTTAGTTAACGTGTTTTGTTACCAGATGTATGTTAATGCGATTCAATGTTGCGATACGATGTTGCTCATAACATGCTAGATACCCTAGGGAGTGTGCCCATATGTATCCAGGGAGTGTGCCCCTTAACAACCCCAATGCTCCTAACCAAGCATTGGTAATGATCGATCCCATGTACAATAACCAAGACCCAATTACATTGTTTACCCAAGATTCCCTTTCCAAACGTTTACTAGTTGTCCCAAACCACCGGGACGCATGCTTGAGAAATGCAGTGAACTCACCTTGATTTGCTCGGTATGTTACAGTAAGTGCTCACAAACAATCAGTCAAGTCCTACGGTACGTATATGTATATGATCAGTTGGTATTCACAAAGTTGGCACGTATGTGTAATCAGAAAGGACAATGCATCGATGATCACCAAGTAGCACATTGTACGCATTCGAATTCATATAAGTCATGCGTATCACTTAACAGCAGTTAAATATCTCAGTTAACTTCTAACAATGTTAAATCAGGTTACTGTGCAAGTATTCAAGTTGGCGAAATACACTTTTGGCGAATCACACTTTGGCGAATCACATCTTTGGCGAAACACAACCCGTTTCGTCAATTCTGCCTTTGGCGAAACAGAGTTCTGTTTCGTCAATCATCCCTTGGCGAAACACATTCTGTTTCGCCGAGATTTCTGTTTCGTCAAACCAGTCCAGTTCGTCAAACATCAGTTACGTCAATGATCAGTTACGGTTTCAAAACCCTGATTGCCGTCACAACATCATCAATCATACAGTCATCATATAACACAGAAATCACAGGAACCCTAATCATGGCTACAGCCGTTATCGACATCAACATCAACATCAGTCATCAAACAGTAATCACATGATCATCAATCAAACATACAGACCCATACAGGGATCGTTATACTAACTGTAATAAAACTGTGTGCCAATCGTAGGTAATCTAGCATATATGTTAATCATGAGAACACATCCGGTTAAATGCTAAACAACCCTAACAATCATGTTTCGTATAAGTTATGAAACCGATTCATATAAACAATCGTGCATACCAATTCGAAACCACAATACTCATATAAACACATTTATTCTAGAGATCGAACCAGCACATACACACGCAAAGGTTGAGAGATCAAAGTATCATAAAAACCAATTATACTAACCAAGATACAAGTAAGGATGATGCGGGTCGTTCGAGAGAGCTTGGGAATACAATCTGCCGTCGCACAGAGTGTTCTAGGGTTTTTGTTTTGCCAAGAGTGAAAAATAGGAGCCGGTTCACGTTATTATACACGTTTTCACGTAATGGGCCCTTACTGGGCTTGGCGAAACTGATGGGCCGGCGAAACAGATTTCCTGTTTCATTGAGATGATGTTGACGAAACAGATTTCCTGTTTCGTCGAGATGTTCTTGGCGAATCAACTTCTGTTTCGTCGAGCTCATTCATGTGTTAACAGTTTAACAGTTTAAGTTTCTCAACAGGTTTTAAGTTATACAATTAAACACATAATCATGCAAACACAAACACTTCCATTTATCACAACGTGTACATTACAAGTCAATCAAGTCAAACACTTAAACAGTCAAAGTCAACGTGCATTCAATGCGAAGGTGAAAGTCGAAAACTCGAGTTGTCACATCATCCCCAACTTGAAAGAAATTTCGTCCCGAAATTTGATAGGCCATCCGCAACACGATGCGATGCTAATCAAGATGACTGTGCATTTTCCGCAGGTGTCACATCATCCCCAACTTGAATGGGAATTTCGTCCCGAAATTCACTAGTTACATGAGATGTAGAATTGCTAGGCTGGGTCTTGTCTTTGGGAAATAAGTGTGGATACTTGCGTTCCATCTGGTCCTCGCGTTCCCACGTGAACTCCGGACCACGTCTTGAGTTCCAACGAACTCTCACAATGGGTATACGACTATGCTTACGCACTTTAACTTCCCGATCCATAATCTCAATAGGTTCTTCGACAAACTGTAACTTGTCATCTATTTTCAGCTCTTGAAATGGTACAACTAGTGTTTCGTCAACCAAACACTTCTTTAACTGCGACACGTGAAATACATCGTGAACATTACCCAACTCAGCAGGTAATTCCAACCTGTAAGCTACCTTTCCAATTCGTTCCAGAATTTTGTAGGGTCCTACGTAACGAGGGTTTAGTTTGCCGCGTTTCCCAAAACGCACCACACCCTTCCAGGGTGAGACTTTTAACATAACGCGATCATTAACTTCAAATTCCAACGGTTTACTAAGCTTGTCAGCGTAGCTTTTCTGGCGGTCGCGAGCTGCGGCCATACGGTTTCGGATCTGCACAATGCTTTCTGACGCTTCAAGCACAAACTCAGGGCCTGTGATCTGACTATTACCCACCTCAAGCCAGCAGAGAGGTGAACGACATTTCCGTCCGTACAGTGCTTCGAACGGAGCTGCCTTAATACTTGTATGGTAGCTGTTGTTATAGGAGAACTCTATCAATGGCAAATGTTTCTCCCACCCCTTCCCGAAATCAATTACACATGCTCGCAGCATGTCTTCAAGTGTCTGGATGGTGCGCTCGCTTTGACCATCCGTCTGCGGGTGATAAGCGGTACTCATGTCGAGTTGGGAACCGAACGATTTATGCATTGACTGCCATAACTCTGAAGTGAAACGCGGATCTCGATCTGAGATGATAGAAGTTGGTACCCCATGCCTAGAGACGACCTCTTTAAGATAAACCGCTGCTAGATGCGAGAACTTGTCTGTCTCCTTGATTGCTAAGAAATGTGCGGACTTCGTGAGACGATCAACAATCACCCAAATGGTATCGTTTCCGGTCTGAGTTCTTGGTAGTCCTGTCACGAAATCCATGGCGATCTGTTCCCACTTCCATGTGGGTATCTCTGGTTGCTGCAGTAGACCTGAGGGCTTTTGATGTTCCGCCTTGACTTTAGCACAAGTCAAACATTTACTGACGTATGTTGCTATATGGGCTTTCATGCTAGGCCACCAGTATGTAGTTTTCAAGTCGTGGTACATCTTATCTGATCCAGGATGTACGGAGTAACGTGACTTATGTGCCTCATCCATTACAAGTTGTCGTAAGTCACCATAGAGTGGAACCCAGATGCGTCCGGTTACGTAGTAAGCACCGTCTCCCTTTTGTTCTAGTCGTTGCCTTGAGCCGCGTAAAGCTTCAGCTTGAACGTTCTCTGGTTTCAACGCTTCTAACTGAGCGTTTCGTATCTGGGAAGGAAGATTGGACTGGATCGTGAGTTGCAATGCTCGTACACGCCTAGGTGCATTATCCTTTCTGCTGAGGGCGTCAGCTACAACGTTCGCCTTGCCCGGATGATACTTGATGGCACATTCATAATCGTTCAATAATTCAACCCATCGCCGTTGCCGCATATTCAATTCTTTTTGGTCGAAGATATGCTGAAGACTCCTATGGTCGGTGTAGATGGTGCATTTGGTACCGTACAGATAGTGCCTCCAGATCTTCAACGCAAATACCACCGCTCCTAACTCCAAGTCGTGTGTCGTGTAGTTTTTCTCATGAATCTTCAACTATCGCGAGGCATAGGCTATCACCTTCTCGCGTTGCATTAACACGCATCCGAGACCCTGAATAGATGCATCACAGTAGACCACAAAATCTTCGGTACCCTCTGGTAAAGACAAAATCGGTGCGCTGCAAAGTTTCTGCTTTAATAACTGGAAGGCCTCTTCCTGCTTCGTTCCCCAAGAGTATACCGTGTTCTTCTGTGTCAGCGAAGTGAGGGGTTGTGCGATCTTCGAGAAATCTCTAATAAACCTCCGATAATATCCAGCGAGACCAAGAAATTGTCGCACCTCAGAAGGAGTCTTTGGTGCCGCCCAATTCTTAACTGCGTCCACTTTCGCAGGATCCACATGTATCCCTTTCTCGTTAACGACGTAGCCAAGGAAATGCACTTCCCGAATCCAGAAATCGCACTTGGAAAACTTCGCATACAACTGTTCCCTTCTCAAAAGTTCCAAGATGAGGCGTAGGTGACGTTCGTGGTCCTCCTTGTCCTTTGAATAAACCAAGATGTCGTCGATAAACACTATAACAAACTCGTCGAGGTATGGCTTACATACGCGGTTCATGAGATCCATGAAGGCCGCTGGTGCATTTGTCAATCCAAACGGCATAACCAAATACTCGTAGTGTCCGTAGCGCGTTCGAAAAGCAGTCTTGGGAACATCCTCTTCTCTAACCCTTACCTGGTGGTAACCCGACCTTAAGTCGATCTTTGAATAAAAAACTTGACCCTTGCAACTGGTCAAACAAGTCGTCGATGCGTGGTAACGGATAGCGGTTCTTAATGGTTACCTTGTTGAGCTCTCGATAGTCGATACACATGCGGAATGACCCGTCTTTCTTCTTTACAAACAGAACTGGGGCTCCCCAAGGTGAAGAACTGGGTCGAATGAAACCCCTATCCAACAATTCCTGTAGCTGATTAGACAATTCCTGTAGCTCCCCAGGAGCCAACCGGTATGGAGCTCGAGCAATTGGGGCCGCTCCTGGCGCCAGATCAACCTGAAATTCTACTTGACGGTGAGGAGGTAACCCTGGTAACTCCTCTGGGAACACATCAGCGAACTCCCGCACCACTGGCAGATCCTCGATCCTTCTTTCCTCAGACTGAACGTTTGTAACTAAAGCTAACATTGCAGGATACCCCTTCTGTAGATACTTCTGCGCATGCATGGCCGAGATAATACCAACCATCGTCCCACTACGATGCCCCTGAACCAATAATGACTCCCCATCAGGGAGAAGGATACGCACCACCTTCTCCTTACAAAAAATTTCTGCTTGGTGCTTGGACAGCCAATCCATGCCTACCACTATATCGAAACTACCGAGCGTAACGGGAAGGAGATCAATATCAAATACTTGACCCACCAGATCTAGCTTGCACCCGAAAAGGACATTCGAGGCTTCTATCGTTTTACCGTCTGCTAGTTCTACTACTTGCTTAACTTCTAAAGGCGTTGGGGTTATCCCCAATCGTTGACTAAACTCTAGGGACACGTAACAGGAAACGTACCGGTGACAACATTGCCGTCATTCCTAGCATCTCCTGCCCCAAGCTGGAACACCCTTCCTCGAGCACCATTACCGTTACCCCCATTGTTGCCATTGTTGTTGTTGTTCCCAGCATTGTTGTTATTCGAGCGGTTGTTGTCGTTAGCGTTTTGATTCAACTGAGAGCAATCCCGCTTAAAGTGATCCTCGTCTCCACACTGATAGCACCCCTTCCTGAAGCCCTGATTCTGCTGGGGTGGTTGTCCCTGCTGTCTCTGGTTCTGCTGGTTCTGTTGCTGCTGGTGTTTGGGCTGTGGGGCCCTACAATCCCTGGCCTCATGGCCCGCCTTACCACACCTGTTACATATCCGACCACACGGCCCGAAATGATGATAGCCACACTTGTTACATCGTGGCTTCCTCCCCGCGTACTGACCCTGGCTTTGGCTACCCCCTTGGCCTTGATTGACAGAAGACGACTGGCTGATGCTGCGGTTGTTGTTATTATCTGGTCTTTTCTGTGTCTGACTCGCGCTAGAGGCTTTATCATAGTCACTCCACTTCCTTTTGTTATCATTAGCGGACGCAGTGGCAGTGGGTGCAGCAGCAGTAGTGGTTGAAACACGCAGTGGTAACGAGTTACTCTCTACCTCTTGATCCACAATCTTGTGGGTCAATCGAACAATCTGCGTCAAATCATTGAGATGGGCTGCAGTGACCAAACTCTTCACACGCGGAGGCAGCCCCTTGATGAATAACTCAATCCTCCGAGACATAGGTCGAGACAAGTTCGGGCACATGTCGGCCAATTCATACGATCGCTTCACATACGCTTCGACTTCAGATCCAACCATCTTCAAGTCATAGTACTCGTTTTCCAACTTCTGGACCTCATCTCGAGGACAATACTCCTCTCTGATCAGTTCTTTAAAGTCATCCCAAGTTGTGGCATTCGCTGCCTCAATGCCTAACAACTGCACCTGGGCATTCCACCACGTTAGGGCACCATCCGCCAAGTTACCCGCAGCATATTTCACCCTGTCCCCAGCGGGACAGTTACAGATAGCAAACACAGACTCTGCTTTCTCGAACCATCTCAGAAGTCCCACAGCCCCTTCTGTCCCGGTGAAAGTCTGTGGCTTACAGTCCATAAACATTTTGAACGTACACGCAGGCTGGTTGGGTTGAGGTTGCACTTGCTGACCTAAATGACGAAAGGAAACACGTTACAGGAGTGAAAAGACGTGTACGCGATATAAGAGTAAAAGTACTTGGTACATTCCGTACCAGCTTGATAGGCTGCTAAAGCCTCAGCCACACGGGTGTTAATTAGGTCAGTCAACTCAGCCTGAGTCATGTTGATGTTGCCACGTCCGTGTCCTCGTCCACTCATGATTCTATATATAGAGATGAGCCAATTCAGGAAATCGAAACAAGATGGATATCAAGTATCAGGTTGATATCTACGTACTACCAAGTTCTCACATAATAAGGCAGAACCCTTCTCACGCTCGATAAGCCTCACTGGGACTTGCATGCACCCCGCGTTATTATTAAGTGTGCACCCATAATAATAAGGCAATTTGCATGCTTATCTCAGTGCCTCTTAGCTTGCGCTCGAAGTTTCTCCCGTTCACACAACACAACGAATGGTATCACAGGTTTACTATTCACATAAGTTGAAGAGTAGTGTCTCACTATCTAGTCACCGTAGTATCGAGTATATCGTGTCATGCAAGTTATGAGTGTGTGACTACTAAAGAAGTAAGGCATAAACTAAACAGGAGACTAACCTTGCGATCTGGAGCTGAGTGTCATGATCGATTCTTCGAAGGTATTTGGTTATAGTCTGGTTTTATAAAATGTTTTAAAACCTAGTTCACTATAACCAGTGGCTCTGATACCAAACTGTAACACCCCCAAAATCCCACCTGCGGAAACTCCGCGAGGCGTGTTACACATCAGAGTCTGAGCCACCAATCACATTGAACCAATGATAAATATTTAAATAAAACATGTCATTAATTGCCAAGATTAAATGTCAAACATAGTATCAATTCCCAAAGAGTTATATAGCGGAAGCATGTGATAAATTGTTTAGCAATTGTTTCATAATAATACTCAAAACCAATGTATCAAATATAAGTAGTCCAATAGCTTCGATCCATGACCACTCCAGCACTCCCAGATAGCAAGTCCAAGTCACGAATTCTAACGACCTACAAGCATGCAGACAAGTGTGTCAGACGACGCTGGTGAGTTCAAAGTTTAGTTAACGTGTTTTGTTACCAGATGTATGTTAATGCGATTCAATGTTGCGATACGATGTTGCTCATAACATGCTAGATACCCTAGGGAGTGTGCCCATATGTATCCGGGGAGTGTGCCCCTTAACAACCCCAATGCTCCTAACCAAGCATTGGTAATGATCGATCCCATGTACAATAACCAAGACCCAATTACATTGTTTACCCAAGATTCCCTTTCCAAACGTTTACTAGTTGTCCCAAACCACCGGGACGCATGCTTGAGAAATGCAGTGAACTCACCTTGATTTGCTCGGTATGTTACAGTAAGTGCTCACAAACAATCAGTCAAGTCCTACGGTACGTATATGTATATGATCAGTTGGTATTCACAAAGTTGGCACGTATGTTTAATCACAAAGGACAATGCATCGATGATCACCAAGTAGCACATTGTACGCATTCGAATTCATATAAGTCATGCGTATCACTTAACAACAGTTAAATATCTCAGTTAACTTCTAACAATGTTAAATCAGGTTACTGTGCAAGTATTCAAGTTGGCGAAATACACTTTTGGCGAATCACACTTTGGCGAATCACATCTTTGGCGAAACACAACCCGTTTCGTCAATTCTGCCTTTGGCGAAACAGAGTTCTGTTTCGTCAATCATCCCTTGGCGAAACACATTCTGTTTCGCCGAGATTTCTGTTTCGTCAAACTAGTCCAGTTCGTCAAACATCAGTTACGTCAATGATCAGTTACGGTTTCAAAACCCTGATTGCCGTCACAACGTCATCAATCATACAGTCATCATATAACACAGAAATCACAGGAACCCTAATCATGGCTACAGCCGTTATCGACATCAACATCAACATCAGTCATCAAACAGTAATCACATGATCATCAATCAAACATACGGACCCATACAGGGATCGTTATACTAACTGTAATAAAACTGTGTGCCAATCGTAGGTAATCTAGCATATATGTTAATCATGAGAACACATCCGGTTAAATGCTAAACAACCCTAACAATCATGTTTCGTATAAGTTATGAAACCGATTCATATAAACAATCGTGCATACCAATTCGAAACCACAATACTCATATAAACACATTTATTCTAGAGATCGAACCAGCACATACACACGCAAAGGTTGAGAGATCAAAGTATCATAAAAACCGATTATACTAACCGAGATACAAGTAAGGATGATGCGGGTCGTTCGAGAGAGCTTGGGAATACAATCTGCCGTCGCACAGAGTGTTCTAGAGTTTTTGTTTTGCCAAGAGTGAAAAATAGGAGCCGGTTCACGTTATTATACACGTTTTCACGTAATGGGCCCTTACTGGGCTTGGCGAAACTGATGGGCCGGCGAAACAGATTTCCTGTTTCGTTGAGATGATGTTGACGAAACAGATTTATTGTTTCGTCGAGATGTTCTTGGCGAATCAACTTCTGTTTCGTCGAGCTCATTCATGTGTTAACAGTTTAACAGTTTAAGTTTCTCAACAGGTTTTAAGTTATACAATTAAACACATAATCATGCAAACACAAACACTTCCATTTATCACAACGTGTACATTACAAGTCAATCAAGTCAAACACTTAAACAGTCAAAGTCAACGTGCATTCAATGCGAAGGTGAAAGTCGAAAACTCGAGTTATCACAGTCAAGCTTCCGTGCTTTTGGGATCGGCACCTGGATTTCCGTATACAAGCTCCTCCAGGAATGATACCTGGCTCTTTGTACGCTTTCATTTTCCTTGAGCTCGTCTTCAGACTCCCCCTTAGACTCAGCTGTCGGGATCATAGTCTGGCTTTCATCGTTTCACAAATTCAAGATCAATTCCTGGCTTTGTTCTACATCTGCTCAGGACTTGAAACCTGGTTAACCTGCATATCCTCTACCTCATCATAAGTTTCACAAATTTATGTCAAATTAATTCCCGTAAACTTACCGGTAGAACTCATTTTCGACAACCATATTAGTTACATCAAGTTCAAATAAATGACCTTGATTAACCAATATACACAATCTTTCAAACCATTTATATATGTCATTTAAAGTTTTCAACATATACTCCCAAACCTGTTCATCATGATTAGCCCTCGAATTTTGAATATCAGCTCTTCAAAATCAGCTGTCGAAAATCTTTTTGACTTTTCAAAAAATTTATGCTAAAACACTCCGAAAATCTTTTTGAATTTTTTTTTTGAATGATAAACAGTAAACAAATATATACAAATAATATTTTTGTGAGTTTGTGTAAGAGGATCATATCAGTTCTTGAGACAAATCACTAGCACCGTTAAGCTTTAATCATTTTAAGTTCTAAACGATTCACCTCGACTGACGATATAGTTGTCCTCTTAAATTTTCACACAATTTTCAATCTATTCAGGGTACGATTTAGATGTTTTAGGAACTTAGCTCAATTCATGTGTCCCACCTCTTGAATATACTCCCGTATCCAGAATCTCAGAATTAAGATCTACAGGTAATTGTACTAAAATGATGTCTGTACATAATTTAGGGTATGCGAAGACTAAGGGATCTCAGGTCGATACTTCCGTATACGCAGAGAGATATCAGTTTTCGACTTTTGCAATTTGTTCCCTTTAGAGAATCTTTTCAGCTACAACAGATGATTATCAATTTTATTGTCTAATCAATCTGAGGGCTATAATGCTATGTTTCAAGCATTTCACGCAAAGCATTATCCAAGGACTAGGTCAGAACTTCCGTTCAGCAGAAGTCCCGGAATAATACCACAGACATCAAATAGTATAAACACCTAGTATATTAGAATACGAGACCTTTCAAACGAGATTTCAGGGGTTACCTATATATCCAAGTAGTGTTCCCCACAAATTTTGCAAGTTTGAAATTTTAGGTTTATATCCCGAATAAATCTACTAAATGTACGAAAACCTAACGTCACATCATCAGTGAGACCGTTTATCACATTTGACAATTCATTTCCTTAGCGTGCTGTGATAGTCCACTGATGTACTATCATTTCCTCTTTTATCAACAAAGCTCATTTTTGATTTTTCAATGTTTTTGGTATTTTCAAATTTTCTAATTTTTAAAATTTTTCTCCCCCTAAAATCAAAATATGTTTCAATTTTGATTTTCAAGGAAAATTTGAAAACTGTACAAATAAAATGACAAACTGATATCGAATCACTTCAATTCTCCATCCACTTGGCGTAAACAATCAGAACTCCCCCTCACAACAAACTATTTTCCCATTATGATTTCAAAACACTTAAGTTTGTTTTAATCAAAATGGTTTTTTTTCGGAAAATTAGTTTTGTGTGTTGATTCATAAACTCGGGGTTATTTCATCACATTGTTTTCCTTTAATCACAAACATCACTTGTAGAAAATCAAGTACAACTTAATGTCCCTGATTTACCACATATAAGATGAAAAATCACCAGAGTGAAATTTCTCAAGAAATATGCCGATTCATGTTCCACGCTTACCAACCTGGGAACTCCGGCAAGTCAGGGTTTTTCATTTGAAAAGATCCACCCAAGCCTGACCAGCCTTGGGTTTGATAGTTTTTACCTCAACAACTGGCTCTTCTAGTTTTGTTGAACCAGAGTCATTGCCTGAATGTGGCTTGTCTGACTTTGATCTGTCAGATTCATCGCCGACACATTTCTTTTTCTTTTTCTCCTTTTTCTCTGTTGTCCTCAAATTTGTAACTGATGAACTCGGCTTGTTTGACTTTGCAGTCGATTGAAGCGATTCATCAGTACTTTTATTCTTATCAACTGAAGAACCCGAGGACAAAATCCTTTCCAGATATTCTCTGGTCTTCTTCCTCTTCTTACGCAGTCTGTCTTTCTGCCCCTGAGAAAGTTTTACTTTTGTTTCCTGAACTTTAGGTTGTTGAACCTTCTGTTCTTTGGGCTTGACTTTGACTGGTTTCTTTGCCTTACTTTGAGATTCAGCCCTCGATCTTCCCATTGATCTCCTTGGGCAATCTCTGGCAATGTGACCTCGAATTTGGCATTCATAACACCTTCTCGTTTCAAATCTCTGACTTTGGCAGTTAACAGCAATGTGTCCTTGATAGCCACAAGAGTAACACATTCTGTTATCATACCTCTTCTCTCTTTTATATCGTATACCATTTTCATACCACACACTTAAATCATAGCATTGAGTTGCCTTGTGGTAGTCATTTCTCTTCTTGTATCCTTGATTTGGCATTTGAGCACTGTGGTCAAACCTGCACCACTTATTACCAACATTTTGTGAGTTTTCATTTTTAACTTTTTGTGATTTTTGAAAATGATTGGATGACTTATCTGATGAGCTTTTATTTTCTTTTTTAGGGTTTTTCAAATTTTTATCTTTTTGTTTCTGTTCCACAATCTTCTTTACAGGTTTTTGCTTTGAGCATTCACCTTTCTCAGTAGATTGCAAAACAGTATTTTTAAATTTTTCTTTTAAATCTAAAAATATTTTTCTTTTCTTTTCTTTTTCTTTTTCATCATCAGATACATCATCACAATCTTCAATTTTGACTTTGTCAAAATTTGTGACCTTGTCACTTATTGAAACAGAATTGATCGGTTTTGGACATGGAAAATTCAAACTATCAGATGTAATCACAAAACCTCTCAACTTCTTTTCAAGTTCTTCAATCTTGATCCTTGAATTCTCAGCTTCATTTTCAAGCTGAGATATTCTCTCAAGATGAGACTTAATTGATTTTTCATTTTTAATTTTAAGATTTTCAAGAACAGATTTTTCATTTTCCTAGACTTTTAACTGTTCTTGAAATCTTGTTTCATTTTCTTTCAGATTTTTGTTTTCCAATTTTATCCAGAAATCTTCATCTTCTGAAGATTTTCTTTTGCTTTCAAAACCTTTTTCTTTTTCTTTCAAAATTTTGTTTTCTGATGTTAAACTTTCAACAATCTTTAAAAAATTGTCATTATCAGATCTCAATTTTTCGCAGTTCAGGCGCAAACTCAAAATCTGATCTTCATCAGCCTTCTTCTCGATCTTCAAAGTTTTGTTTTCCAATGTCAAACTCTCTACATCCTTCAGAAGTTTGACATTGTCTGTTTCTGATTTTTCATATTTTGAGCAATTTCCATTCATCTTACCACCTTCAGCTTCTTTCTTTGTTTCCATCTTGTTTGTACCTGCACAAAAAATTTTAACAAAATCAAGAGGATTCGAACTTTCATCAATATAACAACCCCTCTTAATATCGTATCTCATATTATTTTTTGCTGCAAGACACACATCGATTCGTTTTCTCATTTCAATGATTACATTCAAATATATCTTTCCTGATTCTTCTTTTATTTCATCCAATAATTTCCTTTTATTTGAATTTTCATGAAGCCTATGATTTGTTATTGTATTGATGAAACTTCTTAAATCATAGCGTGATAAACTAGAATCCCGTTTCAGTCCATTCACGAAGTTATCCCATTCCAAAGGTAAAGCATCAACAAATTTCAAAATTCTTTCATCCTTTGAATGATATATCTTATGTTTTTCTAATTTGATGATTAATTCCCAAAATCTTTCTTTCAACATCTCCATCGATTCATCCTTCATACACAAGAAATTTTCGTATCTTTTTATATAAACCTCTTTATCATATCTCGTTTCATTCCAAGCTTCCTTTTTCCAGTTATTTAGATTTTCAAGATTCTTGTTTTCTTGTTCATCAAACATTTTGACTTCACTTTCTTTGTTAAGTGACATGATTCAAAAATTGTTTTTCGTTCAAAATTCACACAATTTCAACTTCTAGATATTTACACCTTGTAAAAATCCCTCGAATCACCTGCAAACACACAATCAAACGATTAGTTTGAAAATATAAAACTCTCAAAAACTGAATCAAATTGTGATTGTGCCTTTGTTATTAAAATAGACAATGATTTTGCAGCCAATCAACACCAATCAACACATAAATGAGCGGTGCTAGTGGGACGGCGGTGATACAATTGGGCCGAAGTATCAAATGACAGTGAACGGCAACTGGAAATCCTCGATTGGGCTTTTAATGCAAGTGGGGCGGTGCCTTAATAACAACAAACATGCGGTGGGTTTTGGGCTTCACAAAGGTAATGGGGCGGTGCTACAAGGGCTGTGATTTGGCCTTTTTTGTTCCACTAAGCCGACCAATCAACAAACATTCACATGCAATATGAAATCATTAACAGTGGCCGACAACCTGTAATGCTCAGACAAACTTGTGAAGAAGGTGACTAATAAGCGACCCCCAAACCTTTTGAGCGGACCACAAACTGACTGAAAAGCGACCCACAATTTATACTTTTGGAGCGGTCCACACGTGTCACAATGAGCGGACCATAAATTGTCTTAGGAGCGGTTCATACCAACTGCCCTATAAGCGATCCAACACGTTTGCTCACAAAAGCGATCCTCAATTTTGATCAAATAAGCGATCCAAAACACTGCATTACGAGCGGACCAACCTGTTTGACGCGAATCGGACCGAAAAATCGCGATATCTCCAAAACGGCTTGGAGTTTCGAGCTGAAACTTGGTAGGGTTGTAGATCGGGTCTAAACGCACCACATATCCAAAAATCAGACGAAACGGACCGTATTTACCTGTTCAATTTGATGAAAAACGATGAAAAACGTGAAAAGTAGGTAGAAGATGAAGAAATAGATGAAATCGGATCAAATTCTGCTGAAATCTTGTACGAAAACGATGTGTTTGATCAAGCAATCGAGCTCCTAGCTCTGATACCACTTGTTAGGACTGGTTTCGATACCGTTCGATTGCGTAACGTACGTTCGACGTGCGGAATCCGTGAACGTATGTGATCGAACACTCAATAACGTACAAGAAAACGTGATTCGACTAAGATGACGTCGTGTACAATGCCGTGAATCACTTAGAGAGACTTTCTCTCTCTAGACTTTCTCTCTCTACAACTAGATCTCTAATTCTCCAAAATGAGCTCCAAGTCTTTCAAAAGTCTTAACCTTTACAACTAAATGAGCTATTTATAGGCACAAGGATTATAAGGATTTCTCCTTATTTACAAGTTTGCCACCTTGCCCTTTTTAACTAGTTGTAACCTAGAATGCTTAAAAACCTTCGGTTTCCTCTATTTCTGCTACGGAATAGATTGACGGAGGCGATAGACAGATATTACACTAACATGAGTAAACTGCGATTTTGGTCCCTGTGGTTTGGTCACTTTTGCCACTTTAGTCCAAATCTCAAACCTTTTGCATCTGGGTCCCTGTGGTTTCAGTTTTATTGCCATTTTGGTCCAAAAATAAAATCAGAACATATTTTTCTTATAAAATCCTGCTATTTTGTCCTTTTCCTCAGGGGCAAAATGGTCGTTTCATTTTTATATTTAAATACCATATTTTATAAGACAAATATGACCTGATTCGCCCCTGAGGAAAAGGACAAAATTGCAGGATTTTATAAGACAAATATGACCTAATTTCATTTTTGGACCAAAATGGCAATAAAACCGAAACCACAGGGACCCAGATGCAAAAGGTTTGAGTTTTGGACTAAAGTGGCAAAAGTGACCAAACCTCAGGGACCAAAATTGCAGTTTACTCTATAATTATTCTAAGTTTACAAGATTGTTCCGAATTTATACATATATTCCAAGTTTGTTTTAAAATTAAAAAGGGGACCGGGTTTATTTAAAAAGCTTTCGAATTTATGTGTGTTTTCATAATTGTTCGGATTTAATATAAATGAAACAAGGGATCCGAGTTTTTATTATAAAGTTCCGGCTTTATACATGTAGATGTGATTGGATCCGAGTTTAAGAGGAAACAAAAAGGGGGATCCGAGTTTGTTACATGTTTCCTAGGTTATATGGTTCAAAGGGCAGTCTGAACTACTTAAATACTTCCAAGTTAGTTAAATGAATTTAAGTTACCGAGTTTGTTAAATGAATACAAGGATTCCGAGTTCTTAAATTTGTCCAACTTTACAAGTATGGTCTGAATGTCCGAGTTTAATAGATGTTGATGAGAATCTGAGTTTATGTTGGTTCACGTCGTCCGAGTTTCATTTGGTTAATGCTTGACTGAGTTTACTTGTATACATGATGCTAGTCCGAGTTTCTTTGTGTATATGTAACTCACAAGTTTAAGAATAAAACAATCAGGCTTCCGAATTTAATTAAGTTTAACGCATGTTTTCTATCAGAGTTTATATATGTGTAGCTGGTTTCGAGGTTATTTGATATGTATATTCCGAGTTATTAATTAAACAATATATCTGAGTTTCTCAATATTGCACAACATGTCACTAACAAGAAAACCACTGTATGTTAACTTGATAACCTGATCACATTTAAACACTTGGTTGTTTGGACAAATAGGGTATAGTAAACCCTACTCGTATACTTACTTACACGATATTGTACACTAGGTCACGTGTAACAGATCTAACATCTTATTAACGCATTAAAGGCACGTTAACACATACCAAGCAAACTAAGGTGAGTTCACTACTCTTTCACAAGCATGCATCCCGGGGGGACAAACTAATATTCTTTGGAGGAATATTTTTTAAAAGTTGTAGTTTAATTTTAGTGTTGTTTAATAAACTCAATCTCTATCACGACTTACTACCGAGCTAGTTGCCTGGGAGGCAACGAGGTATTACTTGATTGCGCTATTACGTTTGATAAACCTCACACCATGTTGGGAGCCGGGCATGAACTAAGGACCTTAAACACTTTGATCAATGCTGATAGACATTGATGAGACAACAAATATAACATTCATATCGGTACCTAGTTTATTATTCATGAGATGTCTTTAAAGCTAAACATTTACATGATTTACGCTGAACAAAACTGTGAACTCACCAACTTTATGTTGACACACTTTTCTGCATGCTTGTAGGTCTTAGGTACATCATGCTTGGGAACTTGCAGTCCGGGGAGCTGGAAGAGTCATGGGCGTGCTAATTAATGCGAACCATTAGTAGTATGCATTTTAAAACAACTTGGTTTTGATTGTTTTGAAACAATTACATTTGCTTCCGCTGAACACATGCTTTGTTTGAAATGTTATTTGGAATTTCACTTTTCATGTTGGACATGACGTTTGTGTTTAATAATATTTACTATTAGTTCGATATGATTAGTGGCTAGATCCTGGTACGTCACATGCCTCACGAAGAAAACCACACGTGGTATTTTGGGGTGTGACAGTTTGGTATTTGATGTGTCGGAGCGTGTACGGATTTTTAGTACCTTTTTACCCTTTATTCAAGCTTTAAATTTATAAAACATGATATAAAACTATCACTCTCTACAACACGCTAGGGAATGTGCACTCATCGTTGGCGTAGTATAGTGATGGTAAGATAACGAGGTCGTCTAAGGACAAAAAAGCTTTTAAAATCGGAATATTGCCACGTCTAATCTATCCAAATATAGAGTTAACTTTTTTAATAAATGAAAATAAAGATACAAAATAGATAAAACAGATAGAAAAGATAGAATCACTTGGATCCGACTTGTCATTTATGTATCATTTGATGATTTCCTCGCTTTTGGTTTTTTAAGAGATTATCTTAATTTTTGTGACATATCCCTCTTTTAGAGGCAACGCTACCCTCAGCCATATTGATCTGACTCAGCAGGGATATAGTCCCGCAAGGCCGGATTATTGAAAGATAATTAATTAAGTTATTAATGCAAAAAGTGGCATGTTTATCTATTGGAGGCAATGCTACCCTCGGCGATATTGGTCTGAGTCAGCAGGGATACAGTCCCGCAAGGCCAGTTTAAAGTTTTAATAGTAGTTAATTTTTAAGGTATTACAAGCCATTTTTACTTCCCCGGATTTGATTCTATCTGCCTCAAGTGAAGTCCTATTAAGCTTGAATCAAGTCCTCGTAGAATCTATACAAGGAACAAGGCAAGAACTTTACCCAACCACACTTCTAACCCCCTTCTAGGTAGTTAACGCGCTTTATATAGACCGTAAAGACACGAATGAGTGAATCAACAAAACTTGAAGAAATTGTTAAGTAAAGTTCACCTTCAATAGAAAAACCTAGTTATTAAAGTCATTAATACAAACCCAAATAAAAAGGAAAGAAAAAAAAATGAAAAATTAATAAGATATACAAATCAATGAGAAATGATGATTACAATTAAACTTTTATGCATGCATGTGAACAGATAAAGAAAATATGATAACTTATGTTCTATCAGAAATTTTGTTGACTTAGTCTACTTCTGATGATTTACCAGATTTAGATTTTCTGATGGATTATCAGAATTTTCACCAGAAATCTAATCAGACATATGTGTATCAGATTTTTCTTTATTTGGTGACTCAGTTCCCTTTTGTTCAATTTCCATGTTGACCATTCCTAATTTACTGATCAGAAAGTTATGTCTATTTTCATCTAATGATTTAGTGAAAATATCAGCAAATTGTTTTTTTTGTTGGAACAAAATACATTTCTATGTTACCTTTTTCAACATGATCTTTTATGAAGTCATATATCTGATATCTATGTGTTTGCTTCTAGAGTGATGCACAGAATTTGAGGTTATCGCAATTGCACTCACAGAATCACACAAAATTGGAATTTTTGTCAGGTTTACTCAATAATATTTTAGTTGAGATTGCATCCACAGAACTTGTGAGCAACCGCTTGCTCCTGCTACATATTCTGATTCTGTTGTGGATGTGGCAACACAATTTTGCTTTTTGCTTGCCCAACAGGCTAATTTTTCTCCAAATTTGACAGGCACTAGATGCGCTTATTCTGTCAAGTTTGCATCCTGCATGGTCTGCATCTGTGTATACAATTATTTATAAATTTGTGTTCTTAGGATACCATAGGCCAAGATTTGAAGTTCCTTCTAGATATTTGAACACTTTTTGACATCTTTCATGTGGGATTCTTTAGGATTACATTGATACCTTGCAAGAAAACAGGTAGAAAACATTATGTCTAATCTACTGGCAGTTAGGTATAGTAGTGATCCTATCATTTCCCTATAAGTTTTTATATCTACAGGTTTTCCTTTAGGATCAGAATCTAGTTTGTTTTCAGTGGCCGTGGGAGTTTTTGAAGATGAGCAGTTTTCTAATGAATACTTTTTCAAAATAGTTTTGACATACTTTGATTGACTAAAAAATATGCCATCACTTTGTTGTTTTACTTGAAAACCAAGAAAAAAAGATTAATTCACCCATCATGCTCATTTCAAAGTGGCTGGTCATCAATTTCTCAAACTTTTTGCAGAATTTGTCATTAGTGGATCCAAATATTATGTCATCAGCATAAATTTGAACCAAAAGTGTGTGCCCCTTATGAGTTTTTAGAAAGAGAGTTGTGTCAATTGTACCTTTGGTGAATCAAGAATTGATTAAGAAGTTGGATAGTGGTTCATAACAGGCTTTTGGAGGTTGCTTCAATCCATACAAGGCTTTGTTTAGTTTGTAGACATGATTTGGACATTGAGGATTAACAAAGCCTTGTGGTTGATGCATATATACTTCTTCTTCAATTTCACTATTTAAGAAAGCAGACTTTACATCCATCTGATAAACTTTGATATTGTTTGAGGCAGCATAAGCCAGGAATTTTCTTACAACTTCAAGCCTGGCAACTGGTGAAAAGGTTTCATCTTCATCATAATCAATTCCTTCTTGTTGACAATAACCTTTGACCACTAGCCTTGCTTTGTTCCTTGTTATGATGCCTTGTTCATCAGACTTGACTTGTTTCTGAATACCCATTTGGAACCAATTATAGACTTGTTGTTTGGTTTGGGTACCAGTTCCCACACATGACTCTTTTCAAATTAGTCAAGCTCTTCTTGCATTGCTTGGACCCAATCTGAGTCATTTAGTGCTTCTTTGATAGATTTTTGGCTAGATTATGCTTAAGAATCCAGCATAAAGACATTTATGAGCCGTTGCAGATCTTGTCTTAACACCTACTTCAGGGTCACCTATGATGTCAACAAGTGAGTGTCCCCTGATCCATCTCAAGTTGTTATGAGAACTTGTACTTGGTGATGGATTTGAAGCTTCCCCCCGATCCGTGACCTCAATGTTGTCAAGAGGATTAGAATTATGTTGGTCAATAACATTTTCTGGTGAAATATCATAATTTTGTTCATTTTAGACAATTTCTGGTGGAGGTTCCAGACCATCTGCAGGGTTATTACATGACATATTTTTGTATGAAATGTTATGGTCATGTTCTAATAGTTCTCCAGTTAGCTTGTTAAGAAGACTTTCATAATTTTCAGGTTGTTTTAACAAGCTTATATCCTTTCCTAATTTCATCAGAAATTTTGGTTTATGATGAGTCATCAAAAGACACATATAAACATTCTCTTATTGTCCTTGTGTTTAAAAGAAAAATCCTATAAGCTTTTGAGGACAATGAATAACCAAGAAATATTCCTTTTTCTGCTTATCTCTCAAATTTTTCCACACTATCAAAATCATTAAAGACAAAACAATTGCAACCAAACGTGTGTAAAAATTTGATACTTAGGACCCAATGGTTGATAATATGATATGGGGTTTTCTGATGTCTTTCGTTAATGATAGATCTATTTTGTGTAAAGCATGCATTTGATATAGCTTCAGCCCAAAAGTAAGTGGGCAATCTGGTATAAGCAAGCATAGTTCTTGCTTCTTCCACCAAAGTCCTATTTCTCCTTTCTACGACTCCATTTTGTTGTGGAGTTCTTGGAGCAGAAAAGTCATGAGATATTCCTTTACTTACAAGGAAAGTCTCAAGTTTTGCATTCTTAAATTATGTTCCATTATCAGATCTGATCCTTCTCACAGGTAATTTCAACAGATTTTCAGTTTTCCTGATAAAATTAATGATCAGATCCGGGGTTTCACTTTTCTTTCTTAAAAAGACAACCCATGTGTACCTTGAATAGTCATCTACAATGACCAAAATATATTTCTTACTAGAAAAGCTGGCAGTTTGTACAGGTCCACAAAGGTTCATTTGCAAAAGTTCCAAGTTTTCAGAAATTGAAGATTCTGAAACTGTTTTATGTGAGCCTCTCTTTGATTTGCCAAGCTCACATGCTTCACATATCTTGTCCTTTTTGGGTGATATGTATGGTAACCCTTTTACTATATTTTTATTTGCTAGTCGGTTGATTATTTTAAAATTTAAGTGGGCAAGCCTTTTATGTCATAACCAACTATTACCTTTTTTCAGTAAAAAAATAAGCACAATTGTGGATGCTCAATTTCTTCTCTGAAATCAAAGTAGTAGATGGAGTTTCTAATCCTTTTCCTACTTAAATATATTTTGTTATCATCCAAACCAACTAACAGACATTTTTCAGGTAAAAAGGTTACCTGGAAGCCTTTGTCACTGTGACAACCCTCACTAAACCAGGTATATCCGTACGGTTTAATTAGAAATTAATTGCTGCTTAATTACTGTGCTTACTTGAAATTACTGATGAACTGCTACTTGATTTCTGATACTTGTATATTCCTGCATCATACTTTACATACCGTCACTACATTATTTACATGCTGAACTCTAGTGACAAACATGATGCACAAAAGCACAGTAGCACTATGAACGGATAACCTATTGAACATGCTGATAAAGCCAACGTCAGGCAGATACTGCCTCTAAGGCCTGTATGAGCCAGAAATATTTTACTACACCCATAGTGAGTGTAGGGATACAAGGGTTGTAGAACTGCGTCTCTAGGAATAAGTTACGATGACTGGATGTGCCTAAAACGTACACTGAGCACAAAACACAGCACTTTAATGAACAATTCAGCTTCTAGCTGGCTAGTTAAGTGCCAAAACATGAGAAAAATGTTACTAGACACTTTCCAAAGTGTCGGGAATAGGTTGTGTCACTAAAAAGGGTATTAACGACACTTAAAAGCTTTATTAAGCGCTTTAACGGATTTCTATCCAACCGAACAACCGGACTATACCCGGAACATGAAAATAATGACATTTACATTATTTATCTTTTTCTGAGCCAGTTAGGGCCCCTGAATACCCTAACACCCACATTTAAATCACTACGCGCAACTAACCGAGTTAATCACTTAACTTAACTAGATTAACCAAACTAAACCCTAACTAGCTAGTTGGAAATGAACTAGTACCCCCCCCCCCACCCCTTGTAACCGTCCCCATGTAGGGGGGACATACTTGGTACTAGTTGGATTATTTTAATGAAATATGTTTAATATCTAACCTACATATAATCCAATGGATCAAGAACTTTAGAATTGCCTATAAGTATGGAGCCTAAACACAAGAGATTATTCACTCAACTCATCACCATATCACAACTCTCTCTCTTTCTCTTGGTTCTCGGCCGAAGACACCCCACCCCCATCCATCATTGTTCGATCTTGATCATTCCATTCCAATCATCTACAAGTGTTACGGGTCACGCATTAGGAAGC
Source organism: Helianthus annuus (assembly GCF_002127325.2). Classification (NCBI taxonomy): domain Eukaryota; kingdom Viridiplantae; phylum Streptophyta; class Magnoliopsida; order Asterales; family Asteraceae; genus Helianthus; species Helianthus annuus. Next base: position 117,175,480 of record NC_035435.2, read on the forward strand.
TTGGAGCAAACGGAAGGCGAAGGACCTCTCTACCTAGCTTTTATCCATGCGTTTTTCGCATAGATTCTTCCCTAGCCTTGAGCTAGAGGTATGATGCTTAAAACACTTACTTGAACTAATCTAAAGCGGTTAAAATGTGTTGTAACGGTTAAAACTCGGAATCTTACAAAATGGTGCATTAAAGTCTACTAAAAGCATGAAAAATGATGGTTAAAAGCTCACTAGTTGTGTAAATGTTGTAGTAATTGAAATTTGTGATTATCTAGACCCGATCTATGTTGTGATAGCTCGGAACATCATTTAACCCGGTTTGGTTAAGGTCATGGATCTTGACATAAGCTTGTTTTGAATAAAACAAGGGTTAAAAGGTGAAACTCTACCACACGAGAAACATGAACTTGTGTAAAAGTGCTTTTACTTGTAAAATAGTGTTTAAGACTAGCGGATCTACGTATCTGCAAGTGGTATTTTCAAAGAACCACGTATCAAGGAAACCATGTTTTCTAAAAACGGATCTTACACTAACAAGTATGAGTTTATAAACCACAAGTGTGTAAACACTTGTGAAATGTAAAGTTTCGACAAAATAACAATCTTTGAAAAAGATGACGGGAAGTTGTAAAGACGGATTTACTTTAAAAAAACGAGGTTTTTAAGAGATCGAATTACTTTATATAAATATCCACAAAATATAATGGGATTTACACTATAGTTTCGGAAAAACTACAAGTTCATGTGATTATGCGATTTACATACTTGTCGACTAGTTCGATGTGTCGGAAATTGTTTGATTGAATAAAGAAGTTGTTGAAATTGATTTTGTAAAAGAAAATGATACGCTTGAAAGCGTGGCCACCTCCGGTTACAGAGGAAACTCTGGCGAAATTTTTCTAAAAACCTAACACTTAGAATTATTTTCACTATAAGTGTTAGAAATATCTTTTCGACATGTTTTCGAAATATAGATTTCGCCATGACTTTATTTACTAAATATTCGGAGGTGGGATTTTCACAAAACTAAACGTGATAAATATATATATTCAGTAAACATCTTTTTTCACCACACTGTTTATGATTATTTTGTGAAAATACCTAAATATTATTTTTAGAGTAAAAATAATATTTTCGAACGATAACAGATCCAAAATAATACGAACGCCTCTACGATAACTATATAAGTTACACTGGTAATATTTATTACCACTCGAATGATAAAACGTAACTTACGCATTATAGGGAAATATTTTTTAACGCGTATTTTATCAACGTATTATTTTTGGGGAATATTATGTGAAATGAAAATATAATATTTTTGAGAAAGATATTTATATTTTTGAATTAGAAGTAAATATATATTAAGTGAGACTTAATGATATAATTCGAACGCACATGTATTAAATCCCCCATCCTTGGGAAGGAGATTAACTACCAAGTATATACGGGAAGTAAACCCGAAATAGTTGTCTAACTATTTCCCAAAAACATAAACTATAAAGCTAAGGCATGGCCGTCCGTCTAATAGAATTAGCACATGTAGGTCGTTGCACAGCTGCTTGATTTGGAGTACTTGGTAGAGACGCACCGACTGTGAGTTCATGTCCCCCTTTTCTCATAACTGTTTTCAGTTTTCTAAACTGCGGGGGTGAAATACATGTTACTATGATTACGAATATTTCTTACATGGTATGGTTAGCTAAGGAAGGAACTGTTAGGTTATGTGATTTGGGTAGGTGAAACCTTAAGAACATTAGTCCTCGTAGTACGATCGAGGGATACAAGTGATAGGCCTATTTGAGCATAACAAACCCCACCCATGCGCCCTAAGGTTGGACCATGTGGTGACCTTGTCTTAACACCACCCATGCGCCCGCAGGTTGGACCATGTGGTGACCTTGTCGTAACACCACCCATGCGCCCGCAGGTTGGACCATGTGGTGACCTTGTCCTATCCCCTCCCATGCGCCCGCAGGTTGGACCATGTGGTTACACATTAACTGATAAGTTTCCTTATTTGCTTTCATACCAGAGTTTACAAAATATTCACACTTACAATGATTATAAAGGTTTATTCACGCGCACATACTAAACACATGAACTCGCTCAACATTATTGTTGATTTTTCAACTTACATGTATTTCAGGGAACTAAGGGATCTGGCACGGTATGGCACGTTTTCCCGCTGCACTGGTACGAGGTCATCCGGGGTTTAGGGAATGCGACTCTTTCCTGGACAAGTCACAGTCCTTAAACCGTGTTTATGTCATGTTTGTGTTGTTGAACGATGTTATGGTTGTTAGGGTGTTTTCCCGCTAAGACAATGGTATTGTATTTGAATTTTAAAACTTAATGGATGATCTTGCATGTTTTAATTCATATAGCTTTGTTATGATTAAGCTATGGTATTAAGAAGTCACACCAAATTAACCACGCTTCCGCAAAGCCAGGGTGTGACAGTCACAAAATTGCCCACATCTAAGTAGATTGTATTTTAAACCTTCTACATAGGCAACCTTTTCAATGGTTAAAGCTCCATATTGTATGGTGCCATATCCCATTATTCTTCCATTTACCCCATTTCCAAAATTTACAAATTTACCCAGTTTTTCTTGATAATTACTGAGTAAGCTCCTATCCTCAGTCATGTACTTGGAGCTTCCAGAATTGCAGTACCAGATCTACTGCACATGATGGTCCTGAAATTATGAGGTTAGAGATTTTTTTGGTACCCGAACTTGTTTGGGTACTTTTTCTAATGAAAATGTGCTAGATATTTCTTCATCAGAGGAGAAATTCTCATCAGATTGTCTGTTTAATGCTGAGCCATTAGCAGGATGATTTGCTTAGAAAGATGTTGTTGAATTAGCTTCAATATTTCAACAAACATACAGTCTGATTTGTCTAATTTTCTAGACAATGATGTTTGTGATGGAATGTTTTTGCCTTTGTGAAATTTAGGATGATTTTTTGGGTTTTCCTTAATTTTGAATGTTTCATCCCTTTTAAACAGATCTTGGGTGACAAAAATAGTTTATCAGAAATGCCAAATCTGCATGATTCAACATCAGAATCTATATCACAGCCCCTCACCTTTGTTCCTTGGTGTTGCTTCAATAATTTGTATAAACTGTTTTGCTTGTTGAAAACCCTTCACATTGATTTCATTATCTTGAATTTTCTTGTAAAGATTTTTTCTTTTCATAGTATGCCACATCCTTCAGCTTCTTATTCTTGCACTCAGAAGCACAGTACCCCTTTTGTCTGCACTTGTAACAAACAACTTTTGTCTTCCGCTTTTCCCTTGATTTTCCTTCCATCCTCCCCCTATCACTATTCTGGAATTTACCACTTCCTCCTCTCAGCATTTGCTCAAATGTCGTTGTGAGAAAGGCTATCGCCTCAGCAAAATCTTATGAAGCATCAGAAATTTCTGTATTGTGGCAATGAGGGGGTTGTAGATCTGAAACTAGTGGTTTTTGTGTGTGTTGGGTGTGCGAAACAAGAGCTATAGGTCCCCCTCTTTGGTTTGAGTTCTCATAAATTTCTTCCTCCCTAGGGACTAAGATGCTATAAAGATCATGTAAGTTCATATTCCCTAATTAAAGGGTTGATGACAAGGTCATAGTGAGACTACGCCACTCTCTTGGCAATGCATCTATGAACTTAAAATTCTTTTCATCGTTAGATTTCTCTATACCAAATTTTTAAGTTCATTCAAAAGCTTGGTGAACCTGTTATATGTCTCTGAAAGAGTCTCATTTTGGAGACTTTTAAATCTTTCATAAGAAGAGACACAATTTGTTCTCTTGATCTCTTCATTCTTTCACCTCATTCACATAAATTTTCTAGTTGATCCCATATTTCTTTAGCAGATGCACATGCATCTATTTCTGAAAATATGTCAATTGGAAGTGCAATAATCAGCAGTGATTTGGCCCTTGCATCAGCTACCACTAGATCCTTGTCTTCTTGACTCTAGTGAATTTCACTTTTTGGAACGAAGGAGGCAGGGATAGCGGGGTTCGCTCAGTTTCTGGAACAACCGCTATATCAGTAGTTGGTATATGTGGACCCCTCACAATGGATGAAAATACAGCTCGATCATGTCCATTAAGGAAGTTGAGCATCCTGATTTTCCATTGTGGGTATTCCTCTCTGACCAAGGTTGGAGGATTAGACATAGAACCAATATTGAAAGCATTATTCCATGTTTGAAAGTTTACCATATTTGGTTTAAGAGTTGGATATCAAGAAAAATAAGTAGATGATCTTTTGAAAATAATTTATTCAATCTGCTCTGATACCAATTGTTGATCCCAAATAGAGATACCCAAACTTAATATTGTGACAACCCGAGTTTTCAAGGTCTCTACTCGACTTAACCTAGTACTTATTGCAAAGTGTGTTTTTAAATATTGATTTGCAATATAAGTGTGTTTGTTGATATACGCTTGGTATGAATAGAATGTGGTTTACTTAATAAGATATGGGAGCCTTGGCCGAAAACACCCCCCCCCACCCGAAAACACCCTCCCCACGAAAACACTCCTCCTGGACGAAAACACCTTAGTGTGTTCGTCAGGAGGCAGGCCGAAGAAAACCAAGGGTTTTCGCCACAACCCTCTAGACGAAATCACCTGATTTCGCCGGCCCGTGTCTTCGTCGAAGCCCAGTCAGGGCCCAACATGTTATAACTTTCTTTGATAACTCACTAGGTCGCGTAGATGATCAGTTTAGCAACCCTAAGGTTTCTCTCTCTCTCTCTCTCCCCTATGCGACGATAGTTCTTAGCTTTTTAGGAACCTTTGCTAGTCCCGTATCGTAACTGGTTAGTATACTATCTCTGTGATTAATTGTTGTTATGCACTGGATGATTGTTATATATGTATAGTCTGTAAACTGTCATGTATATTGGATGAGGTGCACATGTAAGTAGATCGACTGCTATGTGATGTTGTTTGTGATTTGAATTGATTTGTTTGTGAGGGATCCTTATAATCTGATGATATGATCGATTGTGCGTGCCTGTCAATGAATGATCTGCTTATTGGTAATTTATATGTTTACATGAATTGATCTGGTTGAATAATTATGTTGATGATTGATCTTATAACTGTTAGAGGATTTTTGGGATTCTGGGATTTTGCGTAACTATTGTTGATGATGAAAATCCTACCTCACGAAATCCCCACCCAGACACTGAAGACCAGGCGAAAACACAGGGACCAACGAAAACAGAAGGATCAGACGAAAACACTAGGTGTTTTCGTCACACCTTATGTTCGACGAAAACCCAAGGGTTTTCGCCACTAGGGATTTCGCCCAAAAGGGGTTTTCGTCCATAGTTATTTCGCCCAGAATGTGATTTTGTCACATGTGTTTTAGTCAAGTGTTCTAGACAATAACACTGTTAGTTTATTAATCTTGTTGGTTATTAACTCTGTTAGTTATTAACCCTGTTAGTTTATTTACTCTGCTAGTTTATTAACTTGGTTAAGTTTATTAATTCTGTTAAGTCTGTTAACTTTGGTAAGTATGTAACTCTGTTAAGCCTGTTAACTCTGTCAAGTATGTTAATGGACAACCATGTTAGAATAAATTGTGAAAGACATTTACGTGAAGCATGAATGGTATGAATTTGATTAACTGTTTACGTGATACATGACGTTAACTGCCAAGCGCACTTTGTGACATAGATTGCATGTGAATCGTTACGAACTTAAACTGATTGGGTATACGTGCATACTATAGGACTTGACTGATTACTTGTGAGCACATAGTTTAGCATACCGAGCAAACCAAGGTGAGTTGACACTTTTCCACAAGGCATGGGATTCCCAAGGGTTGGGAATGGGTAAAGGATTGAAACTGAAACAGCGTGATCTCCTGGTTTGGGACACGTACACACCCTCTTTATTTAAGGGTGACCACACGTGATAAAAAGATAATCGGAACCTGCGTAATCTCCTGGTTTGGGGATTACTGTCACACCCCGACCACGTAAAACAACAAAACGTGGCGGAAACGTCGGGGAGTGTTGTAACAGAATCATTGTTTCACAACCATGGATTAAACAAATTTCGTTTTATTGAATTAAATGAGTTACAATGTCTTAACAATAAAGAAATATAACAAAAATTAATTAGTCTTGCATCTTTTAATGTCACTAAGGCCTCGTCCAATCCTATGTGAGCATGCATCAATATCATCATCAATAGTCATCAACTATAGCACCTGAAACACATGTGAAAATACATCAGCATAAAAATGCCGGCGAGTACATAGGTTTTATGAAAAACAGGATTCATGACCTAGGTTTTAGAAAATGTTTAACAAAAACTTGTCATGAATCCAGTTTAAGTGTTTGCTTTTATAAAATGTTAGAAAATCGATGAACGATATGTATAGTTAAAAAGAATGATGTAAGGTTAAATGAATAACCAAGTAAAAATGAGTTTGTATAAAACAAACTGTCTTGTAAAACAATGTCTTGTGAAAAATATGTTATTTGTGTAAAAATGTATAAATCCAAATGAATGATTCAAATAACGCTACGCCATGTAATATAATACAAGCACTTATATATAGGAAGTACCAGCGGCGTATCCACCATGCTTGTATCACATTACACACGTCTCGTTACTCAAATCACTTACCCACATAAACCACCAATGTAAATTGCCCATGTCTAAACCGTTGTCAAATGTTAATCAAGTAATGTGTAAACACAATGTCATGTATGGCAAGTGAAATATGTAACAACCAAACCATAAGTAAGAATGCACAAACAATGTACTAAGTATGCGACGGATGGACATACATAGCATGATACAAAGTATAAGATGTCTTGTAAAACGATGTACTAAGTATGCACACAATGGGCATACATAGCATGTGATGTGAAATGTACTAAGTATGATTAACATACATAGCATGTGATGTAAAATGTACTAAGTATGATGAACATACATAGCATGAAATGTAAAATGTACTAAGTATGATGAACATACATAGCATGAAATGTTATGTAAAACGATGTACTAAGTATGCACACAATGGGCATACATAGCTAAAACATAATAAAATCATGTACTAATAGTGTACTAGTGAACATAGCAAGTATATGATATAAAAGCATGAAATCATGAAAGTAACAAGTAGGCACATGTGTTTCACCCCAAAATGTTTGAAAAACAGTAAAAGAGGGGTCTATGTACTCACTTGAGATTGCTTAGAAGTCCTAGGATAACCACCAAGCAATGCTAGAAGATCACGGAATCAAACGGCACCTAGTATAGGTAACTACATTAATAACCAGACCTAACTCGGAAGATCGGATAGTACGAGGGTTCGTAAACCAAATAAGTGTGGGAACTTATGTAGTATGGTTTAACAAAGCCTACATACTAAAACGAAACCTATCCTAAGTGCTTACGACCCGTTTAGGTAGCTTACGCTACTTTAAGGCGTCGTTCGCGTAAAACGCTTTCGGAAAGCCTAACTAGTCCTATGACAAGCAAGATATGCCTTAACATGTTTAATATGGTTGCCAAAACAGCTTATATGTCAGAAGTTACGTTACATAGGCTTAAAATGAATTTTAGCGCAAAAAGGACATTTTGGTAATTTACCTAAGGCATAAGAACTACTTATCATACAACTACTTAAATGACGTGACCATAAGGTATAACCTCGGAAGGTTATTCCCTATACAACTATGGTCACCTAAAGTGTTTGGTCGGATCCTAACGATCGACCAAATGGGTCGGGTTCGAAAGTATAAGCGATTGATTAGATCGCTTCCCTTTACGACCCTAAACAAGCACAATTCTAAAAGCGACGAGCTAAACATGCTAGAACATGTTTAGTAAAGTTAGAAAACAGGTTTGGTATCAAAACAAACGGTTTTGATACCCTAGAGTAGTTTGGTTACAAAATACGCGAGGAAACGCATTTTGGCCGAAACTACGACTCGTCACTGAGCCTAGATAACGTGGTAATTAGTGGGTATAGTCACTAGGGACTATAACCATCGTGATTACGCTCACGTTATGAAGTTCAAACGAACTTCGCATTGACCACAAACTGGTCAATGCAGAAAGTTAAACGCAGTTTGACTTTAACGCTAAAACGAATGAAAAATGCAAAAGAATACTTACAGAAGGTCCCCGCAAGATTGATTTTCCAAGTATTCTCAGGTATGAGGTGATGAAACACCCTAACTTAGAGAAATCTCAGAAATCAAGTGGGGAAAGAATGAAGTGGGTTGGGTTTATATAGGCATGGCACAACCGTTAGGATCGTTCATCGCGAAACGTGCTTCGATCTCGGCCGTACACATGGCCCATTGTTTTGGGAAACCTTGGGCACCCCTAGATTCAGCCCATGGATTGAAAATACCATTTGCAAGTGGTTTTGAAGTGATTAACAGCTGTAAACAGCTGTTTGCAACAAAAATGCTGGTCTGGGGAGGCCACGCGGCCCGCATCAGGATACACACAAACTCAGGCGGGCCGCCTGGGCTTGTCTGATCAGCACAAACTTTCAGAAATGACAGTTTTAGCCCCTGCATGCTTTTAAGTCCATTTTCGACACGTTTAAGGCCCGTTAAGCCAACATTAAGGCCCTAAAAAGATGCCTAAGTATGAGGGACATGAAACATGCTCAAAAATATGCCAGATGTCGGTTCGTTTGGTCGTACGATCGCGATGTTCGCTTAATTACGACGGAATGCGCATAAGCGCGAAAGACGATCCAAATTGCGCGACGAATGGATTTTTTTATGCCAAACACTAAAATAAAATATTTTAATGCTTACATAAATTTTTGGAAGTCCGGAAGTATTCAGAACGTAAAATATGCGCCAAAATGCAAACTTATGCACTTTTTGACGCTTTTAGTCCCTGAATGAGCATAAAGTTTATTTTTGCGCACCAAACACCTCAAAGCCTATTTCTAAGCTATGTAAAGGATATTTAGGGCATAGGGCATATTTAACTTATGATCAAGTTCCGGAAGGTCTGTTACAGTACAAATTGACATACTTTCGTAGTTTGTCGAATTTAGTCCATGTAAGCGAATAAACTTGATTTCGGCATACCAAACCTTCCAAAAACTTATTTCTAAGTTATGTAAAGGTTATTTAAGGTATGTTAAGCCTATGTCACTATTCCGGAGTGTTTATTGCATTAAACTGGTTATATTTACGCATCAGATCGCGTATAACCTTCCAGAAAGCGATTTAAAGCCCGAAATCGAACAAGAATTGATATGTGCAAACGATACACATATTTTTACAAATCCCAAGTATGAAATGCAAAATTTCATTGGTTTGGAATTTGTTTGACGGTCACAGTGACACGGGTGTCACAGTCTCCCCTACTTTAGGAAATTTCGTCCCGAAATTTATTCGTAGGAGTCTATCTGTGACTTTGTGTCAAAAAGCCACCAAAGATATGCAAGGCAATATCCTGTTATTTCCTTAACAGAGACTTTTCAGAAATGGAAATGAAGGAAAAATCACGGATATTCATTTCCCTTCGAGGGAAAATTTTCAGAAATGAAAAATGCACAGAATGAGTCATTTTCCTTAATGAGTATCCTTTAGAAACGAAAATGCACGGAATGAGTCATTTTCCTTAATGGGTATCCTTTAGAAACGAAAATGCACGGAATGAGTCATTTTCCTTAATGGGTATCCTTTAGAAACGAAAATGCACGGAATGAGTAATTTTCTACAATTTCTTCAGATACGAAAATGAACGGAATGAGTCATTTTCCACAATTTCTTTAGAAACGAAAATGAACTGAATGAGTCATTTTCCACAATTTCTTCAGAAACGAAAATGAACGGAATGAGTCATTTTCCACAATTTCTTCAGAAATGAAAATGAACGGAATGAGTCATTTTCCACAATTTCTTCAGAAACGAAAATGAACGGAATGAGTCATTTTCTACAATTTCTTCAGATACGAAAATGAACGGAGTGAGTCATTTTCCACAATTTCTTCAGAAACGAAAATGAACGGAATGAGTCATTTTCTACAATTTCTTCAGATACGAAAATGAACGGAATGAGTCATTTTCTACAATTTCTTCAGATACGAAAATGAACGGAATTAACTCAAGATTACACGACAAAACTTGCTGTGGTTTCTGTGCACTAAATTCCATAATTATGTATGCATCCATAATTACGTAATTCCTTGCACAGTCCGCACAGTGCATTTCATAATGTGTAGGGGAAGAAAATCAAACCTGTGATGAGTGTGGCTAGACTACCATAGGGTCCTTTTAATTAGATCGACAAATGATCACTTTGATTTGACCACCAAGGATTCTTTTCAGCTATATCATCACATGATATTCCTAACCAGATTTTTGGATCAATCTGCTTAACTAGACCACTCAAGGGGTCTAATTTATGGAATAGTATTTCATAACCCAAGGTACTTAACTACAACGTAGAAGTCCATTAAGGATTTAAGGTAGTACCTTTGGATATCCTACTATGAATCCCTTATACGAAGATATGGAAGATTCTACGAGGATTTGGATAACGAATATCCAGAGTATTCAAAAACATAAAAACGCGTAAAAGAAAACACAAAGTGCATAAACACATAATCATATAATTGATTAACTTGACCTTTAATTTGTTATCTTTGGACACGAACATTTAAAGCACACCAGGAATCCAATCCGTGGATTTCATTTGGCACTTTAATCATTTTCAAGAATCTATCTATGAAGATAGGAAAATCTTAATAGGAATTCGACTTTGTCCTTATTGAATTGTAATGTACGTATTGAATCATACAAAGAATTCAATTAAGGGCTCCGATGAACGGTTCCCATCCATAAGGATCTAATTATGAGGATAGAAAGATCCTACATGGATTTTGGAGTTTGTGTAACGAGAGGTGTTCCGACACCTTGCACTAGGCGTGCTTAAGTCGATACACAAGGTAGAAAGTTCATGAGGTTGAGGCGCTAGATATGCCAAGGCGACATATGAAGCAGAATTTTGAAGGTTGAGCAGCAACAGGATTGGTAACAACTTTGCTTTGGATTGCAAAGCGGCACATGTTAAACAAATGTCCCCATCGTCCACCGTGGGTACATTTGAAATAGGGTATTCGATCCGGATGATGACGACCACAGTGATTGCACCAAGGAGCACCAAGGCGAGTCATGGTGATAGCTAAAACAACGGTCCTCTGGAGTACGACGCCTATTTGCTGGGTAATTGCAGCACTTGTTCGAACATTTGAGCGTTGTTGCGATGAAGAGGCATCTTGAAGACAATGGAAGGCATAGGAGGAAACAAGAGAAAGATAACCAAAAGAGAATGACAACGCATGAAGATTGTGACCATTTGTTTGTTACCAAAGGCAAACAAATGAGACAGTGACTAATCAAAGTAAGCGGGTCAATATAATGTATCGCGAAGACATGCTCGCCTATAAGTGGACACTCACCCCAAGAGTTCCCAGGTAAGAGTGACTGGTCCGATACTGCGGATTTGTACGAACACTCTAGCCTTAGACAGAAGACCCAGGGTACAGGCACCCACTCTTCCAGTTTGCACGTGTTCACATTATTTAGACCTAAACTTTGACGAGTTTGAAAACTCAAAAGGCACTTAAGCCAAATATGAGTCAAACTGGAAGGGTTCAAGACCTTATAATAAATCATCCTAGAACAGATGATTAGTTTTCAAGGCAGATCAAATTTATGTTCTTATTGTGGTTGTCACTTAAGGATAAGTGACGGTATTGTTTTACGAATAAACGCAAGTAAACTCGCGTTAGGGTCCTAGGAAGGTTATAGACTAGGTCAAAGCATTACTAATAACCTAATTCCCTATAACCATTGGCTCTGATACCAACTTTTCTGTCACACACGACCACGTAAAACAACAAAACGTGGCGGAAACGTCGGGGAGTGTTGTAACAGAATCATTGTTTCACAACCATGGATTAAACAAATTTCGTTTTATTGAATTAAATGAGTTACAATGTCTTAACAATAAAGAAACATAACAAAAATTAATTAGTCTTGCATCTTTTAATGTCACTAAGGCCTCGTCCAATCCTATGTGAGCATGCATCAATATCATCATCAACAGTCATCAACTATAGCACCTGAAACACATGTGAAAATACATCAGCATAAAAATGCCGGCGAGTACTTAGGTTTTATGAAAAATAGGATTCATGACCTAGGTTTTAGAAAATGTTTAACAAAAACTTGTCATGAATCCAGTTTAAGTGTTTGCTTTTATAAAATGTTAGAAAATCGATGATAGATATGTATAGTTAAAAAGAATGATGTAAGGTTAAATGAATAACCAAGTAAAAATGAGTTTGTATAAAACAAACTGTCTTGTAAAACAATGTCTTGTGAAAAATATGTTATTTGTGTAAAAATGTATAAATCCAAATGAATGATTCAAATAACGCTACGCCATGTAATATAATACAAGCACTTATATATAGGAAGTACCAGCGGCGTATCCACCATGCTTGTATCACATTACACACGTCTCGTTACTCAAATCACTTACCCACATAAACCACCAATGTAAATTGCCCATGTCTAAACCGTTATCAAATGTTAATCTAGTAATGTGTAAACATAATGTCATGTATGGCAAGTGAAATATGTAACAACCAAACCATAAGTAAGAATGCACAAACAATGTACTAAGTATGCGACGGATGGACATACATAGCATGATACAAAGTATAAGATGTCTTGTAAAATGATGTACTAAGTATGCACACAATGGGCATACATAGCATGTGATGTGAAATGTACTAAGTATGATTAACATACATAGCATGTGATGTAAAATGTACCAAGTATGATGAACATACATAGCATGAAATGTAAAATGTACTAAGTATGATGAACATACATAGCATGAAATGTTATGTAAAACGATGTACTAAGTATGCACACAATGGGCATACATAGCTAAAACATAATAAAATCATGTACTAATAGTCTACTAGTGAACATAGCAAGTATATGATATAAAAGCATGAAATCATGAAAGTAACAAGTAGGCACATGTGTTGCACCCCAAAATGTTTGAAAAACAGTAAAAGAGGGGTCTATGTACTCACTTGAGATTGCTTAGAAGTCCTAGGATAACCACCAAGCAATGCTAGAAGATCACGGAATCAAACGGCACCTAGTATAGGTAACTACATTAATAACCGGACCTAACTCGGAAGATCGGATAGTACGAGGGTTCGTAAACCAAATAAGTGTGGGAACTTATGTAGTATGGTTTAACAAAGCCTACATACTAAAACGAAACCTATCCTAAGTGCTTACGACCCGTTTAGGTAGCTTACGCTACTTTAACGCGTCGTTCACGTAAAACGCGTTCGGAAAGCCTAACTAGTCCTATGACAAGCAAGATATGCCTTAACATGTTTAATATGGTTGCCAAAACAGGTTATATGTCAAAAGTTACGTTACATAGGCTTAAAATGAATTTTAGCGCAAAAAGGGCATTTTGATAATTTACCTAAGGCATAAGAACTACTTATCATACAACTACTTAAATGACGTGACCATAAGGTATAACCTCGGAAGGTTATTCCCTATACAAATATGGTCACCTAAAGTGTTTGGTCGGATCCTAACGATCGACCAAATGGGTCGGGTTCGAAAGTATAAGCGATTGATTATATCGCTTCCCTTTACGACCCTAAACAAGCACAATTCTAAAAGCGACGAGCTAAACATGCTAGAACATTTTAGTAAAGTTAGAAAACAGGTTTGGTATCAAAACAAACGGTCTTGATACCCTAGAGTAGTTTGGTTACAAAATACGCGAGGAAACGCATTTTGGCCGAAACTACGACTCGTCACTGAGCCTAGATAACGTGGTAATCAGTGGGTATAGTCACTAGAGACTATAACCATCGTGATTACGCTCACGTTATGAAGTTCAAACGAACTTCGCGTTGACCACAAACTGGTCAATGCAGAAAGTCAAACGCAGTTTGACTTTAACGCTAAAACGAATGAAAAACGTGATAGAATACTTACAGAAGGTCCCCGCAAGATTGATTTTCCAAGTATTCTCAGGTATGAGGTGATGAAACACCCCAACTTAGAGAAATCTCAGGCAGGAGGTACAACCTGCCATTGCAACTTATTCTAGGATCTTTAGATCCTACTCTGGTAAACCAACACTTGTGCTTAACTTTGTCTCTTATTACACACACGACAGGTCAACCTGCTCAACCTCCTATGTGTACTTTCAAAACTTTTATGGACTACCGACCTACTACTTTCAACGGCACTGAAGGAGCTGTAGGCCTCCTCCACTGGTTTGAGAAGCTCGAGTCTGGTTTCGAGATGTGTGAATGCCCTGAGGCTCGCAGGGTGAAGTATGCTACTGGTACTCTTGAAGGTGTAGCGCTCATGTGGTGGAACGCTCAGGTTCAAATGCTGGGGATAGTTGCTGCTAATGCCACCCCATGGAACGACTTCAAGGATTTGATCAAGGAGGAATACTGCAACCGTGATGACATCCAAAAGTTGGAAGTGGAGTTCTTCAACTTAAAGATGACGGGTCGGAAATTGAAGCATATACGAAGAGATCAAGCGAACTGGCTATCTTGTGCCCTACTATGGTAGATCCTCCAATCAAGCGTATCGAGCTGTACCTTAAGGGTTCAGTGTCAGAGATCCAGAGTCATGTGACTGTAGCCAACCTCGCCACTATTCAGCAAGTTATTCGTTTGGCTCACCGTCTCACCGATCAGGCAGTCGAGCAGAACAGGCTGCCCAAGCGTATTGGTACTACTACTACTACTGCTACTGCTACTGCTACTGCTACTGCTACTGCTACTGCTACTGCTACTGCTACTGCTACTGCTACTGCTACTGCTACTGCTACTCCTACTACTACTACTTCTGATGCCCCTAGCGACAACAAGCGTAAATGGGATGGAATCTCAAGCAAGGGTTCAACATCAGCTCAGTCTCAGTCTCAGCAGCGAAAGACTGACGACTACAAGAGCCCTGGTCAACAATCTTCTGGTAGTCATGGGCAGAGTGGGTACAAGGGGAACCACCCCATGTGCAATCATTGTGGTTTCCATCATAGCGGACCGTGTACTAGGGGCACTTGTCAGCGGTGTAACAAACCCGGCCATGTGGCCAAGGATTGCAGGAGTCTCTACCCTGCAAATCAACGATGACAGAACCAGCAGCAAGCTCCACGGAATCAGCGCCAGCAGCAACAACAGCAGCAGGGTAACAACAAAGGATGCTTTCAGTGTGGTGCTGAAGGCCACTTCAAAAGAGAGTGCCCCCAGCTGAATCAGAGACAGAACAACAACAATCAGGGGAACGGGAACAATAATGGGGGAAACAATGATGGCAATGGTGCCAGGGGACGTGCGTTCGTGATTGGGCAGGGCGATGCAAGGAACGATCCCAACGTCATGATGGGTAAGTTTCTACTGGACGACTTTTATGTTAATGCTTTATTTGATTCGGGTGCCGATACTAGCTGTGTGTCCTTGAAAGTTAGTCAAATGCTTAAACGCGTCCCAACACTTTTGAACACCAAGCACGTGGTAGAACTAGCTAACGGTAAAAGTCTTGATGCCACACACATAGTTAAGGGTTGTAGTCTCATCTTAGCTGGTCAGACCTTTTCTATCGATCTCATCCCCATCGTTCTTGGTAGTTTCGACATCGTTGTTGGTATGGATTGGTTATCTTAACATCAAGCAGAGATCCTTTTCAAGGAGAAGATCGTCCGCATTCCTCATTCTGGTAAGGAACCTTTAGTAATTCATGGCGACAAGAGTGGTGCTGTTGTGGACATCATTTCTTTTCTTAAGGCTCAGAAGTGTTTGCGAAAGGGCCACACTGCTATTTTAGCCCTCGTTACTGACAACTCAACGAAAGAGAGGAAGATAGAAGATATTCCAGTCGTACGTGACTTTCCTGAGGTATTTTCTAAGGAATTACCAGGTCTACCGCCCCACCGTCAGGTTGAATTTCAAATCGAGCTAGCTCCTGGAGCAGCGCCCATAGCTCGTGCACCTTATCGTTTAGCTCCATCAGAACTTGAAGAACTGTCCACGCAATTACAAGAACTCTTGGATAAGGGTTTTATTCGTCCTAGCTCTTCGCCTTGGGGAGCTCCAGTATTATTTGTGAAGAAGAAAGACGGTACCTTCAGAATGTGTATTGACTACCGCGAACTCAACAAGGTGACCGTAAAGAATCGCTATCCTCTACCACGTATTGATGACTTATTCGACAAGCTGCAAGGGTCGAGCTACTACTCGAAGAGACCTGAGGTCAGGCTACCATCAACTGAGAGTCCGAGACGAGGATATCTCTAAGACAGCATTCAGGACTTGGTATGGACATTACGAGTTTCTGGTTATGCCTTTCGGATTGATGAATGCACCTACGGTCTTTATGGATCTTATGAACAGAGTGTGCAAGCCCTACCTGGATAAGTACATTATTGTATTCATCGACGACATCCTGATCTATTCTAAGAGGCAGGAGGAACACAAGCACCATCTACGGCTTATTTTGGAACTCCTCCGAACAGAACAGTTCTACGCTAAGTTTTCGAAATGCGACTTTTGGCTTCGTGAAGTCCACTTTCTAGGCCACGTGGTAAACAAAGATGGGATTCATGTTGATCCATCCAAGGTAGACATGATCAAGAACTGGCTTGCACCCCGTACACCAACAGAAATTCGCCAATTCTTGGGTTTGGTGGGCTACTACAGAAGGTTCATCAAGGATTTCTACAAGATTGCACAACCTCTCACCTCACTAACGTAGAAGGGCGTCACCTATCGTTGGGGTAATGCACAGGAATCAGCATTTCAGCACTTAAAGGATAGACTTTGTAGCACACCTATTCTCTCATTGCCAAAGGGCACAGACGATTTCGTGGCTTATTGTGACGCGTCAATTCAGGGTCTTGGTTGTGTGATGATGCAACAGGATAAAGTCATTGCTTATGCATCACGCCAACTTAAAGTTCACGAAAGGAATTACACTACACACGATCTGGAGCTGGGAGCTGTTGTTTTCGCACTCAAGATATGGAGACATTACCTGTAGGGTACCAAGTGCACCATTTACACCGATCACAGGAGTCTCGAGCATATCTTCAAACAGAAGGAATTAAACATGCGACAATGTCGATGGGTCAAACTCTTGAATGACTACGAATGCGCGATCAAGTACCATCCGGGCAAAGCCAATGTTGTGGCCGATGCCCTCAGTCGAAAAGATACTACACCTAAACGCGTGCGTGCGTTACAACTAACCATCCAATCTAGTCTTCCTACACAAATACGAGATGCTCAGGTTGAAGCACTGAACGCAGAGAACGTCAGCGCGGAGTCCCTACGTGGATCAAGGAAACGATTACAACAAAAGGAAGACGACGCTTACTACGTTACAGGGCGCATTTGGGTCCCACACTATTGAAACTTACGCGAGCTTGTGATGGATGAAGCACATGAGTCTCGTTATTCGGTACATCCTGGTTCGGATAAGATGTACCACGACTTGAAGACTACGTACTGGTGGCCTAGCATGAAAGCCCACATAATAACCTACGATAGCAAATGTTTGACTTGTGCGAGAGTCAAGACTGAATATCAGAAACCATCGGGCCTACTCCAACAAACAGAGATACCACAATGGAAATGGGAGCAAATTTCCGTGGATTTCGTTACTGGCTTGCCTAGATCTCAACGCGGAAATGACACTATTTGGGTGATAATGGATCGATTAACTAAGTCCGCACAGTTTTTGGCTATTAAAGAAACATACAAGTTTTCTACTCTAGCAGACATTTACTTAAAGGAAGTGGTTTCGAGGCACGGGGTGCCAACCTCCATTATTTCCGATCATGATGCACGCTTTACTTCTGAACTGTGGCAAGCAATGCACAAGTCCTTTGGCTCACGTTTAGACATGAGCACCGCTTATCATCCACAGACAGATGGGCAGTCTGAACGCACCATCCAAACCCTTGAAGACATGCTTAGGGCATGTGTGATTGATTTTGACAACGGCTGGGAATAACATCTACCGTTAGTGGAATTTTCGTATAATAACAGCTACCACACCAGTATTCAGGACGCTCCATTTGAGGCATTGTACGGATGTTGGATCGGTTCCGTGACCCTAAACAGTCATTAAAGGCAGTTCATCATCATTTACTAAGGCGGAATCAAAGTAAACAACGTCACACAACTTGCTTCCTTTAACTTTCTTTCTATTACTGCTTTCCGAGTCTTTACACGTATTTCTAAATTTTTGCAACACCTCGACTCTTACACAATGACCTGATTCCGCTCCAACTGTTACAAATGAAAACACAACACACCTATATATACTAGTTGTGATTCCGCTTGAAACACACTCAAGCGGTACCTGATTCCGCTTCAACCAGTTGAAGCGAAATACCTAGGTTACATTCAAGCGGAATAACATGATACTCTCGAGCGGAATTACATGGAACCTAATTTCGCTTGACATGACATGGTTGTCATTTCAAGAGGAATTACATCGAATAACCCACTTTTCTTGTTTTCCAACTCTAAACTCCTATCTAGACCTAAGACTCGATTAAGACATAGTTAAGAGACATTCAGTGCACCAACAGACTCCCCCTTGGATGTTGACGAAGTCTTCGGTGTCGAGTCTTCAGTCTTTGTCTCTCTCCAACTTTGTCTTCACATTGTAAAAACTCTCTTTTCACAGGTTCAGAATCTCAACCTAGCTCCATCTTCAATCTCCCCTTTGACTGTTGATTCAGAATTCTGACTCCCCCTTTCACAGACTCCCCCTTTCGGTATACTGGGACTTGAATTCTGGTTCAAACTTTGACTATTTGAGCCGTGGGGATTTTGAAATCCACAACCTGTTTCTCAAACAAATAACATTACAATCTATTGATTTTCAACAATAAATCACAATATCTATCAGTTTTAGAAATCCACTCAAGTATTCATGTCCAAGTTAATGACCCTGATTACTCAATTAATCTACCAAGTCCAACTTAATGACCTTGGTTGATTTCAGACAAATCAAACTGATTAAATTCAAGAATTTTAAAACAATTTTTGAAAATAACAAGTTTCAAATTTATGAACTTGCTTTTGACTTTTCATCAATCAGATTTTATCAAGATAAGCTCTCCTCATCCTCAAGTCCAGAAACTTCCTGCATCTGCTTTCAACTTCGAGATTCAGACAATCAACTTTCTACTCTGGTTTGTCAGAAAATAAAGCAGAAATAAAATCTTTTTGGATTTTTAACAATGTTTCTAAACTAGAAATGAAATACAGAAACTTAAATTGTAGAATGTAAAGAAAGTAAACTATTTACAAACATATTTTTGGTGAGTATGTTAGGGAATCATATCAGTTATCAGACAAGTCACTAGTACCGTTAAGCTTTAATTTCATACTCAAAATTAAACAATTCACTTAGATTGCCGATATACTGATCTACTTTAAATTTTCACACAATTTTCAATCTGTTCAGGATATGATTTAGGTGATTTAAGAACTTAAACTCATTCATGTGTGCCACCTCTTGAATATACTCCCGTATCCAGAATCCCAATATTCAGTCTTACAGGTGAGTATACCACATGTGACAAACCGAACTTTCAAGGTTAGCATCGAGTAATCTTGTATTTATGATTTTCACTGTTAAAAGTCCGTGTTCAAGACCGTGCTAAACTTGTTTTACGTAAACGTGCTTGTGTATGCTTGTGTTTGTAGTCTAGTCTATGTTGGGCCATAATTGTGCTGCAAGAGTGTTAGGCAACTCACACACGCACTTCATTCTTTTATCATTCCAATCCCAAATCAACTCGGCCCACTATGTTTTGGTTTAAATTGTTTGTAGCTGGCCCAGTATCCTAGGAGCCTAATCGAGAATTAAACAAAACACATTCCAAGTGGGTTCGGCCCACTATGTCCGATTATGTATGGGATTTGTCCCATACACTTGTTGAATATTAGTATTAGTTAAGCAAACCCTAATACCCTCACCCTCCGTTGTTCGCGAAGGCATCAGACGCACCCCCTCCCTTATTCGAAACCCTTTTCATTAAAGCTTATCTCTGTGCTTGATTTTATACACCATTCGGTTAGTTTTTTTTATTCATGCAAAGATATATATGTGTTGTTTATGTTTTGAGAACTATCTTGATTAATATTCGATTTGTTTTGAGTCACACATATGATAAGAATCTTGCGTGTATAAAACTGTTGGAAGTAAGGATGATGAGTTAATATTGATGTGATGTGTTTTGTGAACATACTTGCTCATAGATTTAGGAAGATGGCAAGTTAGAACAAATTAACTATCATGATGCTGTGACTGTGATAAATACACTATTTCATTTGTAAGTGATTTTCAATAGTCATGTGTGAGAATAATGAATCAATAAAAAAAAACGAAAATAAAATAGAAAGGATGATGATGTCAAACTGAGGTTCACCACTATTTCTTTAAATCACCTGAATGATGTGTGTATAGGAAAGTAGAGTTTGTGAATAGAATCTGGGTTTTTCTTTTGAATGTTCTTGGTGGGTACAAGTTGTGTATGCACATGGTATGTCACACCCCCGAAATCCACCTGCGGATAACACCCGCTTCGAGGGCGTGACTGACCAGGATCCAGCCACCAATTATACCGAATAATTAAATTGTTAACAAAAGTAATACTTACTAACCATAAGATTAGCAAATATCAAGTTCAGAGTTTAAGGTTTTAAGTTCAAACAGTTAATAAGTAGCGGAAGCATAAGTAAAGCAGTTTAAACAAAGTTCGTAGTTCAAAATAAGGTAACACCCAACACAAGGGTGGACAGACACTACTCGTTCCCAAGCAGCAAGCTCCTTCGTCACTGGTTACCTGCAAAGCATGCAGTAAGGGGTCAACAATAATGCTGAGTGAGTTCACTAGTTGTCCAGTTTTAATTACCAAAAACTTGTTTCACCAGTTAATTTATCCGTTTATACATGCCAAGGGGAGCTACCCCAAAAGTTAGCGACTAAACTGCTTTTCCAATACCGAACACTAGGTAACCGTTGCGTTTCCGCAGGATGCCCCGATGTCAATGTTCTATCATCATTGACGGATGCCTGAGTACATTAGTTCACGACCGATCCCAAACCAGGACACGGTGTGAGGCTGGTAAACACCTAAATAGCGCTATCAACTAATAACCCGTTCGCCTGGCTCCGGCGACTAATCGGTATTATGTAGTAGGGACTTGAGTGATAGAGTTTCGTTTAGTGCCGTTTGGTTGCATTCCGTATAAACAGTAATTAACTAAAAGGTTTCCCAATACCAGGGAAGGAAAAGTAAGTTTGTTCCCAATAACTAGGGAAGGTATGTAAATGGTATCCCCTTTTACAAGGGGATAGGGTTGTTTTAGTCTCGTGTCCCAAACCACCGGGACGCATGCTTTTAAGTTGTGAACTCACCTTGGGTTGCTCGGTAGGTTTAGGTTACTTGTCAATCACGTTGGTCACCACGTCCTAACATGGTTACTGGTATAGGTCAGGTTCGGTGTACAAGTTTTCACATAAAAAAAATCTATACACATAACTGGCACGTAGCATACATACAAGTAAATAGTCATGGGGTTATTGGGCCGGCCTAAACATTTAAGCAGTCAACAGCAACACATATTCCAGTCAACAGATAGCCCAAGTTAAACACATATCGGCCCAATAACCAAAATGGACAGCCCACTCGCAACCAGGCGGTCTCGAGTCGCAACCAGGAGGTCTCGGCTTGTCACGTTGTGGTTGCGAGTCGCAACCGCGTGGTCTCGAGTCATCACGCTGTGGTTGCGAGTCGCAACGGTCGTAGTCTCGAGTCGCAATCACGTGGTTTCGAGTTGTCATGCTATGGTTGCGAGTCGCAACCGTGTGGTTTCGAGTTGTCATGCTATGGTTGCGAGTCGTAATATGTCCCTTTCATGTACACGTGATGATGCAGACTAAGTCAGGTTAGTTGGTACAAGACATCAGTCCCCAAATCAGGAAACAACCAATAGGGTTTAACTAACAACTTACCCAAACTATCTATGAACCAAATATGGATCAAATCACAAGGGTTTTCAAATACTCAACCAATATTCAACATGTGTATAACAAGTTCATCCATATTCATCATCCTAGGGTTTTTATGTCCAACATAACCATTCATTTTATGAACTAAAACTTACATATTTCACCAATCATGCAAGGACAAGAAACATACATGTTTGTAGCCGAAATCTTATGTTTAACATCATCATTTTTGCAAGAAATAAAGAAGTATAGTTTGGTTGGCCATGAACTCTCTTAAACTACCATTTCTAGTTATTTTAAACATGTTTAGCAAATATTCACACATAAGGTTTAACACACATAATCCAACTTCACAAATCACCCAAAAATCATGTGTAACACTACTAACCAAGCATTTCTAGTTCATAAACATTTCACAAATCTTTTATACATAAGTTAACACTAACCGGTTGTGAGGAAGAAGAATGAGCCGAAAACAAAGAGAAAGGAATCGAGAAGATGGAGTGTCCGAGTGATGATCTTGACCGAGTTCTTGTCCGAGATCCTTGCTTGAACCGAGATTTTGGAGAAGGAAAGTGGTGTTGTTGGGGTTTTCTAGTGGGAGAGAATAGAAGAGTGTATGTGTGGATATGCTTGGTAACAAATGAGGGAAATGGGGAAGGTGGGGATTATATATCAAGGGGTCACGAGTTGGGCTTGGGGGTTTCGGCCCAACCGGTTTCGGCTCATTAGGCCCACTCAAGACCGAGTGGCCCACTCGCAACCGAGTGGTTGCGAGTCGTGGTCTCGGGTCGTGTTTCGGCTCTCATATATATATATATATACTACATATATACAACACGTAATATGCAAAAAGGATCACGTTTTCATTTAATAATATTTATATACAAAAATATTACAAGGTATTCGTTCGGAAAAACCTAAAGTGTCACATTATCCCCAAGTTTTAAGAACTTTCGTCCCGAAAGTTAAGGCAGCCACTGCCAAGCTAGCGTGTTTCAACGGGGTGTCACATCATCCCCCCGTTAGTTTGGAATTTCGTCCCGAAATTCGTTTGTAGCTTCAGTGCTGGGGGTTTCGTTTGGGAACAACTTGGGATACTTGGACTTCATCTGGTCCTCCCGCTCCCAGGTAAACTCTGGGCCACGTCGTGAGTTCCAACGAACTCGCACAAGGGGTATCTGGCTACGTTTGAGGGTTTTGATCTCTCGATCCGTGATCTCAATCGGTTCCTCAGTAAAGTGTAGCTGTTCGTCAATAGTGAGTTCCTTGAAGGGAATTACGAGCGTTTCATCTGACAGGCACTTCTTCAGATTAGACACGTGAAAAACATTGTGCACTGCACTCAGCTCTGCAGGCAGGTTCAATCTATAAGCAACCTTACCGATTTTCTCGGTAATTTCGAATGGTCCAACATATCGCGGATTCAGCTTGCCTCGTTTACCGAAACGAACCACACCCTTCCAGGGTGAGACTTTAAGTAGAACCCGGTCCCCGACCTGGAATTCTAGCGGTTTCCTACGCTTGTCAGCGTAGCTCTTCTGACGGTCACGAGCTGCCGCCATGCGTTGCCTGATCTGTGAAATCTTTTCTGTTGTGTCTGCCACTAGTTCTGGGCCTGTGAGTTGACTGTCACCTACTTCCGCCCAGCAAAGAGGTGATCGGCATTTACGACCGTACAATGCCTCAAAAGGTGCCGCCTGAATGCTAGTGTGGTAGCTGTTATTGTAGGAGAATTCCACCAGCGGTAGATGCTTCTCCCAGTTCTTGCCAAAATCGATCACACATGCCCTAAGCATGTCTTCCAGGGTTTGGATGGTGCGTTCAGACTGCCCATCCGTTTGCGGGTGATAAGCGGTGCTCATGTCCAAACGTGAGCCAAAGGATTTGTGCATAGCTTGCCACAACTCGGAAGTAAAACGAGCGTCTCGGTCGGAAATAATAGAAGTTGGCACCCCGTGCCTGGAGACTACTTCCTTTAAATAGATTTCTGCTAAGGTAGAAAACTTGTCTGTTTCCTTAATGGCCAGAAAGTGTGCAGACTTAGTCAATCGATCTACTATTACCCAAATAGTGTCATTCCCACGTTGGGATCTAGGTAGCCCCGTAACAAAATCCATGGAAATTTGCTCCCATTTCCATTTCGGGATTTCAGGTTGCTGGAGTAGGCCTGCGGGTTTCTGATACTCGATCTTGACTCTTGCGCAGGTCAAACATTTGCCAACGTAAGCGGCTATGTTGGCTTTCATGCCAGGCCACCAGTAAGTGGTCCTTAAGTCGTGGTACATCTTATCTGAACCAGGATGTACTGAATAACGGGACTTATGGGCTTCGTCCATCACCAGCTCTCGTAGATCTCCGTAAAGTGGGACCCAAATGCGTCCTGCCACATAGTAGGCGCCGTCTTCTTTTTGTTCTAGCTGCTGCCTCGATCCTCGCAGGGACTCAGCCCTGATGTTTTCTGGTTTCAGAGCTTCAATCTGAGCATTTCGGATTTGGGTAGGGAGATTAGACTGGATGGTAAGTTGCAATGCTCGTACGCGCTTTGGTATAGTGTCTTTTCGGCTAAGGGCGTCTGCCACGACATTGGCCTTGCCCGGATGGTACTTGATGGCGCATTCATAATCATTCAGAAGTTCGACCCATCGGCGTTGTCGCATGTTTAATTCCTTTTGCTTGAAGATATGCTCGAGACTCCTGTGATCGGTGTAAATGGTGCACTTGGTACCGTACAGGTAATGCCTCCATATCTTAAGCGCAAAGATCACTGCTCCCAGCTCCAAATCGTGCGTTGTGTAGTTCCTTTCGTGTGTCTTAAGTTGTCGAGAGGCGTAAGCAATAACTTTCTCTCGTTGCATTAACACGCAACCGAGCCCATGAATAGATGCATCGCAATAAACTACGAAGTCGTCAGTGCCTTCAGGCAACGAGAGAATAGGAGCACTACAGAGGTTATCCTTTAGTTTTTGAAACGCGGTTTCCTGAGCTTCACCCCATTTATAAACCATACCCTTCTGAGTAAGAGCCGTGAGAGGCTGAGCGATCTTGGAGAATCCCATGATAAATCTTCGATAGTATCCCGCCAGTCCCAAGAATTGGCGGACTTCGGTCGGAGTCTTAGGGGTAGGCCAATTCTTTATAGAGTCGATCTTTGCAGGGTCGACGTGGATCCCATCCTTGTTAACCACGTGCCCAAGGAAATGGACTTCTCGAAGCCAGAAGTCGCATTTCGAGAACTTGGCATACAGTTGCTCATTGCGAAGGAGTTCGAGGATAAGGCGTAGGTGCTGTTCATGCTCTTCTTGACTTTTCGAGTAGATCAGGATGTCGTCTATAAACACGATCACAAATTTGTCGAGGTAAGGCTTGCACACTCGGTTCATTAGATCCATGAACACTGCAGGCGCGTTGGTCATTCCAAAGGGCATAACGAGAAATTCATAATGACCGTAACGAGTTCTGAATGTAGTTTTGGAGATGTCTTCATTACGGACCCTTAACTGATGGTAGCCTGATCGCAGGTCAATCTTAGAATAGTAGCTCGATCCTTGCAACTGATCGAATAGGTCGTCGATTCGCGGGAGAGGGTAACGATTCTTGATGGTAACCTTGTTCAGCTCACGATAGTCAATGCACATTCGGAACGTGCCATCCTTCTTCTTAACAAAGAGTACCGGTGCTCCCCAGGGTGATGAACTAGGGCGAATAAACCCTTTATCCAAAAGTTCCTGTAGTTGAGTAGAGAGTTCCTTCAATTCTGCGGGGGCTAGTCGATAAGGTGCACGAGCTATTGGTGATGCTCCGGGAGCTAGCTCGATTTGGAATTCGACCTGACGGTGGGGAGGGAGTCCAGGTAATTCCTCAGGAAATACCTCAGGGTAGTCACGCACAACTGGAAAATCTCCAATCCTCTTTTCCTTTTCCTGCGTGTTGGTGACAAGTGCTAGGATAGCGGTGTGCCCTTTTTGTAAACACTTCTGGGCTTTCAAGAAGGAGATAACGCCGGAGATTTCTCCACCTTTGCCACCTTGTACAATGAGAGGTTTGCCAGAACGGCGAGGAATACGAACTGCTTTCTCTTGACAGAGGATCTCAGCGCGATGCTTGGATAACCAATCCATACCAATAACGACGTCGAAGCTTCCAAGAGTAACAGGGAAAAGGTCGATACTAAATGTCTGACCAGACAACTCTAGTTTGCAGCCCTTGACAACATGTGAGGCCTCGATGTTTCTACCATTAGCTAACTCGACGATATGAAGAGAACTTAGTAACGAAAGCGGACGCTTAAGCTTCTTACTAATACGTAGGGATACATAACTAGCATCGGCACCGGAATCAAATAACACAGAAACATAACGATCATCAAGTAGGAACTTACCCGCCACGACATTGGGGTCATTCCTTGCTTCACCAGCTCCAATCACGAAAGCCCTTCCTCTAGCACCATTCCCAGCATTGTTGTTTTGATTGTTGTTCCCAGCTCCCTGATTATTGTTGCGGTTCTGATTCAGTTCAGGGCAATCCTTCTTAAAGTGCCCTGTTGCCCCACATTTAAAACATGCTCGGTCGTTTCCCTGCTGCTGTTGCTGTTGAGGTTGTTGCTGATTCTGTCTTGCTGGGAACTGGCTTCTACAATCCTTGGCTTCGTGCCCCATCTTGTGGCATCGCTGACACTGGCCCTTGTTACATGCCCCATTGTGGTGCCTGTTACACTTGTTGCACTTAGGGTAGCTTCCCCGGTAGCCTCCCTGTTGCTGAGTGCCCTTGTTGTTTTCAGTTTTCCTTTGCTGTGCTGGGGCCTGAGTGGGGTTAGCATCCTTGCTTTGACTTCCTTCCCACTTACGCTTGCTGTCACTAGAAGTTCCGACAGTAGCACTGATCCTTTTGGGCAACCGGCCCTCTTCTACGGCCTGATCAGTAAGTTTGTGAGCAAGTCGAACAATCGGCTGAATGGTAGTGTGGTTGGCTGAAGTTACATGGCTTCGAATTTCTGGAGCCAAACCCTTGATGTACAGTTCGATTCTTCGATACATGGGTCGAGACATGTTTGGGCAAAGAGCAGCATAGTCATTGGACAGCTTGGTGTAAGTTTCAATTTCCGACCCAACCATCTTGAGCTCATAGTACTCATTCTCAAGCTTGTGGATGTCATCCCGGTGACAGTATTCCTCCTTAATCATGTCCTTGAAATCCTCCCACGCAGTAGCATTAGCAGTTTCCAATCCAAACATCTGAATTTGCGCCTTCCACCAAGAAAGCGCGTTTCCTTCAAGCGTAGCAGTAGCAAATTTCACCCAATTTGCAGGGGGACACTCACAGACAGCAAAGACAGCTTCAACTTTCTCAATCCAATGTAGAAGACCTATGGCACCCTCAGTGCCGTTGAAAGGGAGAGGCTTGCAATCCATGAAAGTTTTAAAAGTACACACTGGTGGTTGCGCAGGTGCATGCTGACCTATAGGGTGAGAAGCGAAACGTATAGGTTTAGAGGCGAAAAGACGATGTGGCGGTAGGATCTAAACATCCTAAAACAACGAGCTTACCTATAGGGTGAGCGGCGAAAGCTGCAGCCACTGTGTTGAGTAGGTTAGTGAACTGAGCCTGAGTCATGTTGATGTTTCCCCTTCCACGTCCACTCATTGTCTTCATAACCAGAAAACACAGTATGAGTGTGATGCCGTAGTGTAACGAGAATGAGATAGAAGAGAGAGAGGTGTATCTATCTAATTAGGCACACTAGTACATACAGTAAAACAGAAAACATAAAGTAAGCAAACAAGTAAACACTGGTCCGAGCTATGAGGTCAAAAGTGTTGAGCCTTGCACTTGGAGTGTAGTGTCGTCGCGAGTCACGGGTTATAGTCTGGTTTTCTCCAAAAAGATTTTCCCCTTTTTAAAACCAAGTTCACTATAACCAATGGCTCTGATACCGATCTGTCACACCCCCGAAATCCACCTGCGGATAACACCCGCTTCGAGGGCGTGACTGACCAGGATCCAGCCACCAATTATACCGAATAATTAAATTGTTAACAAAAGTAATACTTACTAACCATAAGATTAGCAAATATCAAGTTCAGAGTTTAAGGTTTTAAGTTCAAACAGTTAATAAGTAGCGGAAGCATAAGTAAAGCAGTTTAAACAAAGTTCGTAGTTCAAAATAAGGTAACACCCAACACAAGGGTGGACAGACACTACTCGTTCCCAAGCAGCAAGCTCCTTCGTCATTGGTTACCTGCAAAGCATGCAGTAAGGGGTCAACAATAATGCTGAGTGAGTTCACTAGTTGTCCAGTTTTAATTACCAAAAACTTGTTTCACCAGTTAATTTATCCGTTTATACATGCCAAGGGGAGCTACCCCAAAAGTTAGCGACTAAACTGCTTTTCCAATACCGAACACTAGGTAACCGTTGCGTTTCCGCAGGATGCCCCGATGTCAATGTTCTATCATCATTGACGGATGCCTGAGTACATTAGTTCACGACCGATCCCAAACCAGGACACGGTGTGAGGCTGGTAAACACCTAAATAGCGCTATCAACTAATAACCCGTTCGCCTGGCTCCGGCGACTAATCGGTATTATGTAGTAGGGACTTGAGTGATAGAGTTTCGTTTAGTGCCGTTTGGTTGCATTCCGTATAAACAGTAATTAACTAAAAGGTTTCCCAATACCAGGGAAGGAAAAGTAAGTTTGTTCCCAATAACTAGGGAAGGTATGTAAATGGTATCCCCTTTTACAAGGGGATAGGGTTGTTTTAGTCTCGTGTCCCAAACCACCGGGACGCATGCTTTTAAGTTGTGAACTCACCTTGGGTTGCTCGGTAGGTTTAGGTTACTTGTCAATCACGTTGGTCACCACGTCCTAACATGGTTACTGGTATAGGTCAGGTTCAGTGTACAAGTTTTCACATAAAAAAAATCTATACACATAACTGGCACGTAGCATACATACAAGTAAACAGTCATGGGGTTATTGGGCCGGCCTAAACATTTAAGCAGTCAACAGCAACACATATTCCAGTCAACAGATAGCCCAAGTTAAACACATATCGGCCCAATAACCAAAATGGACAGCCCACTCGCAACCAGGCGGTCTCGAGTCGCAACCAGGAGGTCTCGGCTTGTCACGTTGTGGTTGCGAGTCGCAACCGCGTGGTCTCGAGTCATCACGCTGTGGTTGCGAGTCGCAACGGTCGTAGTCTCGAGTCGCAATCACGTGGTTTCGAGTTGTCATGCTATGGTTGCGAGTCGCAACCGTGTGGTTTCGAGTTGTCATGCTATGGTTGCGAGTCGCAACCGTGTGGTTTCGAGTTGTCATGCCATGGTTGCGAGTCGTAATATGTCCCTTTCATGTACACGTGATGATGCAGACTAAGTCAGGTTAGTTGGTACAAGACATCAGTCCCCAAATCAGGAAACAACCAATAGGGTTTAACTAACAACTTACCCAAACTATCTATGAACCAAATATGGATCAAATCACAAGGGTTTTCAAATACTCAACCAATATTCAACATGTGTATAACAAGTTCATCCATATTCATCATCCTAGGGTTTTTATGTCCAACATAACCATTCATTTTATGAACTAAAACTTACATATTTCACCAATCATGCAAGGACAAGAAACATACATGTTTGTAGCCGAAATCTTATGTTTAACATCATCATTTTTGCAAGAAATAAAGAAGTATAGTTTGGTTGGCCATGAACTCTCTTAAACTACCATTTCTAGTTATTTTAAACATGTTTAGCAAATATTCACACATAAGGTTTAACACACATAATCCAACTTCACAAATCACCCAAAAATCATGTGTAACACTACTAACCAAGCATTTCTAGTTCATAAACATTTCACAAATCTTTTATACATAAGTTAACACTAACCGGTTGTGAGGAAGAAGAATGAGCCAAAAACAAAGAGAAAGGAATCGAGAAGATGGAGTGTCCGAGTGATGATCTTGACCGAGTTCTTGTCCGAGATCCTTGCTTGAACCGAGATTTTGGAGAAGGAAAGTGGTGTTGTTGGGGTTTTCTAGTGGGAGAGAATAGAAGAGTGTATGTGTGGATATGCTTGGTAACAAATGAGGGAAATGGGGAAGGTGGGGATTATATATCAAGGGGTCACGAGTTGGGCTTGGGGGTTTCGGCCCAACCGGTTTCGGCTCATTAGGCCCACTCGAGACCGAGTGGCCCACTCGCAACCGAGTGTTTGCGAGTCGTGGTCTCGGGTCGTGGTTTCGGCTCTCATATATATATATATATACTACATATATACAACACGTAATATGCAAAAAGGATCACGTTTTCATTTAATAATATTTATATACAAAAATATTACAAGGTGTTCGTTCGGAAAAACCTAGAGTGTCACATGGTACAACTGATTAATGCAGAATACTTATTAGATATTGAAGTGTCATTTGTTTGATTGAATATTGGAGAATAGGATGATGATAAATACCTCTTATTTAGCAGCTGTAGCAAATAAAGAACCTGGGTTTTCTTATTTAAAAGCTTTGTTATGTGCTTTAATGGTGTGTACAAGTATGTAAGCCCAAGGTACATGTTAGCAATGCAAGACTAAATAATTGGAAATGATGAAATCTCACGTGATGGGTTTAAATGGTCACACACTTATAGCTTGGTCCCACCACTTGTTTTGCAATTTTGAACATGAATCACACAAGGTATAAGCCCAGTCGTACAATATTAGAGAAGGGCTGACATTACTTGGGTCGTGTGTCTGAGCAGGGCCGCACACATACATATAGACAATAGTTGGGCCAAACCATGTAAAGAGAGCAGTTAGGTAGTCATATGCATGAAAGCTTGAGGCATGGATTAGATATGCTTAACCAAAAATCTATTTTGGCATATTAGTAGAAATTAAATGATAACTAACTAGAGTTGATATGATATGATATAATATTAGGATTATTTTTATATGACAATTTAATCTCAAGTTGTTTGCAATTAGGATAATATAAACCCCTCGAATAAAAGTGACAGTATATCAATACGGACAAGGCTACTTACGTAAGGACCGCACACTCGAGCATGACCACACACTTGTTAAGCAGGCCGCACGCTCCAAGTGTGGGCCGCACACTCACTTTAATTGCTTGTTAGTCCGCACACCATGTGTTGAATTTTGGGCTAACTGCATTACTGTTTAACTATGTGACCGTATGTGTACTTGTGTGAAATGTAATGCTTTGCATGCTAGTTGAGTTGTAAGGTGTATTGATACATGAAATACTTGTATACAAAACCTGACTAGTATTGGTAACCATAATAGGGTGTGGTTGACCAACATAACACAAGTAATTTATCTGCCGAGCAAAACAAAGGTGAGTTCACTGCACTTTTCTAAGCATGCGTCCCGGTGGTTTGGGACATCTGGTAAACGTTTCTAAAGGGAATACTGGGTAAACTGTTTATTTGGGATGTTGGTTATTGAACACAGTATAAATCATGTAAGACCCCATACATCTACCGTGTTGCTGAAGAAGCAACGAGGTATTTAGTTGATAGCGCTATTAGGTTTGGCACCCTCACACCGGGCCGAAAGGACGGGCGTGAACTAATTACCTGGACTTCATGACCATTGCCTAGTTAGAGGCATTGGGGTTGGGCATTCACATCGTGTACATATAAGACCCCTTACATCTATTCAAGGTTGTTTGATACCTTGACATCATGACCAATGCCTAAATGGAGGCATTGGGGTTGGGCATTCACATCTAGTCGCCACATACGGTAATCGAGTTAATAACAACATCAAATCAAATTATTGGACTATTGAATCGTTGAACTGTTTTATACACATACTTGGTAACTAAACGTGTTAACAAAACTTTGAACTCACCAGCGTTGTCTGACACACTTGTCTGCATGCTTGCATGTCTATAGGTTTGCATCATTTGGAACTTGCTGTCTGGGAGGCTAGAGTGGTCATGGGTCGATATACATGAAATCACAGGACGAGACTAATAGTTTACACGCATTTGATTTATGAAACACTTAACAAATGATTAATGCTTCCGCTGTATACAATGAACTACATTTAATGTTTTATAACGTTTACGTTACTAAATGCAAGTTTTATTTGAAATGTTATTATGAGTTCAATGTGATTGGTGGCTAGATCCTGGTACGTCACACGCCCCGCGGTGTTTCCGCAAGTGGTATTTTGGGGGTGTGACAGTTTGGTATCAGAGCCACTGGTTATAGTGAATTTGGTTTTAAAACGTTTTTATAAAACCAGACTATAACCGAACTGATCCGAAAACGACCATGACACTCAGCTCCAGACTGCAAGGTTCGTCTCTTGTTTACTACTGCACCTTGTTTCTAGTATTTGCTATTGGATAACATTACATGTGAATGCACACTTGGCACAACAATATGAACTTATATAATAATAACCCACATTACGTGTTCTAAGAGTGCAACTATTCTTGAACTTTCATAATCTGTGTTGTGGTGTCACCTACTGTATTGCTTGAATTCGGGGAACCTTTCTAACATGAATTGAGTGGAGCTGAGATGAACATGCAAATTGGATTATTATTGTGGGTGCACACATAATAATAATGTGGGGTGCATGTGAGTCCCAGTGAGCCTTAACAAGTGAAAAAGGGGTCCTGTCCTGTTAATTAATCAATGAGAGACGTAACAAACCTATAGGAGTCATAGCAGTGATTGTCAATCACGTTGGTCACCACGTCCTAACATGGTTACTGGTATAGGTCAGGTTCAGTGTACAAGTTTTCACATAAAAAAAATCTATACACATAACTGGCACGTAGCATACATACAAGTAAACAGTCATGGGGTTATTGGGCCGGCCTAAACATTTAAGCAGTCAACAGCAACACATATTCCAGTCAACAGATAGCCCAAGTTAAACACATATCGGCCCAATAACCAAAATGGACAGCCCACTCGCAACCAGGCGGTCTCGAGTCGCAACCAGGAGGTCTCGGCTTGTCACGTTGTGGTTGCGAGTCGCAACCGCGTGGTCTCGAGTCATCACGCTGTGGTTGCGAGTCGCAACGGTCGTAGTCTCGAGTCGCAATCACGTGGTTTCGAGTTGTCATGCTATGGTTGCGAGTCGCAACCGTGTGGTTTCGAGTTGTCATGCTATGGTTGCGAGTCGCAACCGTGTGGTTTCGAGTTGTCATGCCATGGTTGCGAGTCGTAATATGTCCCTTTCATGTACACGTGATGATGCAGACTAAGTCAGGTTAGTTGGTACAAGACATCAGTCCCCAAATCAGGAAACAACCAATAGGGTTTAACTAACAACTTACCCAAACTATCTATGAACCAAATATGGATCAAATCACAAGGGTTTTCAAATACTCAACCAATATTCAACATGTGTATAACAAGTTCATCCATATTCATCATCCTAGGGTTTTTATGTCCAACATAACCATTCATTTTATGAACTAAAACTTACATATTTCACCAATCATGCAAGGACAAGAAACATACATGTTTGTAGCCGAAATCTTATGTTTAACATCATCATTTTTGCAAGAAATAAAGAAGTATAGTTTGGTTGGCCATGAACTCTCTTAAACTACCATTTCTAGTTATTTTAAACATGTTTAGCAAATATTCACACATAAGGTTTAACACACATAATCCAACTTCACAAATCACCCAAAAATCATGTGTAACACTACTAACCAAGCATTTCTAGTTCATAAACATTTCACAAATCTTTTATACATAAGTTAACACTAACCGGTTGTGAGGAAGAAGAATGAGCCAAAAACAAAGAGAAAGGAATCGAGAAGATGGAGTGTCCGAGTGATGATCTTGACCGAGTTCTTGTCCGAGATCCTTGCTTGAACCGAGATTTTGGAGAAGGAAAGTGGTGTTGTTGGGGTTTTCTAGTGGGAGAGAATAGAAGAGTGTATGTGTGGATATGCTTGGTAACAAATGAGGGAAATGGGGAAGGTGGGGATTATATATCAAGGGGTCACGAGTTGGGCTTGGGGGTTTCGGCCCAACCGGTTTCGGCTCATTAGGCCCACTCGAGACCGAGTGGCCCACTCGCAACCGAGTGGTTGCGAGTCGTGGTCTCGGGTCGTGGTTTCGGCTCTCATATATATATATATACTACATATATACAACACGTAATATGCAAAAAGGATCACGTTTTCATTTAATAATATTTATATACAAAAATATTACAAGGTGTTCGTTCGGAAAAACCTAGAGTGTCACATGGTACAACTGATTAATGCAGAATACTTATTAGATATTGAAGTGTCATTTGTTTGATTGAATATTGGAGAATAGGATGATGATAAATACCTCTTATTTAGCAGCTGTAGCAAATAAAGAACCTGGGTTTTCTTATTTAAAAGCTTTGTTATGTGCTTTAATGGTGTGTACAAGTATGTAAGCCCAAGGTACATGTTAGCAATGCAAGACTAAATAATTGGAAATGATGAAATCTCACGTGATGGGTTTAAATGGTCACACACTTATAGCTTGGTCCCACCACTTGTTTTGCAATTTTGAACATGAATCACACAAGGTATAAGCCCAGTCGTACAATATTAGAGAAGGGCTGACATTACTTGGGTCGTGTGTCTGAGCAGGGCCGCACACATACATATAGACAATAGTTGGGCCAAACCATGTAAAGAGAGCAGTTAGGTAGTCATATGCATGAAAGCTTGAGGCATGGATTAGATATGCTTAACCAAAAATCTATTTTGGCATATTAGTAGAAATTAAATGATAACTAACTAGAGTTGATATGATATGATATAATATTAGGATTATTTTTATATGACAATTTAATCTCAAGTTGTTTGCAATTAGGATAATATAAACCCCTCGAATAAAAGTGACAGTATATCAATACGGACAAGGCTACTTACGTAAGGACCGCACACTCGAGCATGACCGCACACTTGTTAAGCAGGCCGCACGCTCCAAGTGTGGGCCGCACACTCACTTTAATTGCTTGTTAGTCCGCACACCATGTGTTGAATTTTGGGCTAACTGCATTACTGTTTAACTATGTGACCGTATGTGTACTTGTGTGAAATGTAATGCTTTGCATGCTAGTTGAGTTGTAAGGTGTATTGATACATGAAATACTTGTATACAAAACCTGACTAGTATTGGTAACCATAATAGGGTGTGGTTGACCAACATAACACAAGTAATTTATCTGCCGAGCAAAACAAAGGTGAGTTCACTGCACTTTTCTAAGCATGCGTCCCGGTGGTTTGGGACATCTGGTAAACGTTTCTAAAGGGAATACTGGGTAAACTGTTTATTTGGGATGTTGGTTATTGAACACAGTATAAATCATGTAAGACCCCATACATCTACCGTGTTGCTGAAGAAGCAACGAGGTATTTAGTTGATAGCGCTATTAGGTTTGGCACCCTCACACCGGGCCGAAAGGACGGGCGTGAACTAATTACCTGGACTTCATGACCATTGCCTAGTTAGAGGCATTGGGGTTGGGCATTCACATCGTGTACATATAAGACCCCTTACATCTATTCAAGGTTGTTTGATACCTTGACATCATGACCAATGCCTAAATGGAGGCATTGGGGTTGGGCATTCACATCTAGTCGCCACATACGGTAATCGAGTTAATAACAACATCAAATCAAATTATTGGACTATTGAATCGTTGAACTGTTTTATACACATACTTGGTAACTAAACGTGTTAACAAAACTTTGAACTCACCAGCGTTGTCTGACACACTTGTCTGCATGCTTGCATGTCTATAGGTTTGCATCATTTGGAACTTGCTGTCTGGGAGGCTAGAGTGGTCATGGGTCGATATACATGAAATCACAGGACGAGACTAATAGTTTACACGCATTTGATTTATGAAACACTTAACAAATGATTAATGCTTCCGCTGTATACAATGAACTACATTTAATGTTTTATAACGTTTACGTTACTAAATGCAAGTTTTATTTGAAATGTTATTATGAGTTCAATGTGATTGGTGGCTAGATCCTGGTACGTCACACGCCCCGCGGTGTTTCCGCAAGTGGTATTTTGGGGGTGTGACAGTTTGGTATCAGAGCCACTGGTTATAGTGAATTTGGTTTTAAAACGTTTTTATAAAACCAGACTATAACCGAACTGATCCGAAAACGACCATGACACTCAGCTCCAGACTGCAAGGTTCGTCTCTTGTTTACTACTGCACCTTGTTTCTAGTATTTGCTATTGGATAACATTACATGTGAATGCACACTTGGCACAACAATATGAACTTATATAATAATAACCCACATTACGTGTTCTAAGAGTGCAACTATTCTTGAACTTTCATAATCTGTGTTGTGGTGTCACCTACTGTATTGCTTGAATTCGGGGAACCTTTCTAACATGAATTGAGTGGAGCTGAGATGAACATGCAAATTGGATTATTATTGTGGGTGCACACATAATAATAATGTGGGGTGCATGTGAGTCCCAGTGAGCCTTAACAAGTGAAAAAGGGGTCCTGTCCTGTTAATTAATCAATGAGAGACGTAACAAACCTATAGGAGTCATAGCAGTGATTGTCTCCTATTCAAACGTGATCTTCTCACTCCTCTCTGAATCCTTACGAATCTTGATGCTATCGAGTATTACCTGAACACCCATCTGAACGCCTAGCGGACCGTGTAGAATGTTAGGTGCTTGCACGAACGTCCCTGAGCTGAATGTCGCAGCGTCGAACGATTGGTCGATACCTTTCTCACTCCACTTCATTGGCTGGAAACTCAATGTATTGACGTCGTAGCTCCCGAAGATCGATCACTTCTGCAACACTCTCGCAACATACCGTGTATTACTCAATCAACTTGCTAGATCGATGGGCAAGAGGATGAGCGTAGTACTCTACTGACCTCAGTAATGGGACGACCCTGATTACCGGCAACTAACACCAGCAAATCGACTTCAATCGAATCCTTAACCCTAGCCAGCGACTTATGGGAGTCAGCTCCTACGAATCAATCGGGAAATAAGCTATGACAATCGACGACAGTGTGGAATGTGTAGTTGCCAGCACAATGAGTAGCGTCTTAGGGCGTGACACGGAATGTGAAAAGATGGACCCTGTTAGTGAAAGATCGTAGGGCTCCGTTTCAAGCAACGGCACTGGAGGCAACAGTCACGGCAACATCAAGATACTCGTAATCGTAGCCTACCATATGGAAAAAAAAGGTAATCTCGGCAAGGATTGACTGTTATTAAGTCAAAATGTCAACAACCAAGGGAACGATGACAGTATTGGGAAATCCACGTGATTGCAACAACACTGGTAGTGGTGCTTGTGGAAGGGTATTTAGGATTGGTGTAGGCGATGCCAGGCATAATAACAACATGGTAGCTTGCATGGGTAGCTAACCTCTTCGACCCTGATGCTTCTCGAAACCAAACCTGTTATGGAACCGGCTGATGGCAAGTTAATTGAAGCCTTGTATGTTCATTGGGATGCAAACTCGACCTGGTGGGACAAGTGTTCGACATCGACCTTCCTTTTTGCTATCCTTGATGGTCTCGATGCGGTAGTACTGTAGATTGGTTATCTGGATATCGCGTAAATATACCTTGTGGGAAGGAAATTTTGCGTCACCTTATACTTTGAAGTGTCAGACTGGTGTAAAGGTTAGCATCATATCAGCAATGAAGGCCCAGAAGTGTCTACGGAGGGATTATCCCGTAACATTAGCAACCGTTACTGATATTAAGGCTAAGGAAAAGAGGTTCGAAGATCCACCAATTGTTCGCGACTACACTCAGCGTGCTACCCGAGGAACTTTCAGGTTTACTTCCACCGCTGATAGGCAGAATCTCAGTTCGATCTAACGTCAGAGGCAGCCCTGATTATTCGTACTCCTTACCGTTTTGCACCAGGAGGGTTGCAAGAACTGTCTAGTTAGTTGTAGGAACTGTTGGACAAGAGTTTTGTCGAATCTAGTTTTCGCTTTAGGTTTATATCCGTGAAGATAAGCCTTTTCGTGTGTGTACTGACTATCGAGAACTAAGCGAGATGACAGTCAAGAACCGTTCGCCTCGACCATGTATTGACAACCTGTTGACCAGCTGCAGGGTCAAGCTCCTGTTCTGAGATTGATTAACGAACGAACTAACATCAGATGGAAGTCCAAGGGGTTCCTAAAACGACACATCAAACGCGATGCGGCCATTTCCACTTTGTATTCCATGACCTTTGGGTTAATCAACACACCAGCAGCTTTATGGACCACATGAACCGACCGTGTTTATTGATGACGTTTGGGATCATTTCCAGGAGAAAGGAACACCATGAATGGCACTGGTATTTTGTCCGAGAGCTCCTTTGGGAGGAGAAACTCCACACGAAGTCTACCTAAGTGTGACTTCAGGATTTAGGAGGTACGCTTTCTTGGTCACGTAGTCAACGAAGTGGGGATACAGGCAGATCTCGCTAAAGATCCATTTCATTAGATAGTGACCGGCACCAAACAGCCCATCGGAGATACAGTAACTTCTTGGTCCAGCTAGATACCATTGTAGACTTATCACAGGATTTTCGGGAATTTCGCAGCTTTAATCATTTTAGCACAGCAGGGTGCTGTGTATTCGTGGGAAACAAACGGGAGAACGTCTTTTCAGCTTTCGAAACCCAACACTACAATGCACTGAGCATTGTCTTTACCCGAGGGTACGGGTGATCTAGTGGTATATCATGACGAATCGAAGCAGAGACCCAGTTACACGCCAATGCGGCACGAGAAGGTGATGGTTTACGTAGTGGATTTACAGGAAGAATTTCCCGAGTCATAACTTGCGGTAGAAGCCATGGTCCTTGGAACTAAGATGGAGGCATTACTTGGACGGTACCAATTGCGCTATTTAGACCGATCACAAGGGCCTCCGTGTACCCTTGTTTTCAAAGAGCTAAACGTGTGATGGCAACGCTGGATGGAAATTTTGAATGATTTCGACTATGGAACCTAAACGCGTATGAGCCCATCAGCTCATCATCGACTCTAGCCTACACGATCAAATTTGCCCTGTCCAAATCGAAGCACTGAAGGAAGAGAATTTTCAGGTAGGGTTCATGCGGGGCATGGAGGAGCAACTTTTGGCAAGGCGGATGATATTCGTTACTTCATGAAACGAGTGTGAACACCACTATATGACAACCGCACGGAATTTGTATTGAGCAGAGCACACCAGCCTGGTTATTCTAGTCGTCCAGATTTTGATAGGAGATAGCACACCACTATAAACCTGGTACTGACATCCGGACATGAAGGTCCGTACGATGGAGTATGTGAACGATGTTTGACTTGTGCGAAAGTCAAGGTGGAATATCAGAAACTTTCTGGTTTGTGCCCGCAACCAGAAACCCTCATTTGGAAATGAGAACAGACTGCCACGGATTTTGTCACTGGTCTACCTAAAACTCAGAACGAAAACAGTATCACATGGATGATCGTTGATTTTCTCAGGCAACCACTACACTCTCTTGCACTCCAGGAAACTGACGAGTCTTCTCCGCTTGTGAATAATCCTCTGGGAGAGACGACTTTTAGACACGAGGTGCCGACTCCTGATACCTTGATTTTGAGCTATACTTGATGGATGACAGGCAATACACAACACCCTTGGCCCACATCTAGACTTGAGCATTACTTATCACTATAGGACGACCGGACAGAGTAACGAACCATCCTGACACAGGAAGACATGCTGCTAGCATGTGCGTGAATGACTTTAGTAAACATTTGTGAAGGACACTTATCTTTGGGTGAGCTCTACTGCAGCCGTTACCGTATTAGTATGCATAGAGCTCTGTTTGAGGCATTGCATAGATGATAATGCCAATCTCCTTGTGGACTGAGGTGGACAACAACCTTACCACGGGTCCAGGACTCGCACTTGAAACTCTTGGGAAGATTATTTAGATTGGAAATCGTGTGGCGACACCGTGAGATCGCCAGGAAACAAGATAACTTAGGAAGCACCGGGAGTTCGCTGCAGGCGAACAGGTCACAATCGAAAGTCTCACCCAGGGAGGGTGCGGTACACTATGGAAAACGTGGCAAGCTTAGTTTACGGCACATTGGGACATTTGGATTTCTGGAACGAATTGGTCACGTGGCCTACAAAATCGAGTTACCTGACGGATTGGGTAACGTGCACTATGACATTTATGTTTTAAATCTAAAGCAGTGCTTGTCTGATGAAAGATTTATGACACCTTTATTAGACAAGTTGCCATTCGCAAGGAGTCTATCAAAAAAAAACATGGACAAGGGAGTTAAGGTTCATTAACATAGTCGATTTTCAATCGTGAGAGTTCGTCGGAACTCAAGACGTGGACCAGAGTTCACGAGAGAATTCAATGATCGGAGGAAGCACTAGTATCCTCGGTTGCAAAAAAAAAAATTGTTGAATCAACATCCGTTATCGTTGGCGAATTTCGGGACGAAATTCCCTTTCAAGTTGGGGATGATGTGGTACCCGCGGAAAATCCACAGTCATTCTAAGTTAACATCTTGTCATTTTGGAATACTTATCAAATTTCGGGACGAAATTTCTTTCAAGTTGGGGATGATGTGACAAACCGAACTTTCAAGGTTAGCATCGAGTAATCTTGTATTTATGATTTTCACTGTTAAAAGTCCGTGTTCAAGACCGTGCTAAACTTGTTTTACGTAAACGTGCTTGTGTATGCTTGTGTTTGTAGTCTAGTCTATGTTGGGCCATAATTGTGCTGCAAGAGTGTTAGGCAACTCACACACGCACTTCATTCTTTTATCATTCCAATCCCAAATCAACTCGGCCCACTATGTTCTGGTTTAAATTGTTTGTAGCTGGCCCAGTATCCTAGGAGCCTAATCGAGAATTAAACAAAACACATTCCAAGTGGGTTCGGCCCACTATGTCCGATTATGTATGGGATTTGTCCCATACACTTGTTGAATATTAGTATTAGTTAAGCAAACCCTAATACCCTCACCCTCCGTTGTTCGCGAAGGCATCAGACGCACCCCCTCCCTTATTCGAAACCCTTTTCATTAAAGCTTATCTCTGTGCTTGATTTTATACACCACTCGGTTAGTTTTTTTTATTCATGCAAAGATATATATGTGTTGTTTATGTTTTGAGAACTATCTTGATTAATATTCGATTTGTTTTGAGTCACACATATGATAAGAATCTTGTGTGTATAAAACTGTTGGAAGTAAGGATGATGAGTTAATATTGATGTGATGTGTTTTGTGAACATACTTGCTCATAGATTTAGGAAGATGGCAAGTTAGAACAAATTAACTATCATGATGCTGTGACTGTGATAAATACACTGTTTCATTTGTAAGTGATTTTCAATAGTCATGTGTGAGAATAATGAATCAATAAAAAAAAACGAAAATAAAATAGAAAGGATGATGATGTCAAACTGAGGTTCACCACTATTTCTTTAAATCACCTGAATGATGTGTGTATAGGAAAGTAGAGTTTGTGAATAGAATCTGGGTTTTTCTTTTGAATGTTCTTGGTGGGTACAAGTTGTGTATGCACATGGTACAACTGATTAATGCAGAATACTTATTAGATATTGAAGTGTCATTTGTTTGATTGAATATTGGAGAATAGGATGATGATAAATACCTCTTATTTAGCAGCTGTAGTAAATAAAGAACCTGGGTTTTCTTATTTAAAAGCTTTGTTATGTGCTTTAATGGTGTGTACAAGTATGTAAGCCCAAGGTACATGTTAGCAATGCAAGACTAAATAATTGGAAATGATGAAATCTCACGTGATGGGTTTAAATGTTCACACACTTATAGCTTGGTCCCACCACTTGTTTTGCAATTTTGAACATGAATCACACAAGGTATAAGCCCAGTCGTACAGTATTAGAGAAGGGCTGACATTACTTGGGTCGTGTGTCTGAGCAGGGCCGCACACATACATATAGACAATAGTTGGGCCAAACCATGTAAAGAGAGCAGTTAGGTAGTCATATGCATGAAAGCTTGAGGCATGGATTAGATATGCTTAACCAAAAATCTATTTTGGCGTATTAGTAGAAATTAAATGATAACTAACTAGAGTTGATATGATATGATATAATATTAGGATTATTTTTATATGACAATTTAATCTCAAGTTGTTTGCAATTAGGATAATATAAACCCCTCGAATAAAAGTGACAGTATATCAATACGGACAAGGCTACTTACGTAAGGACCGCACACTCGAGCATGACCGCACACTTGTTAAGCAGGCCGCACGCTCCAAGTGTGGGCCGCACACTCACTTTAATTGCTTGTTAGTCCACACACCATGCGTTGAATTTTGGGCTAACTGCATTACTGTTTAACTATGTGACCGTATGTGTACTTGTGTGAAATGTAATGCTTTGCATGCTAGTTGAGTTGTAAGGTGTATTGATACGTGAAATACTTGTATACAAAACCTGACTAGTATTGGTAACCATAATAGGGTGTGGTTGACCAACATAACACAAGTAATTTATCTGCCGAGCAAAACAAAGGTGAGTTCACTGCACTTTTCTAAGCATGCGTCCCGGTGGTTTGGGACACCTGGTAAACGTTTCTAAAGGGAATACTGGGTAAAATGTTTATTTGGGATGTTGGTTATTGAACACAGTATAAATCATGTAAGACCCCATACATCTACCGTGTTGCTGAAGAAGCAACGAGGTATTTAGTTGATAGCGCTATTAGGTTTGGCACCCTCACACCGGGCCGAAAGGACGGGCGTGAACTAATTACCTGGACTTCATGACCAATGCCTAGTTAGAGGCATTGGGGTTGGGCATTCACATCGTGTACATATAAGACCCCTTACATCTATTCAAGGTTGTTTGATACCTTGACATCATGATCAATGCCTAAATGGAGGCATTGGGGTTGGGCATTCACATC
The DNA here is from genome assembly GCF_002127325.2 of Helianthus annuus. Classification (NCBI taxonomy): domain Eukaryota; kingdom Viridiplantae; phylum Streptophyta; class Magnoliopsida; order Asterales; family Asteraceae; genus Helianthus; species Helianthus annuus. The sequence continues at coordinate 117,218,568 of NC_035435.2, forward strand.
TAGTCGCCACATACGGTAATCGAGTTAATAACAACATCAAATCAAATTATTGGACTATTGAATCGTTGAACTGTTTTATACACATACTTGGTAACTAAACGTGTTAACAAAACTTTGAACTCACCAGCGTCGTCTGACACACTTGTCTGCATGCTTGCCGGTCTATAGGTTTGCATCATTTGTAACTTGCTGTCTGGGAGGCTAGAGTGGTCATGGGTCGATATACATGAAATCGCAGGACGAGACTAATAGTTTACACGCATTTGATTTATGAAACACTTAACAAATGATTAATGCTTCCGCTGTATACAATGAACTACATTTAATGTTTTATAACGTTTACGTTACTAAATGCAAGTTTTATTTGAAATGTTATTATGAGTTCAATGTGATTGGTGGCTAGATCCTGGTACGTCACACGCCCCGCGGTGTTTCCGCAAGTGGTATTTTGGGGGTGTGACACCACAGATGATATCTGTAAGGGGTTAAATGCGAAACCGTGAGAGCTCAGGTCAGAACTTCTGTTCAGCAGAGAGATGACGGTTCGACTTTCAGTGTGTCCCCTTTAGAGGATCTTTTGTTTCAACAGCAATGACTATCAATTTTATTGTTTCATCAATTTGCTGAGGGTGGCGCTATGTTTCAAGCAATGCAGAAAGTATTATTCGGGGAGTAGGTCAAAACTTCCATTTAGCAGATGTCCCGGAATAATACCCCAGATATCACTGAGTATAAAGACCTAGTATTTCAGAAAGAGGGACCTTTCAAACGAGATTTCAGGGGTTACCTATATATCCAAGTAGTGTTCCCCACGAAATAAGCTAGTTTGAATTTTATGTTTATATCCCGATCAAACCTACTAAATGTGCAAAAACCTATCGACACATCATCAGTGGGACTATTTAACGCTTTTAATCTTTACAAATCTTTAGCGTACCGTAACTGTCAAACTTATGTACTATCATTTTCCCTTTTTACACAAGCTCTTTTTCAGTTTTCTATTGTTTTTGGATTTTATGAAATTTTATCATATTTTTTAATTTTTTACTGTTTTTGTATTTTCTAAAAAAAATATTTACTCCCCCTAAATACCAAAACAAGTAAAAAATCGACAAACCATTGCAGATTGTTTCTCATGGTCATCTACAACAGTACCTTCATCAACGTCAATAATGCCATCCAACACCGAGAAAAGCATCATACCGTTCAGTTTTAAAAGATATTTAAAACGTGTTTTATCAAAAGCTTTGGTATGTAAATCTGCTTTCTGATTGTTAGTGTGGATTTTCTCAATTCGTATCAACTTCTTCTCGAAGCAATCTCGGATGAAGTGATGTCGAATTTCTATATGTTTAGTTTTAGCGTGATGTACTGGATTTTTCGTTATATTTATTGCGGCCTCATTATCAACAAAGAGAGGTGTGTTAAGAAACTGCAAACCGTAGTCGCGCATCTGTTGCTGTATCCACAAGATCTGAGAGTAGCAACTACTAGCAGACACATACTCCGCTTCACATGTGGATAGCGCCACAGACGTTTGTTTCTTGCACTGCCAGGTAACCAAACGAGGTCCAAAGAACTGGCATCCTGATGTTGTTGATTTTGCATTGACTTTGCAGCATCCGAAATCTGAGTCGGAATACCCTTCGAGCATAAAGTACCCTTTTGTAGGATACAACCCCAATGGAGGAGTTCCTTTCAGGTAGCGTAATATCCTCTTCACAATAACCATATGCGAAGCTCTCGGGTTAGATTGAAATCTTGCTGCGAGGCACGTTGGGTACATGATATCAGGTCTCGAAGCAGTTAAGTACATCAATGAACCGATTATGGAACGATAAAGCGTCTCATCTACCCTGTCTCCGGTGAGATCTGGGTGTCCCATGATTCGTCGCTAATGGGGTAGCAGCTGGAGTAGAACTTGACATTCCAAATTTCTCTAGAATATCATGAACGTACTTCGTTTGGTGAATGAAAATTCCCTCAGGTAGTTGATCAACTTGCAATCCCAAGAAAAATTTCAGCTCCCCCATTGATGACATTTTGAATTTCTGCTTCATTACTGATTCAAAATCTTTGCACAAATTCTCATTTGTTGACCCAAATATTATGTCATCCACATATATCTAAACTATCAGAAGATGTCCGTCGACCTCTTTAGTGAAGAGAGTGGCATCCACTTTCCCTCGGATAAAGCTGTTGGCTAGTAGGTGTTGAGACAAAGTCTCATACCAAGCTCTCGGGGCCTGGTGTAAACCATACAGCGCTTTATCTAGCAAGTAGACCTTGTTTTTGTGGATTGGATCGGTAAAGCCCGGCGGCTGTCCGACATATACCTCCTCTTTAACCTTCCCATAAAGAAACACTGATTTTACATCTAGCTGATATACTTTAAAGTTTTTCCATGATGCAAATGCCAGGAAGATTCTGATCGCTTCTAGTCGAGCTACAGGAGTATACACCTCAGTTAAATCTATCCCCTCCTGTTGACTAATATCCCCTCCTGTTGACTAAAGCCCTGAACAACGAGTCGAGCTTTGTTTCGTACAACAACTCCTCTATCGTCTCTCTTACACTTAAACACCCATTTTGTGTTGATTTTCCTGTGACCATCCGGCAAATCCACTAGCTTCCACACTCCCAACTTTTCAAATTGACTTAACTCTTTTTGTATTGCATTGACCCAAGAATCTTCAGTAAGTGCCTCTTTGTAAGTTCTCGGTTCAATCTGCGAAATAAAACAACTCAATGAAAATTCAGTTTGTAAAGGTGCTACTATAGAATAAAAGCATGTAACTCCTTGGTCAATTTGACGTCTCGTGCGAACGCCGGATTGCAATTCTCCAATGATCAGCTCCTCTGGATGGTATGAAAGAGTTCTTGGCATTACTTCACTAGGAACATCTACATCGCCTTCCAGATTAGTAACATTCTGATTTGCATCTTGTTCACTGACTGGGTTTGTTGACTTGAAATCTGAATCTGCTCCCCCTCAGAATCTGAATCACCATGATCAAATACTGGCATGTTCTCAGATTCTTGATTATCATTCTCAACCGTCTGATTATCATGAGCAACTTCATTTTGTTGGACATCATCATGTTCACCAGCATTGCTTGGACCTGCTTCATCGTCATTTGAAGTTTGTCGTGGTCGCATTGAATACTCAACTGGGAACCTTTCCTGCGATGACTCATACTCCCTCAGAATATCCAACTCGTCAAAGAAATCTTCTTCTTCTTCTGGTTCTTCCCTCATGTCAAACGAATCCCATAAAGTGTCATAATGATAACGCTATGAATACCCAAGATTCTGCGGTGGCATTGTATTACTTTGACATTCAACATTTGGAGCTTTAATAATCCGCTTTTCACTTGGAATGAAGACACGTCGTAAAGGACTTGCATAACCAACAAATATACCCTCAATGCACTTCGGACCAAACTTTCCAAAAGGTTCTAGAATAGTACAGGGTGACCCGAATGGTTCAAGATACTTCAAATTAGGTTGCAGTTATTGATTAACTCAAAGCATGTTTTGTTGAATTTCTTGACTGTGAAAACTCTGTTGAGCGTATAGCATGCAGCTGCAACGGCTTCTGCCCAAAAATTTATCGGAAGCTTTGAATCTTCGAGCATTATTCTAGCCGTTTCGATTAGTGTCTTGTTTTTGCGTTCTGCGACTCCATTCTGCTGTGGAGTGTATGGAGCACTAAACTCATGTAATATACCTCTTTCATCACAAAATTCTTCCATCTTGTTGTTCTTGAATTCAGTACCATTGTCACTTCTAATTCTTTTGATACGCCTTTGGTACAGATTTTCAATCTTTTTGAACAATGCCATCAAACTGTCAAATGTTTCATCTTTCGACTTCAAGAATGAAACCCACGAAAATCTGGAATAATCATCAGTGACCACAAGATAATAAAGATCCCTTGTAATACTTTTGACATTCACATGACCAAAAAGATCCATGTGAAGTCTCTCCAGAGATCTTGAAACTGAATTGACTTGCTTTTTAGGGTGAGACTTCTTCTTCTGCTTGCCTTTGATGCAGCTAATGCACTCCCCTTCCAAATGAAAACCTTTTACATGAACTCCTGTAACCAAATCATTGTGCACCAAGTGATTCATTTTTCTTAGATGTATATGACCCATCTTGCGGTGCCACAATCTCGATTCTTTCTCTGTTGCTCTAGACACAAAACAATGAGCCTGACTCGTGGTTGTAGTAGCTACGCTCATGTCCAACACGTACAGATCATTAACTCTTGGTGCCCTCATGATAATCCATTCTTCAGGAATAACAAATCCTGGCTTCAAGATCAAACATTCTTTGTCAGTAAAGTGAGTGGTATACAACCTGTCACAGATCTGCGAGATACTCAGCAGATTATTCTCCAGCTCAGCAATGTAATTAACTCTTTCAAACGTCACAATCCCATTGGATAACGTTCCTTCACCAACAATTCTAGCACCTTGATTGCCTGCGAATCCTACATAACCTCCATTGAAATTCCTAACATCGTACAACAAAGCTGTCTTCCCCGTCATGCGCCGAGAAGCTCCACTATCCATAATCCATCTTGAAACGGATCTCGGAAGCTCCTGCACAAACCACAAACACTTTAGTTCGATTTGGAAGCTACCCAAGCCTGTTTTGACTCAGGTAACTCAGCTTTGATGTGAGATTTTGTAGTGTAAAGTGGCAGAAAATTTTTGTCATTCATTTTTAGGCTTTCTTCAGTCCCAACCTCAACCTTTTTATAAAAGAAAAACTCGTCTTTTTGAGGTTGACCAGAAGGTTGGTCTTTCTTTTGAACATTTTTCTTTTCAGAATTTTGCATTTCTTTCTCAAGTTTCACATAATAATCCAAAGGAACATTCATCTTTACCGGTGTGGTAGAAGATGATTGTTTTTCCATCTCGGAAACCTTTGATTTTGGAACACTTGTTTTCTTTTCCACAACTTTCGGCTTCCATGTTTGTTGAGGTGATGCAACCCGCTTGTAAAACTTGTCATTTTTAGTTACCATATTTTTAGCAGGTTCAGTTTTGATTTTGTTTTCATTTTTCAAAATCTTTTTCTCAACAACCAATTGTGCTTTTCCTTTTGCATCATCTTTCTTTTTCTGAATCTTCACAAGTTCAGTCTTAGGCTTCAAGTTGGTACACTTTCGTGTAATATGTCCAACTTGATTACATCTGAAGCATGTTCGAGTGTCAGCTACCCGACTTGTGCCTTCAGACAAAGGCTGTGAAGCTTTCTTCCCAAAGAACTCTTCATTTGATTTTGAAAAGATTTTCAACTCTTCATCAGACAGTGAACTTGAACTGTTCACAAACACTTTCTTTTCAACAAACCTTTTGTTTTGAACATTCTTTTTCTGATAAGACTTACCACCCTGATATCCACCCGACCATTTGTTTCGATTGTTGTTGTAAAAACGTGGTGGAACAACTGGTTTCTTGTAGTAAGCTTTATCTTTTTCAAAATTCATTTGTCTTTTTGTTTGATTTAAACTGTTCACTTCTGACAGATCAACTTCAATCAATTTGAAAACATTTGTCAATTTGTTCACATTAACATTCTCTAGTGGAAACTCAGAATCCGAAAACAACTTATCCGAACCCAACATCTTGTACATGACAACATTTGGTCCTTCATTTAAGTTGTTTTTGGACTTTGGTTTTGGAATGTATTTGTCCAAGAAACATTCATCTTCCTCAGTAGTGTCACTTTCAGGTTTTAAAACATTCTCAACCACACTTTTCCCTACTTCAGTTTGGACACTATCCTCATCGGAAGATGTAGTGAATGTGACATCAATTGTGTCTGGAAGTTTCACTTCATTCTCATCTTCAAGATTAACCAACCCAGATTGCTTTTTCGAATAATTGTCTAGAACTGGTGCTGGAACTTGATGATAACCCACCCCGTTTCCATCCGAAAAGACATCTTCGCCAGCTTTGTTTTTGCCTATGGGTTTTGGAACAATGTGTTGCAGAACAAAGCTTGCGGAGTTGTAACTTTTTAGCTTCAACTGGATTCGCTCATTTTCAATTTCAGCTTCTTGAAATTTAAGCTTCAACTTTGCAATTTCATCCAGTTGTTTATTGATTAATTCTTCTTTTACCCGAAGCACTCCCGATAGATGAACATTTTCCTTATATGTCTTACCATTTCTATCATCATTATCTTTAACTGTGCGTTTAAGCTTCTCAAATTTTTCAGTGATCTGACGATTTTCAAGAACTAACTTCTCGTTTTCTTTCCTAACTTTTTCTTGATCAATTTTATCATTTTCAATTTTGTTGGTTAATTCTTTTAATCTGTCAGTTGAAGCTTTCAACATTTTATCACGGTCAAGGATCTGATCCTCAACACCTTTGACTCTTGCAGTCAGATCATCAATCTTCTTACCATTGAGATAGGTGATTGTACTACAAACTTTGCATTCTTTGATGCAATTTTTGCAGTCAACATCACCATTAACTTTCTTACCTGACTCAGTCGTTGACGCGTTTGAACTGACCTGGCTTTTAGACTCAGAAACAGATTTAGTGTCTACCTCAAGTGCCTTAGCAGCAACACCTTGTCAGCCATCTTTCCCATGTTTTCAGCATTCAACTCTTGAGTTATGTCAATGATTCCATTATCAACCTTCTTTGACTTCTCTTCTTTCTCTTCTCCGCTTCCCCACCATTTTCTTTGCCAATACTCATCTTCTTCAGCCATTTCTTTAATTATGGTTTCCAGATCAAGAGTATTATGGTCAATAACAATGTTTCCCATGGGGTCAAGATAACTTTCTCTGTCTGGAACCCATCTCCTTGCTCTTTTTGCTTCAAGATAGATACTAGATAATGTGATCATTTTGTTCTGAGCTATCATCTTTCTGTAACCATACTTCTATTCTTCAGTTCTGTTGTCTTTAAAAGGAACAGGTTCAGCAGATTTTGCCATGAAAGCATATCCAACCGCATCCTCCTCAGGTAACAACTCGTTCCAGTCGAAACCTTCATCGTCATGAATCACGGCAAGAGCTCTAGATTTCTCTTTGTTATCCTCAAGCTGATTCATTCTTGGCGGCTCCGATTTATTCTGATGATAAATCGCTTTCTTGTAGTAATCTTCTCTGAACGGGTTTTCAGACTCATCAGCATAAGCATTTCAGCATTCACGCTTAAAATGACCTTTCTGTTTGCACTTAAAGCATGTCACTTTAGACTTGTCAAAGCCTAACTTGGTAGAAGGTCCACCAATAGACTTCCTTCCCGTGATCTCCATGAAACGCTGCGCCCGACGAACTGCACTGGCCATACACCACCTTATGTCGATCAATTCCATCTCCTCAGGATCTATCTGATCGTAGTCTTCTTTTGTCAAGTTGGTGTTGCCTATCTTGCCTGCCACAAGGCTTTCATACGATTCTAGCACAGACGCTAAGAAAACCATTTGTTGCTTTGCCGATTCCTCGCTGAAGTTTTGAGCGTTCTTTAAATCCACAGCGATGTTGCATTGAAATAGGTTCTTTGCATCTGATTGGCTTGAATATGAAGAAGAACCACTGTGAAAACCACTGCTTTGACTCTCTTTGCATGAAGTGTTGGAATTTTCAGCAGAAAAAGCTGTCTTGGGAGATGTATTCTTTGGCATCATGCTTTTTGGATAGTACAATCCAAGTTCTGCTGGTATGATGAGTGATTGACTTTGTGTGTTTTCCTTAATTCCAGCTCTTGACTCTCTAGTCTCTCAATCAACAAATCCACTGTGAGCTGTTCAGACTTGATTGTATTCTTCAACATCAACGCATAATATTGCCAATCCATCTCATCTGGCAACGAGTCAAACAATTTATCGACTAGCTCTTCTTGAGAATAGAAAATTTCATGTCTCACCAGCTCCAGCTTTAGGTGCCCAAACCTCTCAATCATTTTACAAACTGATTCATTCTTTAAACAACCAAATAAATCAAACTCTTTTCTAAGCAAATTCTTTTTATTTTTCACTATTTCTGCACTTCCCAAACATTTAACTTTCAACTTTTGCCAGAGATCTGTAGAATTCTTGTACTTGATCAAGGATATTATATCTTCTCGGACAGATTGAAATAGCAATGCGATGCATTTTTGCTCAGCAACAAACGATTCTATTTCATCAGATGATGTTAAGCTTTCACCAGTTTTGCCCCCATCAATGTATCCATTCTTTAGACTCTTCCAGCTGAGATAAGCAAAGGCCTTCAACCATTCTTCAAACTTCTTGGCCCACCGGCTGTACTCTTCGATAGCCATCAACTTCGGGGGTTTGTTATATGTTCCAAAAGTACTTTCGACTCCCAAGGCATTCGATAAGCTTTTCTTCGAACTTGGCATGTTCTCATTGGTGTTGTTAGAAGAAGTATCGTCTCCAGAATTTCCAGCAAAGGCATACATATCGCTAAACGGATTCATGAATAGATCATCTATCTTACACGTACCTGAAAAATCAGCAAACACATAGAAAAATTTTAAGTTTTTGAAAAACAACCAATTCAAGCAAAATCAGTTTGAAGCAAAATCAACTTCAAGCGGAATCACTAGAATTTTTCAAGCGAGATCAAACAATTCAAGCGAAATCTGATATTGATCTAATTTCTCTTGAAATTACACAGAATTTCAAGCAGAATAAGACTTTCGAGCAAAATCACACGTAATGTTCAAGCGGAATAAGGATTGATCTGATTTCGCTTGAAATTACACAGAATTTCAAGCGGAATAAGACTTTTAAAGGGGTTTCGCTTGAAATGTTTCAAGCGGAATCTGATGACATCAGCATTTTCGAACCGGTTTTCAAGCGAAATATCAAGTTTTTGAATGAATTAGATCGATTTAAGGTCCAATTTTCTCAGGGATTAGTTAACACTATGATTCGCTTGTTATATGTCAAATTCAGAACATTTCAACCGCTGAAATATATTCAAATCAGAAAAGAAAGGGTAGAAGTGAGTAGAAATGAGAAAATCCAGTAGAATCAAGCTGAATTGGTATGAACTCCTCGTCCTGAGCTCTGATACCACTTGTTGGATCGGTTCCGTGACCCTAAACAGTTAGTAAAGGCAGTTCATCATCATTTACTACGGCGGAATCAAAGTAAACAACGTCACACAACTTGCTTCCTTTAACTTTCTTTCTATTACTGCTTTCCGAGTCTTTACACGTATTTCTAAATTTTGGCAGCACCTCGACTCTTACACAATGACCTGATTCCGCTCCAACTGTTACAAATGACAACACAACACACCAATATATACTAGTTGTGATTCCGCTTGAAACACACTCAAGCGGGTACCTGATTCCGCTTCAACCAGTTGAAGCGAAATACCTAGGTTACATTCAAGCGGAATAACATGATACTCTCGAGCGGAATTACATGGAACCTAATTTCTCTTGAAATGACATGTTTGTCATTTCAAGCGGAATTACATCGAACAACCCACTTTTCTTGTTTTCCAACTCTAAACTCCTATCTAGACCTAAGACTCGATTAAGACATAGTTAACAGACATTCACTGCACCAACAATGGACGTAAATGCCGATCACCTCTTTGCTGGGCAGAAGTGGGTGATAGCCAAATCACGGGTCCAGAACTTGTAGTAGACACAATCGAAAGGATTGCTCAGATACGACAGCGAATGGCAGCAGCTCGTGACCGTCAGAAAAGCTACGCTGATAAGCGCAGGAAACCACTCGAGTTCCAGGTTGGGAATCGAGTGCTACTCAAAGTCTCACCTTGGAAAGGTGTAGTTCGTTTTGGCAAATGAGGCAAACTCAATCCGCGTTATGTCGGACCGTTTGAAATCATTGAGAAAATTGGTAAAGTCGCTTACAAGTTGAACCTACCCGCAGAACTCAATGGAATTCACAACCTATTCCACGTGTCAAATCTGAAGAAGTGTCTGTCAGATGAGACCCTCATATTTCCTTTGAAGGAGCTCACAATCGACGATCTGTTGCGATTCATCGAGGAACCAGTTGAAATCATAGATCGAGACGTTAAGATTCTCAAGCGCACCAGAATACCCCTTGTTCGAGTTCGTTGGAACTCCCGTCGTGGCCCAGAGTTCACCTGGGAACGAGAAGACCAAATGAAACTCAAGTATCCCCAGTTGTTCGAGAGCAGTGCAACCACTACTGAGGTTGAAGCTACTGCGGAATTTCGGGATGAAATTCCAAACCAACGGGGGAATGATGTGACACCCCAGGAAAACCAGGAAACAACAGAACACAACCAGCTTCCTCAGTAACCACGTGCTAAATTTCGGGATGAAATTTCTTTCAAGTTGGATATAATGTGACAACCCGAGTTTTCAAGGTCTCTACTCGACTTAACTTAGTACTTATTTGCAAAGTGTGTTTTTATATATTGATGTGCAATATAAGTGTGTTTGTTGATATACGTTTGGTATGAATAGAATGTGGTATACTTAATAAGATATGGGAGCCTTGGCCGAAAACACCCCCCACCCGAAAACACCCTCCCCACGAAAACACTCCTGGACGAAAACACCTTAGTGTGTTCGTCAGGAGGCAAGCCGACGAAAACCAAGGGTTTTTTCCACAACCCTCTAGACGAAATCACCTGATTTCGTCGGCCCGTGTCTTCGCCGAAGCCAATTCAGGGCCCAACATGTTATAACTTTCTTTGATAACTCAGTAGGTCGTGTAGACGATCAGTTTAGCAACCCTAAGGTCTCTCTCCCTCTCCCCTGTGCGACGCTAGTTCTTAGCTTTTTGGGAACCTTTGCTAGTCCCGTATCTGGTTAGTATACCATCTCTGCGATTAATTGTTGTTATGCACTGGATGATTGTTATTTATGTATAGTCTGCAAACAGTCATGTATATTGGATGAGGTGCACATGTAAGTAGATCGACTGCTATGTGATGTTGTTTGTGATTTGAATTGATTTGTTTGTGAGGGATCCGTATAATCTGATGATATGATCGATTGTGCGTGCCTGTCAATGAATGATCTGCTGATTGATTGATGATCTTGATCTCACAATGATTTGGTAATTTATATGTTTACATGGATTGATCTGGTTGAATAATTGTGTTGATGATTGATCTTATAACTGTTAGAGGATTTCTGGGATTATGGGATTTTGCGTAACTTTTGTTGATGATGAAAACCCTACCTCACGAAATCCCTACCCAGACGAAAACACTGAAGACTAGGCGAAAACACAGGGACCAACGAAAACAGAAGGATAGTGTTTTCGTCTCACCTTATGTTCGACGAAAACCCAAGGGTTTTCGCCACTAGGGATTTCGCCCAAAAGGGGTTTTCGTCCATAGTGATTTCGCCCAAAATGTGATTTCGTCACATGTGTTTTCGTCAAGTGTTCTAGACAGTAACACTGTTAGTTTATTACTCCTGTTGGTTATTAACTCTGTTAGTTATTAAACCTGTTAGTTTATTTACTCTGCTAGTTTATTAACTTGGTTAAGTTTATTAATTTTGTTAAGTCTGTTAACTTTGGTAAGTATGTAACTCTGTTAAGCCTGTTAACTATGTCAAGTATGTTAATGGACAACCATGTTAGAATAAACTGTGAAAGGCATTTACGTGAAGCATGAATGGTATGAATTTGATTAAATGTTTACGTGATACATAACGTTAACTGCCAAGCACACTTTGTGACATAAATTGCATGTGAATCGTTATGAACTTAAACTGATTGGGTATACGTGCATACTATAGGACTTGACTGATTACTTGTGAGCACATAGTTTAGCATACCGAGCAAACCAAGGTGAGTTCACACTTTTCCACAAGGCATGGGATTCCCAAGCGTTGGGAATGGGTAAAGGATTGAAACTGAAACTGCGTGATCTCCTGGTTTGGGACACGTACACACCCTCTTTATTGAAGGGTGACAACACGTGATAAAAAGATAATCGGAACCTGCGTAATCTCCTGTTTTGGGGATTACGTACACACCCTCTTCACTGAAGGGTGACAACACGGATACTAGACCAAAACTTTCTATCATGAAGTCCCTCCTCTTTATATCGACTTACTCGCAAGGCCAATGGCGAGCGGGTCATTAGTTTGATAGCGCTACTTAGGTTTGACAAGCCTCACACCGTACCGCAGAGGACGGGCGTGAACTAATGGATCTGGGCACTAGTCAATGATGATAGACATTGACGTCAGGGCACCAACTTACTTTAGTCAGTGGTCGATATGGTAAACGGGTCTAGTGGTTCACTTGGGGAAGCCCCCACTGGTTACAAACGAACTCATGGTTTTTGAAACAACCTAACAAAGAACACCAACTGTGAACTCGCTCAACTTTGTTGTTGACTCGTTGTTACATGCCTTGCAGGTCATTAGATACTTATAGAGCTTGCACGAGGAGGACAGGTCGTTGTAGGATATGAACTGTTATGTCCTATGCTTAACATTTGAACTTTAAACTATGTGTTAGTTATTTAAACATTACTATGCTTCCGCTGATTTCTTAAACATGTTTTGTTTATTTTGAAACACCAATTATATTGGGTTTGGTTTTATTTATTTAATGGTATTGTTCAATATGATTGGTGGCTTGATCCTGGTCAGTCACGTCTCCAAGCGGTGATACTCCGCGAGTGGATTTTGGGGGTGTGACAAATATGGCAAGTGATTTCAACAAATAGGAAAATATAGTGCGGAACTAGAAATCAAACTTTCAAGAAACAAGTTATAGAATTTTTCAATTGTATTAAATGACTTTTCAAAAACAAAGTTATTGAATATTACAAAACGAATACTCAAAGAATTCTAAGTGAAAGGCAATGGAGTTTGTAGTGTGTGTATTGAATGCTAAGCACAACTCATTTATCCTCCGGGATTTGACATCTCTATTTATAGAAATTCCAGATCTGAATAAACAACTTGCTCTGCACAAAGGGACTTTTTGGCATATTCATTGAATCGGTTATTGCCAACTTGCTCCTTTTTGGGTTTGTGTCAGGCCTTATCTCGAAGACAAGTGGGTCTACGAGAATTTCTGGTGACTACTGATGAACTCGATCACTAGATTTCTGTTGATTAGACTTTACCAGATTGTGATGATAAATACCAGATTTATCATCAGACTTCATTAGAAAGGTTTTATCTGATTGTCTTCTTTGTTTTGATCTTCTCCTGATGCTTAGTTGAAGATGTATCTTTCTTTTCTTCTTGTTAAGATATCATGTAGGCACCTTTTTAGCAATACTCCTTGACTGTATCTTCATCTTAAGATCAGGATGATCATCTTTTTCTTCAATACTTATACTTAAAGTTTCCTAACAGATGATGTTGTAGACTCATAAGTGTCTGTGACAAAAAAAAAAAAAAAAAAAAAACTCACAGATGCTTTTGACCAAAAACAAACAAGTGCTAATGACCAAAAACAAACAAGTGCTGATGAACAAATATAAGAAACAGGTGCGGATAAGAGTAATCTTAAATCATAAGTGCTGAAGAACAATCTTAGAAACAAGTGTGGATGAGTAATCTTAAATCACAAGTACTGATGTGCAATCTTAGAAACAAGTGCAGATGAGTAATCTTAAATCACAAGTGCAGATGAACAAACTTAAATCACAAGTGCTGATGAACAATCTTAAATCTCAAGTGTGCACAGACCTAAGAAACAAGTGCGGATGAATGTTTATCAAATCACAAATGCGCAGAGACCTTTATCACAAGTGCATATAAATAACTTATGATTTTTACAAGTGCTGACAAGTGAAAACCACAAGTACCGACTCTGAATTTATTTCCCAAGTGTGACTGCACACGAGATCATCAATAACTACACAGAGTTAGAAACCCAGAGAATTTGAAGAAAACTTTAGATCTGACACAATCTGAGCAAAATCTCAACAATCAAATCAAGCACAAAAACTCACAACTAAACCCTAATCACCATGCATGATGAAAAATAAAGAAACACATGAAGAATCCACGAATGACATGAGAAAAGTAGGAGAAAAATCCTATAAAGTTGAAAACCCACTAGAATAAACAAAACCGATTGAAATCTAACCTCCAACACGAAGTCTACAGGGGTAAGAGCCCTCTGTATATAGAGCCTACTCCCTGCTCTAATACCACTTGTAAGGTTGTCTTCCTTCAACAAACACACGAACCGGACAGATCGAACACACACACGATGTGCAAAAACCACCGCGTGCCTCGTACCGCAACGTAGAGCTCGTACATAAGGTGTAGAAGATGAGAGAATCGTGAGTACACAGAGTATTCACAATCAACAATCACATAGATTAAATAAAGAACACAAAGCTAGGGTTTGTTTACACAAGAAGTTTTCTCCAAAATATCATTGTTTCATTGAATGTCTAATGATTGCATACATCACAAAGCTTATATACAATCATATGTTCGGACATCATAGACCTAACAATAAAGCTTCATTATTTAACAAATAAGTACTCACCACTAACTAGACAACACAAGCTCGCACCTTTTAGAGAACCACAAGTACTCACCATATAAAAGATTGCAAGTACTGACACTCTAAACCCACAAGTTCTCATATGTATAAGAACCCTTGTCCAAACTTGTGACACTTTCAAACTTTGGTGCACTTACAGACTCCCCCTTGATATATGCGGGATCTGCAAATCTTCATCGAGTCTTCGAGAAGCCGCTTCCCGCATTTATCATCATGAGGTGCATTTACATATTCCAATATTAGCATAGTCGAATTACTAAGGGAAACTCATTTGCTATAAGATAATGAGAATATAATAAAATAAAATAACAACTAGCACACTTTTGCTAGTAGTTAAATACTATGAAAAAAAGGTGCAGTATTAACCTCATAGTGCTTTGTCATTTCTCTATTGTCATTTCAATTATTTTCCTTTCCTTTGCTACATAGTTTCACCCATTCTGCAGAGTGAAAACCAACAAAAAAAAAATATTTGATGCTTACATAATTTCAGGAGAAGGAATATATACACAAAATTAACCTTCTAACACTAACCTTCCCATCGGTTCGAACAACACCAGCCATCTTCATTTGCTTTTCTACATTCGCCTACCATGAGTACAAAATAGTCGTTAATATACTTTAACTAGATGGAAGACATAACATATACCAATAAACATAAAGTGTGTCAATGATCCCCTTCAATTCAACTTGCAACCGATCCTGAACCTGTAATGAAATATTTATATAGATAAAATATTCCAAGTGTTGTATTTTTTTAGACCGGAACTGATTATATTGACCTCTAGGGTTTCAATCGGTGTCTTTTCGAGTACATCACTAGGAAAGACAGCGTGCTCTCAAACTTTCGAGCGTTTGGATGTTAACGGCCATACATATGTGACCATTATAAGACCTTTTGAAACATGGTGGAGGGTGAAATAATTAGAAATTTCCTATAATTTCATCATTACGAATTGTATGCTTAAATCATAACATGTGTTCACTTGAGTGATGCCTAAAATTAACCAGCCCTGACCCGAAAGAAGAAAAAATAAACACTAAATATAAGAAAGAAAATAAAAACCTTTCATTGAATTTGTCAATGAGATCTGAACAACTTAACAGATTCTCCACCGGTTCCTAAGTGTTGGTTTTCTGAGGCCATCCAAACCTAAGCATATAAGATCTAATTAATAACAAGTCAAATATCCCAATTCGTTATAAATACATCATAACCATGAAAGGATTTCAAATTAACATAGCAATCGAGTCATGAATTCGGAATCAAAAACCCTCAATATATCACATTAACTAGATTTGATTCAGTAGACAATCCCAATGTTCACTATTCAAATCTAAACATCTTAGATCAATTATTTCATGTTCATAAGATCAATTAATACTACTTGAACTAGTTCTTCGATTACAATGATCCAGAAACATGACACAATTAATTTTGCTAGTTATAATTACCAATTACTTGTTTATAAATCAAAACCCGAATTGAATTAGGGCACTTACCATTTCACCAAGTACTGCACTTTCCCTTTTTTTCCACAAGCAAAGATCGTCAGATACACAAAAAATAACCAAGTAAGATCAAGAGATTGAAACTAACTGATAATTAAAATGAATAATAATTAGCAAACAAACGAATTGAGGAAGAAACAATAATCGACCTTGTAACATCTTTTCTTTCTGATGGCTTCAACTTGGTAGAATTCATCAGCTAACTTGGGACGACTGTTGTCATCTTCTTGAACTCCGTTCATTCTGCGATGACTTCTTGAACTTTTATTTTCTTTTCGCTAAAAGACATGAATAAAATAAAACATAGTTAATTTAGCTTATAAGGACCACATGTTTGATGTGGTCTCTACATTGAATAATTTTTTATATTTAATTATTTATTAATAAAGAATAAAAAATAAAACAAAATTATTTTTACCTATAGGGCGTCTCTATAGGTTAATTTGGCATATAGGTACGACATGTCGTCTCTACACGTGAATATTTTTTATATTTAACTATTTATTAATAAAGAACAATAAACAAAAGAAAATTATTTTTCCATATAGGGATGACATGTCCTCTCTATTTGTTAGATGTTTTTTTCAAATTTTTGTGGAATGGTAGGAAATTTTGCCCCCTAACTGATCTTTTTTAACAGTCAAACATTTTAGAGACGACATGCCGTCCCTATAGGTTTAAACATATATATATATATACATATATATATATACATATATATATATATATATATTTCTTTGTTTTTAGGCAAAAAAAACAATAACAAATTAATTAATTTAATTAGTCTTATAGGGACAACATGTCGTCTCTATATATGAATATTTTTTTGTATTTTTAATTATTTATTAATCAAATCTAAAAAAAAACCAAATAAATTATTTTTACAAGTGTGTTTTTTAATTATTTATTAATTTAGAATAAAAAAACAATTCAAAGTTATTTCCCCTATAGTCGTCCCTATATGTTAGATTATTTCTTTTTAATTTTTTTATCGGGTGGTTGGAAATTTTACCACCTAAGTGAAAATTCATTTTGACCAGAAAACCAACTAACGGAGAAGTATATATAAGGGATGAGATTTTACCATATAGGCTTTATTTTCCGAGACCACCAATTCCAACGATGGGTTCTTTTCTACGTTAAATCTGAGAAAGAAAGGACACAATAAGAAAAGGCAACAATCAACTGAAACTACAATAAGAAAAGACGACAATAAGAAAAGACGACAATCAGTATCTATTCCTAAACTAGAATATTCCAGTTCTTAATTAAAATATATCAGCCCCATTACAATAATAACTCCCATAATTATCCAAACCTCCATAATAATTTACTTAAATTTATTAATTTAATTTTTCATAAAAAGACGATGGCCGATGTTACTTTATGTAATTTAAGGAAAAGAAACACAAGAACCCAAACAACTAATGAATGTAAGAATAAAAAAACACATAAAAATAACAAATATTATATTGTTTGAAAAAAAAGCTTTTATTTCAAATATTTATTATTATAATCGAAAATAATAAATTCCATTACAAAAATAAATAGACATATATTTAGGTACTAGTTCTTAACGTCATATGCTTATACATAAACACTTATCTTTTATTTTCACAAATAGTTGTTATTTTATTCACAATTTAACGTATCAAAATTAATCAAAATGTGAATGCTAAGAAATGCAACCCCCACACATTTCTCAATTAATTTGAGTATTAAAATATGTGTGCGTGTATATATATCTATGTGTATATATATATATATATATCAAATAATTATACTAAAGATAAGACTATGATGAAATTGAACAAGTACCTATAACCTAATAAATGATACATCCTTGGATTTCCACAGTAACAACGGCATGTGCTTACTTCTTCCCCAAATCAAATAAAGTATTCTGCAAAACATAAAATAGCATCAAGAGCAACTTTCTATGTAATCAAACAACCGTTATGTCGTTAATTATCAATTCACTTTGGTGTTAAGAAGATAGAATCAAACACAAACATACTAGAGTGAGGACAATTATGCTAAACAATCATATTCAGAAACACATCAAAATTTTAAAGTAGCAAACTTTTCATCCATAATAAGTAACCAAAAGACTATTCTAAACAAATTAAGAAACTATACATAAACATATATGGACTTATATAAACACTCATGTACCTTGTTTAGCAACAGAAAGGCTTTTCTATGTGCAATAGCTAATAAAGCAAGTGTATGCACCGCTCTAGTCTTGCAAACAGTAGAAGGATCACTTTGATAAACCTAAAAAAGGAGGAAGACCCTAAGCTTGTATTTATAATGAGCAGGGTTGGTTGGTGGGTGAGGGAGGGAGGAGAGATGCTACAGCTAGTGACAGGCTGTGAGACTAAAAGGTTGTCTAATCATATCTATGTGTTAGTCATATCGTATATTGGTAATGTGTATCATATTATGAAAATACCATTACAATAGTTCACGCCTTTAAGGTGGTTTTGCTTAAGAGGTGTTAAAACAAATATACGGGATTCATCTTTAATATTCTACATTATAATTAAAATAATTTGCTTTATATTTAGATGCCCGTCTTATATCATTTATTAAAAATCTCAATGATTCTTATTTTTTTTTGAACGGCCAACAAACCCAATCCCGAGCACTCTCGGGGCACCCACTGGACAAACGGAGTACTCCGAGAGTAACCCGAGTCCACCACCAATTCCGGGGAAAACCCGGTAACCAACCCGCCCGTAGGCACAACGGCATTGATCATTATGTTCGGATCAATAAAATCATTTTGAATATTTAAATATACTGTTTATATCATTTTACATACATCTACTTATGCTCTTTAATCATTTTACATACTTACTAAAAATTCTTTGTTATAATAAAATCATATACTTAAACGTGCTTAACTAAAAATTCTAGTTTCATCTTTAATATTCTTTGTTATAATTAAATTAATGTGTTTTAGATTTATATGTCCATCGTATGTCATCTATTAAGAATCTTGTTGATTCTTATTTTTAACAACTATTTTTTACACACACGTCAGCCACCTAATTAACCTACACTTCTAAAGATTTGAGTGTGTATATATAGGGGAGGGATAGAAAAAAAAACCATATTTGTTAAGAAAACCAAGAAACTCAAATGAATGGATCTCCTTTTGCCACATGTTACACTTTTTTGTAGACTGTGTTACGTGTAACAACTAGAGACTGTATGTTACGTGTAACAACTTTTGCAGACTTTTAGCTTTTTATGAAAAAGTAAGATTTGTTACATAACACGTGACAGCCTTTAGTTATTACATGTAAAACGTCTACAAAAAGGTGTGACACGTGGCAAAAAGAGAACCTTTCATTTAGGTTTCTTGGTTTTCTTACTAATAAGAGATTTATTCCTATAATTTCCGTATATATGTATATATATATAGGGTGGGGCTTCAAAAGTGAACAATGGTGTATTTGTGAACTAAGTTGTAGGATCGTGTTTCGACCCAAACGAGTCGTTCAGAGGAGTTTTGATCAAATACAGATGCGGAAAATAAGTATTTGACTTAGGAACAGCTAGGAAATCAGTTTAAACACCTCTTTGCATTGATTTATGACAGTTTACATCCAAATCTCGAACCGGCAGCACTTCGGTACGAGTTACAAGGTCTGTATGTCAGGTTTCGCTCAAATGACACTTATTTATAGGCCTGGAGGTTTCGCTCCAGCGTACATGCCGAATGAGCGGAACCTTTAGCTGACATATAAGCGAAACTAATTGAAACCATATAAGCGAAACTACTTGGTTATGACCCTATGAGCGAAACCTTTCACTAACACACATACAATATCATATTTTCTCGTATAACGTGCCCTGATCTAGCACTCTAAGTTTAAGACTCGATCCAAGACGAAGTCGACAGATGTAGTGCACCAACAAACTCCCCCTCAGATGTTGATGAGTCGTTCATCGAGTCTTTGACAATGACATGTCTTTGCACCTTCAGTCTTGATCAGTCTCTGATCACCAACAAACTTTTTCTTTTGAATGTTGACATCTTTAACGTTCCTCATCACCAATATGCACTCCCCCTCACATGTTGACTCTTCCTGCATAAAACTCTACCACAAACATAAGTTTTATGATAAACATTTAAGCATACAAACAACAAATGAAACTTATCACAAACAAATACATCAATTCATTTCTGATGAACCATTTTCAACCTATATCATATTTCTTATCAAACCAACACACTCTCCTAAACCATCTGTTCATCATGTTTAGCACTTAGAATTTTGAAAATCAGCATTTCAATATCAGTTGTCGAAAATCTTTTTGACTTTTCAAAATTTATGCTAAAACACACCAAAAATCTTTTTGAATTTTCCGAAAGAAAATAATTGCAGAAATGAACTATTTACATACATTATTTTTGTGAGTTTGTGTAAGAGGATCATATCAGTTTTGAGACAAATCACTAGCACCGTTAAGCTTTAAACATTCTCAGTTCTAAATAATTTACCTAGATTGTCAGTATATTGATCCATTTTAAATTTTCACACAAATTTCAATCGATTCGAGATACAATATTAATGTTTTAGAAACTTAAACTTAATTGTGTATCACTCCACTCGAATATACTCCTGTATCCAGATCCCAATGTTCAGTCTTACAGGCGAGTATACCACAGATGATATTTGAAAAGGGGGTTATGTGCGAGGGCCGTGAGAGCTCAGGTCGATACTTCCGTATACGCAAAGAGATGACGGCTTCGACTTTACGGTGTGTCCCCTTTAGAGGATCTTTTGATTACAACAGCAGCGACTATCAATTTTATTGTTTCTTCAGCTTGCTGAGGGCGATGCTATATTTGAAGCATTTGCAGAAAGCATTATCCGGGGACTAGGTCAGTATTTCCATACAGCAGAAGTCCCCGGATAATACCCCAGATATCACTGAGTATAAAGACCTAGTATCTCAGAAAGAGGGACCTATCAAACAAGATTTCGGGGGGTTACCCATATATCCAAGAATAGTTACCCACGAATTAAGCAAGTTTAAATTTAGGTTTATATCTCATTTCAATTTACTAAATGTGCAAAAACCTACTGACACATCCGCAGTAAGATCGTTTATCACTTTTAACACTTCATATCTTTAGCATGTTGTGATAGTCCACCGATGTACTATCATTTCCTCTTTTCACAACAAAACATGAAATGTAACACAAACTGTACAACACTTGACAACCGATATCAAATCACATCAAATCGCCATTCTTTTGGAATAAACAATCAGAACTCCCCCTATCAACAAACTATTTTCCCATTAAGATTTCAAAACACTTAAGTTTATTTCAATTAAAATGGTTTTTCCGAAAAATAAGTTTGATTTATTTTATCACTTGTAGAATTATCAATAATAGATTCGAGGATGTGGTTTATCATATTCTCTCTCAACAACTTGTAGGAAAATACAAGTACAACTTAATGACCTTGATTTACCATATAAAAGAATGCGCAATCAAATCTTCAAACTTCTTGTAAACAAATACAAACAAACCTTTTTACCGTTTGAATGATAGACGTTACCGAATAAATCTCAAGACAGATGCCGATTCATGCTCCACGCTTACCAACCTGGGAGCTCCGGCAAGTCAGGTTTTTAGTCGAAGAAAATATCCACCCAAGCCTGACCAGCCTTGGGTTTTACCGAGTCACCATCACTCGGTTTCTTACCTTTCGTCTTCTTCTCATAAAATTCTTTAACCCCTTTGACTTTTCGATCAATCATCTTACCAAAAATATGCTTTACCTTGGGGTTAAAGATCTTCTCAGCATCAAATTCCTGTTTATCATTATAAAATTGGTTAGAAATTTCGATTTTACCAATTTTCTTCTTGTAATTCTCAGCCCGAAGTGATGGAAAATCCTCATCATTCATAATCGGAACTGATTTTTCATCTTTTAAAACAGCTTCACATTTTGAAACAATTTCTGGCTCATCTGACTTTTTGGAGTCAGATTCATCGCCCGAAGATAGCTCCTCTGATTTTGACCTATCAGAATCATCGCTAGAGCTTTCAGCAGCTTTCTTAACAACCCATTTCTGGTTGTCAGATTTAGCTCTCTTCTTGTAAAATTTGTTTGAACATTCACCAATTTCAAATGTAGAATCTTTAAACAATTTTGCTCTATCAATTGGTGATTCAAACTCAACCACTTGTTCTTTGAGTTTACGAGATACTCCCTGTTTTGATTGTATTGCCTTAGAACAATCTTTGGCAATATGTCCAACATTGTTGCATTTGAAACAGGTTCTCGTGTCCCTTTTCTGCTCAGCCATCTTCTTCATTTCATCTTGCTTCTTTGCAAGGAACTCTTTGTTTGACTGTCTCCAGAAAACTTTCTTTTCTTCTTCATCTGCTGACGTTCCTGAAACAAATGTCATTTTGAATTTAAAATCACGAATATATTTTTCATTTTTCTGTTTTTCTGTTGGAATAAAACCTAACCCTTTCTTTTTGAAATTACCGTTATGGTTTGATTTCTTTTGGAAACCAGGACCAGAACTGTAACTCTTTTTCTTATTTAATCTTTGTTGTACTCTTTAGGTGTATTTTTTAGGTTTTACATTCAGACATAAGTCTTTTATTTCAGAAATATTAATTTCTGTGAGTTTGAAAACCTTGTTTATCAATTTAGTTTTGACACCTCTTATTGGAAATTCCTCATCAGAATATAATTTGTCAGAATCATTCAAAGTATAAGCAACTTTAAACAATCCATCATCCAAATTAGATATTGATAACATAAATTTTCTATCATAAATTATTTTGTCCCGTTTTTCTGTTTGACAAAGAGTGCTTGACCCAGACTGTAACACCCCCAAAATTCCACCTGCGGAAACCCCGCGAGGCGTGATACGCATCAGAGTTCGAGCCACCAATCACATTGAACCAATGATAAATATTTAAATAAGTCATGACATTAATTACTAAAATAAGATGTCAACATGATATCAATTCTCAAAAGTTGTGTAGCGGAAGCATGTAATCGTTTAGCAATCGTTTCATAATAATATTCAAAATCAATGTATTGTTTATAAGTGAATCCAAGAGTCTCGATCCATGACCACCCCAGCACTCCCAGATAGCAAGTCCATGTTCCAAGGTTAACGACCTACAAGCATGCAAACAAGTGTGTCAGACTACGCTGGTGAGTTCAAGGTTTTGTTAACGTGTTTCGTTACCAGATGTATGTTAACGCGATTTAGTGTTGTGATACGATGCCGTTCACGTTAGATACCCTAGGGAGTGTGCCCATATGTATCCGGGGAGTGTGTACCCCTTAACGACCGATTTGATTATTGTACCGTATGCAGCGTCAATGATGGGAATGCCTAACCCCAATGCCCATAACCAGGCATTGGTCAAAGTCAAGGTATCAAACAACCTTGACAAGCTGTAGGAGGTCTTATATCCGCGTTGTATTCACAAGTTGTCCCAGTAATTAGTTCACGCCCGTCCTTACGGCCCGGTGTGAGGGTGCCAAACCTAATAGCGCTATCAACTAATTACCCCATTGCCTTACAGGCAATCCGGTAGATGATTGTTTCTATGTTCCAGTTGTTTACCCCAAGTTTCCCTTCCAAATGTTTACCAGTTGTCCCAAAACCACCGGGACGCATGCTTGAGAAAATGCAATGAACTCACCTTGGATTTGCTCGGTTAGATTGTTTCTCTCGTTTTAACTAATCAAGCTGACCACGCCCTATATTATAATTCCGTTTAACATTAGGCTCGTTATCCAAGTATGATCACTTTCACAATCATATAACACATAGCAGCTAGAAGTCGTGTGTTACCACTACGTATTTAAATGTTGTCAATCTAGCACATGAGTCATTATACACATCAAACACACTATATTCTACAAGTAGCACCGATATAATGCCATACCATTTATCACAGATTACTAATCTATACATGCATCATGTAGTGACTTGCTTACCTAGAACATGAATCATTAACAATCTATATACACACTATGTGTTACTCGGCCCAGCTAGCCTTGACCATGCAGTCCACTAGTCATCGGCCCAACAACTGTGTCGATACCTGGCCCACTACACAAGCATGTATTTGTCATTCCTGCTAACTAGACCCATACACATAAAATAACATCGGCCCACTAGTCATTGCTACACATATCTCCGGTATTCTTAACCCACTGTTGATTGAGATTAGTACATGGCATAATCATTAAATCCTGAAGTGTATGATATTATCCGGCAACTTTCATTAATCAGTAAATAGTTGCTTTCATGCGTTGATTAAGAAACGACAATCATATGTCCTATTTACTAATAATTCGTGAATGAGCAGTCCTAACTTAATGATTTTATTCATGCAACCCAACCTATCTAATAGAGAATCACATCCCAAATCAGTGTATATGCAAGGCCCATGTTCCTTTCATTAATCATCATGGTACACCCTCTAACTTGCCAGCACATAACACATTCTACATACAAACAAAACACTTATCCCTAGACTCAAACACATCATTCAACTCATATAGTATTGATGTCCATGACTTCCCTGACAACACAATTAATATGTTCACATGGTATTGATTTGATCAAAGTTACAATCCACATGGGCCGCCACTTGGTTATCAAAATTATCAACCACCTATTTCAATTCTATTATTATCAAAATTATTGACCACATGGGCCTTTGACTACTGTTACATCAAGATCCATACTATCTACTTATTCACTATTACATAAATAAAAAAAATCAATAGATGAGCATCACTAACAAGAATCTTGGCGAATCACTGTGCTATTTCGATCAGAAGGGGAGGGGTAGGTTCTCCCGTCGCAATATGTTGAGAGGGTAGGGTTTTATTATGTGATGCTTTCTTGTGTTGTAATTTCTGGGATATACGTATTTTTAGTTATAGTACCAATCAACTCACAAGTGGGCCGATCACATAATTGTTATCTAATACACAAGTGGGCCAAATAAAATAACACATACACTCAACATAATGGACCGGTCATATGTTTTGCTACTGGTGCATGAGTGGCCAAGTCATGTGGGCCGGATCAGGTCACATGTTTCTAGAGCGTGTTTGCTGCCCATAGTGTGCGTGGCCCATCACGACAACTTATCGGCAATAAAAGGTTCCATGACACACTAAAATATGCTTTTCGTTTAACCGGTTTAACATAGAAAAGAACATGAAAGAGTAATAGCGCAGAATCAAGATCACAAACTAACCTCAGAAGTTCGGGTTGTCACATCATCCCCAACTTGAAAGAAATTTCGTCCCGAAATTTGGTAAGTGAACCAAAAGTGACACGGTAAACCAAAAGTAATACAAAGCGGCAAAGTGTTAGATTAGGATGACTGTGGATTTTCCTCGGGTGCCACATCATCCCCAACTTGAAAGGAATTTTGTCCCGAAATTTTCCAGTGACATCAGGAGTTGTTTCAACCGCTTGAACAACTAAGGATATTAAAGCTTACTCCGATTATTGCGTCCCCACGTGAACTTCGGTTCACGTCTTGAGTTCCAACGAATCATCACGACTGGATTTCAACTATGCTAATAAATCTTGACGCCCTAGTCCATGGTTTCAGTAGATTCCTCAACGATTGCAACTTGTCGTTAACTTAAGGCTCTAGTAAGGGTATCACAAGCGTTTCATCCGACAAACACTGCCTTAGATTCGTGACATAAATGGTATCTTACACGTTACCCAATTCGTCGGGTAACTCGAGTTTGTAGGCGGCGTGACTGATTCTTTCCAGAATTAGGCTTGTCACGCTTCCTAAGCGTACCACACCCTCCCAGGGTGGGATTTTCAACATGATACGACCGCCTACCACGAACTCCCAGTGTTTCCTAAGCCTAACACCTTTCCTGACAGTCACTCATTGCCGCCCGACGATTTCTGATCCAAGCAATCCTCCCAAGAGTTTCGAGTATCAGTCCAGGACCAGTAATTAAGTTGTCAACCATTGCAGTCTCACAAGAAGTTTGGCATTATTGTCTATGTAATGCCCCAACAGAGCTGTCTGGTTACCAAGATGATAATTGTCGTAATAGTACCCAACCATAGGTAATAGTCCTTCAAATTTGCAACAAAGCCAGTCACACACATGCTCGCAGTATGTCTTCGAGTGCCAGGAGAGTTCATTTACTCTGACCGTTTGTCCAACGACGATAAGCGATGCTCGGGTCCTGACGTGAGCCAAGGGTGTTGTGTATTGCCTGACATAAATCATGCATAGATCAAATTCAGAGGTAACGGGAGTTGGCACCTCGTGCCTAAAAGCCACCTCTCTCAGAGGAACATTCACAGCTGTGAAGACTTGCCAGTTTTCTTGATTGCAAGAAAGTGTGCTGGTAACGTGAGTCCATTGACGGTGATCCCGGTGATAATGTTTCCGTTTCGAGTTGTAAGTAGACCAGTGACAAAATCCATGGTAGTCTGTTCTCGTTCCCATATGGGTGTTTCTGGTTGCTGATATCCCACCTTGACTTTCCCACAAGTCAAACATTGTTCCCATGCGTTGCTATGTGGGCCTTCAGGTTTCAATACATCCTAACAAAACTCAGATGAATAGGATATCGTGACCCGTGTGCTTAGCCTGCACCAGTTCTCTAAGGTTTCTGTATGGTGAGGTTCATATTCGTTCCATGAAGTAGCAAATATCGTCCGACCTGCCAAAGGTTGCTTCCCCATGCCTCGCATGGGTCAATCTTGAGAACTCTCTTCCTTCAGTTCTTCAGTTTGAAATAGGCGAGTTTGATCAAGTATGTTAGAGTCGATAGCGAGCTGCAAAGCTCGTGCACGTCCAGGTTTCACTTTCATATCCATTCAAAGGTTCCATTCAGCGTTGCCATCACATGTTTAGCTCACACGAGAGGCCCTTGTGATCGGTCTAAGTAACGCATTTGGTACCGTCCAAGTAATGCCTCCGTGTAACTCCAAAGACCACGGTTTCCACCACCAGTTATGTCATGCAGTTCTTCTTGTAGGTCTATTACGTAAGCTATCACCTTCTCTTGTTGCATCAGCGTGTAACATGGACTTTGATTCGAACCATCATAATATACCACTAAATCACCCGCTCCCTCGGGTAGAGACGGTGCTCAGTGTATTGCAGAGTTGGGATTCGAAAGCTGAAAAGACGTCCTCCTGTTTTGTCTCCCACGAACACAGCACCCTGCTGTGCTAAAGAGATTTAAACTGTGCAACCTTCGAATATCTGGTGAGTAAGCTGCGATAGTATCTAGCAAGGCCAAGGAGTTGCTGCATCCCTGAAGGAACCTTTGGTGTCGGTCAGTTTCTAACAGGATGCATCTTGGCGAGATTCACGTGCATTCCCACATCGTTGGTTGTATGACCCAAAAAGGGTACATCTCACATTCAGAAGTTACTTTTATCAAGACTTTGCGCGGTGTGGCTCCTCCCTCAGGAGCTCTCAAATAAGATACAAAGTTATCCATGATGTTCTTTTCTCCTGAAAAGGGTTCAAAATGTCACCCACTAGCATGGTCGGTTCGCATGATCCATGAGGCTGCTGGTGTGATGATCACTCTAAAGGTCATGGAGTACAAAGTTGTATGGCCGAATTGCGTCTGGTAAGCTTCTTTAAGAACTTTCTTCCCTTGGATTTCCATAGCCGCGGCAAACGGTTCTCAAGTGTCGTCTCGATGGGTGCTCGATAATTGGTACGTACACACAAAAAGGCTTATCTTCACGGATATAACTGGGGCTTCCCAAAGCGAGAATTAGGTCCAACAAACTCTTGTGCAACAATTCTCGTAGTAGATTACACCGTTCTTGCAACCCTCCTGGTGTAAGACGGTAAGAGTATGAGTATTCGGAGCTCCCTCTAATCGTGAGATCACTGAGTTTCTGACTAATAGTTGCGGTAGTAGGCCTGAAAGTTCCTTGAATTGCACGTTGAGATGAGTCACAACAATTGGTGGATCCTCGATCCTATCTTACTTAGTCTGATCATTAGATATAGTTGCTAATACAGTGAGGTCCTCCTTCCATAGGCGCTTTCGAGGCTGTCATTACTGACATGATGCTAATCTTTTCACCACTCTGGTACTTTAGAGCATATAGTGACGCTAAATTTCTTCTCACAGGGTACGTCCGGGCGATATGTCCTAATAACACACCAACACTAACTATTGCGCCATAACTGCCAAGGATAGCAGAGGTAACACCGGTGTCGAATGTCTGTCCCCCGCAATATCGAGTTTGCATCCCAACTAACATATGCGGTTTCCGCTGACCTGCCATCAGCCGGTTTCATAACAGGTTTGGTTTCAAGAAGCATCAGGGTTAAACGGAATCGAGCCGAAGCGATTTGCTATCCATCCAAACTACCATGTTGTTATTGTCCTGTCGTCGCTCACGTCAATCCTAAATATCCTTTCGCGAGCACCACTGCCGGTGTTATTGTTACAATCACACGGATTTCTACCATACTGTCATAGCTCCCTTGGTTGTTGTCGTCTTGAATTATCAACTGCCATTACATGCCGTAGGCACCTTCATTTCCATACTGTAAGCTACTATTAAAGTACCTTGATGTCACGATAGTTGCTTCTAATGTTGTTGCTCGAAACAGGACTCTACGATCCTTCACCAACGATATCCATCTCTTCATATTTCGGGCTAAGTTCCAAGATGCTACTCGTTGTGTTGGAAGTTACACAGTCCACATCCTGGTCGATTGTCATCGTTTACGTTTCGATTGATTCATAAAAGTCGGCTCCCATAAGTTGCTGACTAGAATTAAGGATTCGTTTGGAGTCAAATCGTTGATGTTCATTGTCAATAATTGGGGTCGTTCAAATGTTGAAGTCGGTAGAGTACTAAATTTACCCTTATGCCCATCGTTCTTACAAGTTGACTGGGTAAAACACGGTATGTTTCCAGAGTGTTGCAGGTGTGACCGCCCTTCAGGGTCTGAGATGTGAGTATATTGAGTTCCAACAACAAAGAGGAATGAGGGGGAAATAAAAGGGGTATATACCAATCATGGACGCTGCAACATCCACTCAGGGACGTTCGTACAAGCACCTAGCATTCTACTTAGTTCGCTAGGCGTTCAAAGGGACGTTCAAGTAATACTCGATAGCATTGCGATTTCAAAAGGATTCAAGGAGAGGTGAGAAAGTCATATTTGAGTAGGAGACGATCACTGTTATGACTCCTATTAGTTTGTTACGTTTCACACTGATCAATTAACAGAGCGGAACCCCTCCTTCACTTGTTAAGCCTCACTGGGACTCGCATGCACCCCACATTATTATTATGTGTGCACCCACAATAATATTGTGATTTGCATGCTCATCTCAGCTCCTCCTAACTCATGTCGAATGGTTCCCCCAACTCGAATAGTAAACAAATAGCATCACATAAGATAAGTCACGAATGTTTAGGGAATTACCACCATATCAGTCATATAACACATGCAAGGGATACGTAAGTTCATACTATCGTGTTTAACGTGCACCAGCATGCAATATCATATGTAAGTGTCCACTAGTTACGTAGTACAATGAGTATACGAAAGACGAACCTTGCAATCTGGAGCTGAGTGTCATGATCGATTTTCGAAGGTGTTCGGTTATAGTCTGGTTTTACAAAAACGTTTTAAAACCTAGTTCACTATAACCAGTGGCTCTGATACCAACTGTAACACCCCCAAAATTCCACCTGCGGAAACCCCGCGAGGCGTGATACGCATCAGAGTTCGAGCCACCAATCACATTGAACCAATGATAAATATTTAAATAAGTCATGACATTAATTACTAAAATAAGATGTCAACATGATATCAATTCTCAAAAGTTGTGTAGCGGAAGCATGTAATCGTTTAGCAATCGTTTCATAATAATAATCAAAATCAATGTATTGTTTATAAGTGAATCCAAGAGTCTCGATCCATGACCACCCCAGCACTCCCAGATAGCAAGTCTATGTTCCAAGGTTAACGACCTACAAGCATGCAAACAAGTGTGTCAGACTACGCTGGTGAGTTCAAGGTTTTGTTAACGTGTTTCGTTACCAGATGTATGTTAACGCGATTTAGTGTTGTGATACGATGTCGTTCACGTTAGATACCCTAGGGAGTGTGCCCATATGTATCCGGGGAGTGTGTACCCATTAACGACCGATTTGATTATTGTACCGTATGCAGCGTCAATGATTGGAATGCCTAACCCCAATGCCCATAACCAGGCATTGGTCAAAGTCAAGGTATCAAACAACCTTGACAAGCTGTAGGAGGTCTTATATCCGCGTTGTATTCACAAGTTGTCCCAGTAATTAGTTCACGCCCGTCCTTACGGCCCGGTGTGAGGGTGCCAAACCTAATAGCGCTATCAACTAATTACCCCATTGCCTTACAGGCAATCCGGTAGATGATTGTTTCTATGTTCCAGTTGTTTACCCCAAGTTTCCCTTCCAAATGTTTACCAGTTGTCCCAAAACCACCGGGACGCATGCTTGAGAAAATGCAATGAACTCACCTTGGTTTTGCTCGGTTAGATTGTTTCTCTCGTTTTAACTAATCAAGCCGACCACGCCCTATATTATAATTCCGTTTAACATTAGGCTCGTTATCCAAGTATGATCACTTTCACAATCATATAACACATAGCAGCTAGAAGTCGTGTGTTACCACTACGTATTTAAATGTTGTCAATCTAGCACATGAGTCATTATACACATCAAACACACTATATTCTACAAGTAGCACCGATATAGTGCCATACCATTTATCACAGATTACTAATCTATACATGCATCATGTAGTGACTTGCTTACCTAGAACATGAATCATTAACAATCTATATACACACTATGTGTTACTCGGCCCAGCTAGCCTTGACCATGCAGTCCACTAGTCATCGGCCCAACAACTGTGTCGATACCTGGCCCACTACACAAGCATCTATTTGTCATTCCTGCTAACTAGACCCATACACATAAAATAACATCGGCCCACTAGTCATTGCTACACATATCTCCGGTATTCTTAACCCACTGTTGATTGAGATTAGTATATGGCATAATCATTAAATCCTGAAGTGTATGATATTATCCGGCAACTTTCATTAATCAGTAAATAGTTGCTTTCATGCGTTGATTAAGAAACGACAATCATATGTCCTATTTACTAATAATTCGTGAATGAGCAGTCCTAACTTATTGATTTTATTCATGCAACCCAACCTATCAAATAGAGAATCACATCCCAAATCAGTGTATATGCAAGGCCCATGTTCCTTTCATTAATCATCATGGTACACCCTCTAACTTGCCAGCACATAACACATTCTACATACAAACAAAACACTTATCCCTAGACTCAAACACATCATTCAACTCATATAGTATTGATGTCCATGACTTCCCTGACAACACAATTAATATGTTCACATGGTATTGATTTGATCAAAGTTACAATCCACATGGGCCGCCACTTGGTTATCAAAATTATCAACCACCTATTTCAATTCTATTATTATCAAAATTATTGACCACATGGGCCTTTGACTACTGTTACATCAAGATCCATGCTATCTACTTATTCACTATTACATAAATAAAAGAAATCAATAGATGAGCATCACTAACCAGAATCTTGGCGAATCACTGTGCTATTTCGATCAGAAGGGGAGGGGTAGGTTCTGTCGTCGCAATATGTTGAGAGGGTAGGGTTTTATTATGTGATGCTTTCTTGTGTTGTAATTTGTGGGATATACGTATTTTTAGTTATAGTACCAAACAACTCACAAGTGGGCCGATCACATAATTGTTATCTAATACACAAGTGGGCCAAATAAAATAACACATACACTCAACATAATGGACCGGTCATATGTTTTGCTACTGGTGCATGAGTGGCCAAGTCATGTGGGCCGGATCAGGTCACATGTTTCTAGAGCGTGTTTGCTGCCCATAGTGTGCGTGGCCCATCACGACAACTTATCGGCAATAAAAGGTTCCATGACACACTAAAATATGCTTTTCGTTTAACCGGTTTAACATAGAAAAGAACATGAAAGAGTAATAGCGCAGAATCAAGATCACAAACTAACCTCAGAAGTTCGGGTTGTCACACAGACTGTGACTCTGACACGGACTCCGACTTTGACTCTTCTGTTTCATCATTTTCTAACACATGATCCACCACTATCTTCATCAATTGAGACTGTTGATCAGTGTCAAACGATGTATAAACGACAGCAATACTTTCTGGTAGATTGACTGACGACTCCGACTCCCACTGTAAGTTTGTTGCCTTTTTGACTCTTTCATCATTTGGATTTCTAGCCAAATATCCATTTTCCAGAGGAGGTGGACACTTGTTGTAACTGACACCTTGTTTCTTACCCAGATGGCATCTTTTCAGTGTGTCTTTCTTCTTTTTAGTCTTTTTCACTGGAGTCTTTTCTTCAATCTTTTCTTCTGAAACTTTCTTATCTTCAGTTACATCATTGTCCTCAAATGCCTTCAAACTTTTAGCCGTCGGATAAATCCTGTCAGTGACATAAGATGAACATGAGTAACTTTTCAATAAACGATTAACTCTTTCAGTTTCAATTCTCTGAAGTTCAAGCTTCTGTTCAAGCTCAGCACACTTCTCGATATATTGTTTACAACTTTTTGCTTGACCATGAAAGCTCCCTGAAGTGTTTTCGTTGCTGTAGCCTGCTCTTCACTTGTGTCATTGTACATATTCATTGCCCTGTTCAACACATCATATGATTCTCTTAATCTGTTCATGTTATGAATCAATGAACTGTTCTGTTTCTATACAGCTTCACAATTTTCACAAGTTATTGGACTTTTCTTTGCAATGGCTTCTTCGTGAATCTCGAACTTTGGAATTACTTTCACCTTTCTTCTCAATACTGGTACTGTCTCATCATCGCTGCTAACCGGTGTCTTTATCTTCTTCTTTTTCTTCTTTGCCTTCTCGTCTTCACTGTCACTTTCTGCCATCATCTTCAAATGCTTTTCCATTTGTCTGGCATAATACTCAGTATCATCATCACTTTCATCTTCAACTTTGGCAACAAAAGCAGTGTAAGCTGTAGCTTGATCAGGAATATAGTTATCCCAAGAGAAATTTTCCCAGCTAAAACCCTCGGGTAACTTTTCATCATCTTGATCAATTAAACAAGCTTTTCCATCAACTAAAACGTATTTATCCCAGTTGAACGACTTCTTTTCTTCCTGATTAACCATGCAGGCTCTCTTTCTAGAATCTTCAATTATGGGTCTACCATGTGCGGTTTGTGCTTGATGTTGATGCTGTTGAGATGGTTGTTGAGCAACCTGATGGTAGATGGCTTTTCGATAGTAATCACTGTTGTTGTTGAAAGGATTCTGAGCTCCACTTGCTTCACGGTTGGTGCACTCCCTCTTGAAGTGACCTTTTTCCCTGCAACGAAAACAAGTGACTTTAGATTTGTCAAAACCTAAAGTAGAAACATTAGCCTCACCAAGATCATCTCTCCTCGTGATTTGCTTGAATTTCTCAGCTCTCAGTAATACACTAGCCAAACACCACTTTATGTCCATCAGCTCCATCTCTTCAGCATCTATCTGGTCGTAATCTTCCTTTGTTAGCATTGGATTTCCGATACGACCTGCAACAAAACAACTATAAGACTCTAAAACCATTCCTAATAAAGACATTTGACTTTTAGCAACTTCCTCAGAATAATCTTGATCACTTTCAAGATTTAATACAATATTGCATTGAAGTTTTCTTCCATTTTTAGTTGCTGAAATGTTCGGATCAAAAGATGGAAATGATGTGAAACTTGTTTTGCTGTTTGATCCTGATGATGGACTTCCAGGAGAATTCTTGGTACTGTAAGCAGTTTCTATTTTCGGAGATAGATTTGTAGACTTTTCATTCACCCCTACTTTGTAATACAACCCAATATCCTGTTCACCATCAAAATCTTTCATCCGAACGATCTTTCTTTGTTCCATTTCTTGAGCTTCTAATTTCTCAATGAATTTGCTCAAGGTTAGCGTACTGAAACCCTTTTTATTCCTGAGCATCATCAGATATGTTCCCCAAGTCTCATGCGGTAAAGCATCAGCAAGCTTTTCAATTAACTCTTCATTGTCTTTGTTGATGCTTAATCTCTTCATGTTCACTAACAAGTTACAATATCTCTCAATGATTTGTTTTGTGCTTTCATTCTTCAATACTCTAAAAAAATCAAACTCCTTTTTCAAAAGCGACTTCTTATTTTTCACCATTTCTTGACTACCAACAAACTTTGATCGCAAAGCTTTCCAGATTGAATATGAACTTTCGTTGTGTTGTAGCAGAACCATAATATCTTCCTTCACAGCTTGTTGTAGCAGGCTTAACATCATTTTCTCATTTTATACTTCTTTTTGTCATCGGCACTCATGTCTTTTATCGCGACTTCCTCTTCATCATCGTTTAATGGTCTCACATACTTGGTTTCCACACACTCCCATGCATCTAAGTAGTTAGCTTGTACCCAGTTCTCAAAACGACCCTCCCATCCTTTATATTCTTCAATGTTCAATAGTTTGGGTGGTTTTTGCTTTGTTCCCGTTTCGTTTTCGAGCATTGTGGTTTGTGCAACAGTGATTGGGGTAACCGGAGTAGCAAATGCGTAGTAAAATTCCTCGTCCATTTTCAAATTTTAACAATTAATCCAACTGTTCTTAAAAGCGAAACCAGAATGTTGTGGTGTTCAAAAAAGCGAAACAAAAGTTGTTCAAAGAGCGAAACCACAAGGTACAAATGAGCGAAACAACTTGATGTTCACTGGAACGAAACTAGAATTTTCCAATAAGCGAAACCATACTTTGACACTGGAGCGAAAGTACTTAAAACATGGAGCGGAACCTCTGATTTGATGACATAAGAGGGAAAGTCATTGTTCTTTGGAGCGGAACCTCTGAATATGTGTAGCTATGAGCGAGACTAGCACTATCACAGGAGCGAAACTATGGAATGTCCGTAAAAGCGGAACCTACTCGGAAGTAATTTTGACCCATGTTTAGTTCGAATTTCAACACCAAACTTTCCAGGGTTTGTCTATATCCTATTATGCACAATCCGTGAAATTTTGATCCAATTTTAACCGGTAAAACTTCCTGAACTGATGAAAGAAGGTGTAGAAGAAAGAAATTTCGATGAATTCCCGCTATTCTCTGCAGAACTCCTCCTCCTGAAGCTCTGATACCACTTGTAGGATCGTGTTTCGACCCGAACGAGTCGTTCAGAGGAGTTTTGATCAAATACAGATGCGGAAAATAAGTATTTGACTTAGGAACAGCTAGGAAATCACTTTAAACACCTCTTTGCATTGATTTATGACAATTTACATCCAAATCTCGAACCGGCAGCACTTCGGTACGAGTTACAAGGTCTGTATGTCAGGTTTCGCTCAAATGACACTTATTTATAGGCCTGGAGGTTTCGCTCCAGCGTACATGCCGAATGAGCGGAACCTTTAGCTGACATATAAGCGAAACTAATTGAAACCATATAAGCGAAACTACTTGGTTATGACCCTATGAGCGAAACCTTTCACTAACACACACACAATATCATATTTTCTCGTATAACGTGCCCTGATCTAACACTCTAAGTCTAAGACTCGATCCAAGACGAAGTCGACAGATGTAGTGCACCAACATAAGTGAACAAATCCTAGCAATTGAATTATAATTAGAAAAACAACATTATTACAGTAAGTAAATAAGTAAGAATCTGAATGTTTAAAAAACGATTTAGAAGGTTGTACACATTAGAAACAAACTTGGGACAAATTTGAACCCTTTGACTCGTTCCCTTCAAGCTATACTTTTTACCTGACCCATTAGACAATTTTAGATATGCGATAAACCATACCGACCCATTCGCAATAACTGAACATACTCATTTGTTCATTGGCCAAGAGTGATACGCGATTCTTATTCTAATACGCAAAGGCAAAACGTAAAAAAAGGCAAACCTGATGGAGTCAACGGCAGTTCCCAAGCGTACTTGTTCATGGTAGCATGAGCTTATACACATCAGCAAAAGATCAAATCCCATGACTCTAGTCGAGACATGGTTTGGTTCTTATTACCCAATTGGGCAGTTCCGTACGTCCCCATGACTCTAGTCGAGATATGGCTCTTATCACCGATCGGTCCATCCTTGGCTAGCCCCGAAATCTGATAGCTTTGCGTTGTAGTCCTACATGTTCATACGTAAGGGTAAAAACGTCATTTTAACTAAAGTTAAGATTTTGCACTTTATTTTGTGCAATTTTCTATAAAATTTCATAGCAACACAACATACCGAATCTAGCAACACATTAGAAGTCTTGCAATCGCGATAAATCACTTTTGCTTTCGCACCATGAAGAAAAGCAAGTCCTTTAGCAGCTCCTAGAGAGCAACCTTTAACCGAAGACTCCACAATAATGGTTGAAAATAAGATCCTCCTAAATATTAATCATACAAAAATATGATAAGTTTGTGTTGTTTGTAAGTAGATCCAGAGATATTGAAATATAACAAACTCAGTCCTAAATAAGTGACTTTCCAAGCTCCCACAAGGCATAAATTCGTACACTAAAAGCCGTTGTTTGTCCTCCAAACCGGATCAATTGTATGAGATTCGGGTGCAAAAGTTGCCCGAGATAATTCACTTCTGCCTGCAAAAACCGATTGCAAAAGTACATATGTTGATGAACCAAGAAATCTTGAAATGGGAAAATAGGCAGGTATGTGGGTTGGATGATGACGGGTCAAAATGGGTCGGGTTTTACCCAAGAGGCGTTTTGTCAGATAATTCAACTTTCTTGTTCATATAGGTAGTATGACAAAGGTTATATTATTTCAATAATAATCTAAAAACCTACATATTTTATACATTTGAAAAAGCATTTCAGCTTCTTTTTAAGTGAAAGAACATTCGACCCGTTTGTTTTTTTTAAGTGAAAAAGCATTCGACCCATATCTTTTTAATCGAAAAAGCAATCGACCCATATCTTTTTAATCAAAAAAGCATTTGACCTGCTTCTTTTTAAGCGAAAAAGCATTCGACCCGCTTCTTTATAAGCGAAAAGGCATTCGACCTGTTTCTTTTTAAGCAAGAAAGCAGTCGACCCGCTTCTTCTTAAGCGAAAAAAGCATTCGACCGGTTTCTTTTTAAGCAAAAAAGGTTTCTACCCGCTTCTTTTTTAGCGGTAAAGCATTTGACCCGTTTCTTTTTAAGCGAAAAAGTATTCGACCCGCTTCTTTTTAAGTGAAAAGGCATTCGACCTGCTTCTTTTTAACTGAAACCTCTATTAATTCAAGCCGGTCATGCAACACATTAATTAAACTCTCTAGAAAACCTCCTTTTACAGTAACATATGCTATTTAGATATGAGATTCTACCTCTTTTTAGGCAGGACACAAGAGACAAAGCTTCCCCTTGTTTTATCTTGTATGAAATTTGTTTTTATGTATATCACCCAACTTCAACATAACCTGAAACCACAAGCCATAAACTTAAGTCAATACTTATCACAAAGCTAGTGGAAAATAACAACAGTTTGAATGGTGTATTGCAAAGCAGTTCATTGTGCAACTATGGTATTATTAATCATGGGAAAACGGAATTAATGTAGAAATGTGTATCACCTTAGGCCTAAAATATTCATGAACCTGAAACGTTGTCACTGGGCAGAATCCATATTTATGTCCAGTAGCTCTGACAAATTATAGAAACCCCTAAAAATAAAGAACACAAACGATGAATTAAATATGTGTCTGAAACAAAATATGATATGAATGATTAACACCTTTGCACATGATAAACCCATGACCAATTGTGTGAGTTTTCATTAATCCTGATCTCAATTTCTCAATCTCCCATAAATTATCAACATCTCCTGTAAAAATAACAAACATAAATGTCTTACTTTCCAAGGCCAGACTCATTTGCCCATAGAAACGGTGTTAATTACACTTTTAAACATCAAACCTTGTACAGTTGGGGCCTAGTAGCACCTCCGCCTTCTACTTCTGAAAAAAAACAGCAACCAAAGTCCCCTATTTACCTGAAATTGAAGAAAATAAATGATTTACTGGTGTTGGTTCTTACCTTGTTATTATAGAAAGCTTGTTTATGCCATATATCTCCGGAATCTCTACTTACCAAACCCTTATTTTCCTAAACTTGAGCACGCAGTCGCGAATTCCAACCAAAACCTCATCAATAATCTAGTCATCGCCACCAGAATATGAAATCCAGCGGTAACCATCTCTGTTTTTGTCGGAACCCTAGATCTTAACACCCTAATTGTCACTGCCGCTGTTCAACCTTGTAACCAAAACCAAAAAGAGAAAGCTAGTGATAAATTGTAAGATTAATCTTAACAAAGAATCAAAATTGGATGAAACTGTACCGAAAGTGAAATTTGAGAGGAGGTGACGGTGCCCAAAGTGCCACGTGCGAGAACAAACATGCAAATCGGTGGGGATTTCTTCAAATCAGTGTTCATAGCTGCGAATCGAATGGGATTTCTTCAAATCATCGGTGTTCAACACAAAGAGGGAAAAGCCTGAGATTTAGGAGAAAAGAGGAAAACGCAAGAGAAAAGGAGAGAGAGGCGTGTAGATTAGATAAAGAAAAGATAGATCTGACAACGGGTGTTTGAATTTTGAAATCCCGCCCACAAATTACATATCCCGCCCAACAGAGTTCTGCATGTGTTGAAAAGGTACTTTCAACACATTTGTGCTTAAGATGTTTGTACAATGTGCTTTAAATGCTTGTACAATGGCAAATGACCATTCTTGCCCTTCCTATATGCTTATTAAAGTAGTATATATATATATATATATATATATATATATATATATATATATATATATATATATATATATATAGGGGACCGCTAAAACTACACACAACATTATTTTTTGAATTTTTTTTACAAATGAGTTCATAATACACGCATCTACCTATATGAAAAAAAATTGGTCCACCTCGCCCCGGATCAAAAAGTTCTCACGGTTCTTACAACTCGAGGTGGTTCTTATTTTAGCGCAATTCTATATATATGTATATATGTGTGTGTGTGTGTGTGTGTGTGTGTGTATATATATATAGGAGAGTTCATTGGGGAACACAGTGACAACCCGTGATTCCAGGTTAATACTTTAACCTAACCACAGTTAAGGGTGTTTAGGGTTAGTATTGAAACTCTTGTAAATCCACTGCAACCCTAAACATTCCCATAACCATCATTGTACCACAATTTCTCTCTAATCATTTCTAGCTACACCAATCTCACACATAATCATTTGCAATTCTGATCTTTCAATCCATCAATTCATCAAGAACAAACTCTAGATCAAATCTACGGTAATGTTTTATGTTATACATTGATATCTCTGCTCACTTGATTTCCTGCAAGCCCTAGACATCCAAACAATTGCTCTGTGTTTAGTTGATCACATCTGATTGAACCTGCAATGGTTTATGAATGAATGTGTAATTGTTTGCCTGATGTTAGGATGCTATTGACATGTTTAAATTGCTAAAATGTTGTTTTTATTCGTAACATTGTTGATTAGGGTTTTGATCGTAGAACTGCAAACTGTAATTGTTACATTGATATCTCCTTATTTTGTGATAGTGTGCGATGGTTAGTCGGGAGATAATTGTCAGACTTTGTGAAGTCACAAAGTCCGAAATTAACACGTCCGAGTTTCTTAATAGTTTTATAATGAATCCGGGTTTTCCACTTGTACGACCTTGTATGTATAAA
Organism: Helianthus annuus; assembly: GCF_002127325.2. Classification (NCBI taxonomy): domain Eukaryota; kingdom Viridiplantae; phylum Streptophyta; class Magnoliopsida; order Asterales; family Asteraceae; genus Helianthus; species Helianthus annuus. The sequence continues at coordinate 117,258,446 of NC_035435.2, forward strand.
TTCTGGATTTATATAATTATTCTAAGTTTACAAGATTGTTCCGAATTTATACATATATTCCAAGTTTGTTTAAAAATTAAAAAGGGGTCCAGGTTTATTTAAAAAGCTTTCGAATTTATGTGTGTTTTTATAATTGTCCGGATTTAATATAAATGAAACAAGGGATCTGAGTTTCTATGATAAAGTTCGGACTGTATATATGTAGATGTGATCGGATCCGAGTTTAAGAGGAAATAAAAGGGAGGATCCGAGTTTGTTACATGTTTCCGACGTTATATGGTTCAAAGGGCAGTCTGAACTACTTAAATACTTCCAAGTTAGTTAAATGAATTTAAGTTACCGAGTTTGTTAAATGAATACAAGGATTCCGAGTTCTTAAATTTGTCCGACTTTACAAGTATGGTCTGAATGTCCGAGTTCTTAATAGATGTTGATGAGAATCTGAGTTTATGTTGGTTCACGTCGTCCGAGTTTCATTTGGTTAATGCTTGACTGAGTTTACTTGTGTACCTGATGCTAGTCTGAGTTTCTTTGTGTATATGTAACTCACAAGTTTAAGAATAAAACAATTAGGATTCCGAATTTAATTAAGTTTAACGCATGTTAGCTATCAGAGTTTATATATGTGTAGCTTGTTTCGAGGTTATTTGATATGTATATTCCGAGTTATTAGTTAAACAATATATCTGAGTTTCTCAATATTGCACAACATGTCACCAACTAGAAAACCACTGTATGTTAACTTGATAACCTGATCACATTTAAACACTTGGTTGTTTGGACAAATAGGGTATAGCAAACCCTACTCGTATACTTACTTACACGATATTGTACACTAGGTCACGTGTAACAGATCTAACATCTTATTAATGCATTAAAGGCACGTTAACACATACCGAGCAAACTAAGGTGAGTTCACTACTCTTTCACAAGCATGCATCCCGGGGGGACAAACTAATATTCTTGGGAGGAATACTTTTTAAAAGTTGTAGTTTAATTTTAGTGTTGATTAATAAACTCAATCTCTATCACGACTTACTACCGAGCTAGTTGCCTGGGAGGCAACCAGGTATTACTTGATAGCGCTATTACGTTTGATAAACCTCACTCCGTGTTGGGAGCCAGGCATGAACTAAGGATCTTAAACACTTTGATCAATGCTGATTGACATTGATGAGACAACAAATATAACATTCATATCGGTACCTAGTTTATTATTCATGAGATGTCTTTAAAGCTAAACATTTACATGATTTACGTTGAACAAAACTGTGAACTCACCAACTTCATGTTGACACACTTTTCTGCATGCTTGTAGGTCGTTAGGTACATCATGCTTGGGAACTTGCAGTCCGGGGAGCTGGAAGAGTCATGGGGCGTGCTAATTAATGCGAACGATTAGTATTATGCATTTTAAAACAACTTGGTTTGGATTGTTTTGAAACAATTACATTTGCTTCCGCTGAACACATGCTTTGTTTGAAATGTTATTTGGAATTTCACTTTTCATGTTGGACATGACGTTTGTGTTTAATAATATTTACTATTAGTTCGATATGATTAGTGGCTAGATCCCGATACGTCACACGCCTCACGAAGAAAACCGCACGTGGTATTTTGGGGTGTGACAGTTTGGTATCTGACGTGTCAGAGCGTGTACGGATTTTTAGTACCTTTTTACCCTTTATTCAAGCTTTAAATTTATTAAACATGATATAAAAGTATCACTCTCTACAACACGCTAGGGAATGTGCACGCATCGTTGGCGTAGTATAGTGATGGTAAGATAACGAGGTCGTCTAAGGACAAAAAAGCTTTTAAAATCGGAATATTGCCACGTCTAATCTATCCAAATATAGAGTTAACTTTTTTAATAAATGAAAATAAAGATAC